>NC_059107.1:122937377-123237887 GCF_020740685.1 Jaculus jaculus | reverse complement strand
ATTTTTTGGGGGACAGGGTTCCCCCCCCCCCGCCAAAAAAATAAAAAGCCTAGACTGACCTTGAACTCACTGTATAGGTAAGGGTGGCCGTGAACCCCTGTGCTTCCTCCGGCACTCACCTCCTGAGTGTTGCCAGTACAGGCGTGAGCCACCATGCCTGGCATGTTCAACCTGGTTTTTGCTTTTATAATGCAGTTGAGTTGAGTTGAGTTTTATTTTGTTTTGTTTTCTTGTTTTTGGTGAGTAAATATTTTTTATTGCCAAATCTTCTTGATGAATTGCCTGTTTTAGTAATTTTTTTGCTATGAAATCATCTTCTTGAATACAACTATTTTCTTCTTTATATTAATGTTTGCACAATATATCTTTTCCCACCTTCTCCCTTACAGTTTCCCCGTACGATTATACTTGAAGTGAATTTCTTGTAGACAGCATATACTTTGATGATGATTTTCCCTCTATTCCATCAATATCCATCTGTTAGTTAGTCTGCTTAGGCCATTCACATTTAAAGTAATTAATGTTATTTTAGATAGGACTTCACTATGTATCCAAGGCTGGTTTTAAATTTGCAATGTAACCCAAAGCTGGCCTTGAACTCACCAGCGCTGTATCTCCACTCCATCTCTCTGTGAGCTGGAATTACAAATGTTTGTTGTCATGTCCAAGTCCTGGGTGGATTTTTAGAATTCCACTTTTGTTTACCTTCAATATTTTTGATAATGAATTTATATAGGTTTTTTAATTCATCTGTTTTGTTTTATACTACACAAACATCCTATCAAAGTTTACAGTTGTCATCTTTCACCAGTTGAAGTGTTTTTTCTACCTCCCCATTTCTCCTTACATCAGATGGATTTTATGTAAAAAGTTGTAACAAGATTCGAAGAAGGCACATTTTACAATGGCATGAAAACCCCTTAAGTATTTCCTCATTTTATTATATTATCTTAAATTTTCCCTCCTCATTTATTTCAAGCCATTTTAAGCAGCACCATAGCTTTTTAATAACCCAGTGAAATTTAGAAGCAAAAAGCAATAAAAACAAAGAGGGGCTAGAGAAAAGACTCAGGAGTAAGAGCACCTGCCTTGCAAGCATGCGGACTTGAGTGCAACCTCCAGCACCTACATAAGCACTGAGGGGGGGGAGGGGACAGGAGGACACCTTGGGCTTCCTGGTCAGCCAGTCTAACACATGGTGAGATCCAGGATCAGTGAGAGAGCCCATCTCATGGAAATAAAGTTAAAGAGTGACAGAGGTGGTTGGTCACCAGAGGTTCTCCTCTGGCCTCTGAATGTGTGCACACAAGGCACAAACATCTGTGCCCACACCACACATACACACTAGAGAGAGAAAAAGAGAGATGACATTTACCCACATATTTGTTTATTCTTGTATTGTTGATTCTTCCTTTCTTATCCAAGACATCTTACATCACTTTATTTCTATTTAGAGAATTTCTAGCAGCCATTATTGTTAAGAAGCTCAGAAATAAAAAGAAAAAATAATTCTCTTGGTGTTTCCCCTTCGTTCATGTAGGATATTTGTGCTAAATTCTGACCCAATAACCATTGTTCCTTCATCACCTAAAAATATTGTACCCCTTCCTTCTGTCTTCCCACTATAATTTCTAATGAAAAATTCACTATTATTCAATTGTTTGACCACTATACCTAAAGGAATATGCCATTTCTCTATTGTAGTTTGACGAATCTTTTTAAGTTTTTTAAAAATATTTTTATTTATTTGCAAGCAGAGAGATGATAGAGAGAGAGAGAAATGAAGAGAGAGAGAATGGATGTGCCAGAGCCTCTAGCCACTGCAAGCTCACTCCAAATGCATGTTCCACATTTTGTATCTGGCTTCTTGTGCATATTGGGGAATCAAACCTGGGTCATTAGACTTTGCAAACAAGTGCCTTAACTGCTGAGTCATCTCTGCAGCTGCAAGAATTTTTTTCTAGGGAAATAACACTATTGTTTTCTATAAATTATACAAATATACATCCTGTATAAGATTTTTTAACAGTATAATAATAAGTATTTTGAAAGGTACAAATTTCATAATAATCCAGTCTCTGGAGACAACTACTGTGAAGGTTTAATATGTATCCTTCTAGAAACCTTTATCCACATATATGACTTTATTATCATATCATACAGAAATACTCTGCAACTTGGTTTTCTGTCTTTCAACATCATTTTTTCTATATAATGACCTACAGATTAAGCATTTATGAGGTACATATTATATCACTTCATAGATGTATCAGATTATTTAGCCATTCTCTAACATTTAGGTTATTGGAATTTTTATTAATATGTATGTTTTGGTAAATATCAGTGAATATACATCACACATATTTTTTTACCATTTCTCTCAGAGATTTCCTGTATTACTATCAAAATGCTCTCCATATTTGGTGATAGCAATCTACTACTGATGGCAGCAACCCACAGTTAAGTAAGACTACAATCTAATATCCAGGCCACGGAGCAGAAGAAAGATCCAGACAGGACCTGGAGTCTCTGACTTTCCTCATGAAGAAGTCCAGTCACCTGGTGGAGAGTGGCAGCTGGGAACTGCTGGTTCTCTTACCCTCAGCCAGCAAGAGGCTTCCATCTTCATCTGAGCCTGAACAGCTTGACTCTGACTTTTTCATAATGTACTGACATGACACTGGATTTCATAGTGATTGCTCAGATCTGCTCGTTTTCTCTGCTGTCCAGGTATCTTAAGTCTCCTGTCAGGCGGCTGGAGAAGATTCCATTACTTGATATAAGACAATCAGCAAGAGTAGTTTTTCCATGGTCGACGTGAGCCAAAGCACAGCTATGCTTGATGTTGGCAGTGTTTCTGTGGAAATCGTCTGAGGTACCAAGAGAGCTCTCAAGAGTTTTTTAAAAAATATTTTTATGCCAGATGTGGTGGTGGTGAACATCTTTAATACCAGCACTTGGGAGGCAGAGGTAGGAGGATTGTCGTGAGTTCAAGGCCACCCTGAGACTATGTAGTGAATTCTAGGCCAGCCTGGGCTAGAGTGAGACCCTACCTTTAATAAAACAAACAAGAAATTTTTTATTTTGGCTGGGGAAGAGAATGAGCATGCCAAAGCTTCTTGCCACTGAAATGAATTCCAGACAAATGCACTACTTTGTCTGGCTTTATACGGGTTCTGGGAAAATGAACCTGGGCCAGTAGGCTTTGCAAGCAAGCACCTTTAGCTACTGAGCCATCTCCCCAACCTCAGAACTTTTTTTTCCTGTCTCCTATTTTTATAAGTTTAGGTAACGGGTGTATCTTGTGGGCTTCTTTAGGCTCATCTTACTTTGAAATCTCTCAATTTCAGGAATTAGATTTATGTCTTTTGTCAAATTTGGAAAGCCTTTCCTTTCCCCTTTCCATGCCCATTCCCTGCCCAGATAAACTTGTATTTTATTCTTCCTCCTCTTTTCTCTCTATGTACCCAATGCTCTACTGACTTAGATGAAAGTGATTCTTTTGGCAATAACATAGTAAACATCAACAATACACCTATTTTACAAATAAGAAAACTGAGACTTAGATACTATAAGTAAATAAATTAGGTCTTGAGTATGAATAAGTTGTGAAACTAAATAATGAAATCAGTCATTTGGCAATACTGATTTATTCCTTTTGCAATCAAAACAAGTGCCTATAGAAAGAACCTCCAGGTAACAATCACCTAACTCAAATCAAAAACAAACACATTGAAATGATAAAAACTTAACAGGTGAGCACCCAGCAGTACTGGAAGCAAAGACCTAAAAATTGGGTACAGAGATATCCAGCAAGACATGAACAAAGATGTTTGATCTGGACCAAAGATTTCATGTCTGGCAGTGTCACTTGCTTTCATGTCCCCTAGTTTTTCCATGGGAGTATGACATGTAGGAACAAGCACTGTTCTTTAATTGTGTATGATGTAAGATGTGCCAGCACAATGAATCACAGAACAATGAAATATTTCATGTGGCTTTGACACTCTTGAGCCCCAGGGGAAAATGCATTCCTGGTCAGTGAAGTGTTAGCAGGCTGCATATCAATTTCTACCATTTCGGGTTATATGAAAACACTTGTCCTACATCCACTGATGTCTTTTCCATCAGTCACATGCATAGAAATGACATCATCTTTGTCTTCATTCTTCTTTTTGACCATCTCAATTTCTAAGAGCCTTATTCTCCACAAATCCATCTCATAATTATTTGAGCACTCAATCTGAGCTGACTTTTTGTGGTTCATATTCTTTGTACTTCTCTAGGTGGATTTGAACAAACATGCATGGTCTTTCATCCTCACTATTTAAATTACATTATAGATAAACACATTCAGGTTGAAAGAATATCTTCTCAGAGTAGAAGATTATGAACCAAAAACCCATGACAGCTATGGAGTACAAGAACAAGGGCTGGGAGATGGTTAAGCAGTTAAATGCACTTGCATGCAAAGTCTACCAGCCTGAGTTCAATTTTCCAGTAACCATGTGAAGCCAGATGCACAAAGTAACACCTGCATCTGGAGTTCATTTGCAGTGGCAAGAGGCTCTGTGCCATGCCCATTCCTTCTCTGTCTCTTTCTCTCTTCCCCCATCACCACTCACAAAAAATTAAATAAAAATATATTTTAAATAGAATAGAATACAAGGAAGGGAAAGGGATGATGAACTATCTCTCCAGATATGTGGCATCCCTTCTCTAGGTTTCTGTTACTGCTTGGGCTGCCCTCACTGTAGTAATTATTTAAAAAGCTGTCTTTGTTTACCAAAAGATTAAATGTTATTCTGTTTCTGTTGTTTTTTTTTTTAGTGTTTGTTACATAGAACCTCACTGCAAGAAGCTATAATTTTGTGATATGTTAATAAGTATTTTGGGGGGCTGGGGAGATTTTGGGGGACTGGTTTAGTGGCTAAGGTATTTGCCTACAAAGCCATAGGATCCCCATTCGACTCTCCAGGACCCACGTAAGCCAGATGCACAAGGGGGCGCATGTGTCTGGAGTTTGTTTGCAGTAGCTGGAGGCCCTGGCATAACTATTCAATCTCTCTCTCTCAAATAAATAAATAAAAATATTTTTTAAAAGTATTTTTAGCCGGGCGTTGTGGCACACGCCTTTAATCCCAGCACTCGGGAGGCAGAGGTAGGAGGATCTCCGAGAGTTCAAGGCCACCCTGAGACTACATAGTGAATTCCAGGTCAGCCTGAGCCAGAGTGAGACCCTACCTCGAAAATCCAAAAAAAAAAAAAAAAAAAGTATTTTTGATATTTATGTATGGTCATCTTTTGCAAATTACAACATTGTTCATTTCTGTATATTTGAATGACATAAAATGGAGTGTATTACCGGAATTCATATATTTTTAAACAGTCTAATTAGATTTTTCTAAATTAACTAGGTAATGACTGGCACTGAATATTAAAGGATGGGCTATTAACTAATAGTTTAAGCTACTTTTGGAATTGGGTAATTTTAGAAAATTAAGAGCAGGAATATCTGTAACACTGTTCAATGTAGTTAAATATTAGCCAGGCTTGGTGGTGCATGCCTTTAATCCCAGCACTCAAGAGGCAGAGGTAAGAGGGTCACTGTGAGTTTAAGGCCATCCGAGGACTACAGACTGAGTTCCAGGTCAGCCTGGGTTACAGCAAAACCCTACCGGGGGGGTGGGGTGGGGAGTAATAACTACCAAAAAAAAAAAAAAAGGAATATGTACCATATGCCACTTACTAAGCACTGTATGAGTTCTCTGCTGAGGATTTTATGTAATTTCTTTCTTTCTTTCTTTCTTTCTTTTTTTTTTTTTTTTGGTTTTTCAAGGTAGGGTCTCACTCTAGCCCAGGCTGACCTGGAATTCACTATATAGTCTCAGGGTGGTCTCTAACTCAAAGGGATCCTCATACCTCTGCCTCCCCAGTGTTAAGATTAAAGGTGTGTGCCACCACAGCCAGTTTTATTTGCTTTTTAGCACAAACTTATGTTAGTACATTTCCTCCTCACTCCCTGGTTTACAGATGAAACTATGATACTTAGGAAAGGAAAATAAATTCTCCCAATGACAAATTCATATATATTTTACCCAAAAGCCTCATCTTCCATAGTAATCTATAAATATAAACTAAGAACTCCAAAAATCTTATGTTTATCTACATAGCAGATGGCTAACTTCATTGTTTCCATTTTGACTGGAGAGAGCTGGTAGAAATACCATCCTTCATTTATTGGAAATGGTACCTGCCAGACACAGTTCTAAGACCTGAATGCTCTATCCCCTTTGTTTTACTGAGAGTGCTAAAACCAGACTATGCAAGGGAGCTATCAGATAAAAAATGATGCATTTGGTCCTGACATTCCTTCTAAGATAGATAAAAACTGAATGAGGTATTATTATTTTCTCTCTTTTTGTTGTTTTATTTTATTTTATTTTATTTTATTTTATTTTATTTTATTTTATTTTATTTTATTTTATTTTATTTTATGTAGGGACTTGCTTTAGACCAGGCTGACCTGGAATTCACTATGGAATCTCAGACTGGACTCGAATTTACAGGGATCCTCCTACCTCTGCCTCTTGAGTGCTGGGATTAAAAACATGCACCAACACATCTGGCTATTTTCCTTTTTTTGCAAGTGGAAAAATTGAGTCTGAAGCAATTAAGTCATGGCCAATATCACACATTAAGTGATATAGGGAAGATTCAATTTAAGGAAGCTTGATTTTTAAATTATATGTTACTATATGATCCAGCAACCATGTTCAAAGGAAAGGAAGACAGCATGTTGAAGAAATATCAGTTCTTCCATATTCATTCTACTATTTTTTTTACTTGAGCTAAGATATGGAATCAACTTAAGTGTCTATCAAAAGATGAAAAGAGCATACGTACACACAATGGAATGAAATGCAGCTTTAAAAACAGAAGGATATCCTGTCTTTTTTGACAATGTGGGTGAACTTGGAGCACCTACATTAGTAAGCCAGAAAATAAAAACAAACATCTAAAAATTTGTACTCAGAAGTTGAAAGAGAATGGTGTTTTCTAGAGCCTGGAGGTTGGGAAAATGTTAGTCAAAAGGTCTAAAATTTCAGTTACATTGGAGGAAGTTCAAGAAATCTGTAACACCATATTGTGTTCTTGCAAATAGCTAAGAGTAGATTTTAGGCATTTTCATCCTCCCAAAATGATATGTGGGATAATACATATTAATTGGTTAGAATTAGTTATTCCATAATATATGTTTATACATTAATATTCAAATATTTTAAATTTTTAAAATATTTTTTGTTATTGGGGAGATGCAGAAAAAGAAGCAGAGAGAGAGAGAGAGAAGGCTGGAGAGATGGTTTAGTGGTTAAGGCTTTTGCCTGCAGAGCTTAAGGATCCAGGTTTGATTCCCCTGGTCCCACATAAGCCAGATGCACAAGGTAGCACATGCATCTGGAGTTTGTTTGCAGTGGTTACAGGCCCTAGTGTGTCCATTCTCTCTCTCTCTCTCTCTCTCTCTGTATATATGTATATATAACATGTATGAAGTTGAGAACATCTTATGTTGGTCTACCTTACGGTCAGTGTTGGTTTTTTCTTTCTCTCTTTGTGATCTAATAACTAATATGCATTATCTAAATGGTGATATCTTAGTATATTGAGAAAAGTCATGTGAATACTTGTCCAAGAGGACAGTCATATCTGGACAGGAAGGAAAAGCACATCACCTGTAAAAGCTGAGAGTAGTGGTTTTGTGTTTTCTTTCTTTAAAAAAAAAAAAAAACAAGGGCTGGAGAGATAGTTTAGTGGCTAAACGCTTGCTTGTGAAGCCTAAGGACTCCGGTTCAAGGCTCAATTACCCCGGACCCACGTTAGCCAGATGCACAAGGGGGCGCACGCATCTGGAGTTCGTTTGCAGTGGCTGGAAGCCCTGGCATGCCCACTCTCCCTCTCTCTCTCTCTCTCTCTCTCTCTCTCTCTCTCTCTCTCTCTCTGCCTCTTTCTCTCTCTGTCACTCTCAAATAAATAAATAAAAATAAACAAAAAAAATTTAAAAAAACAAGAATTTATTTGTAAGCAAGAGATAGAGAATGTGATAATGAGTATGGGTATGCTAGGGCCTTTAGCCACTGCAAATAGAATCCAGATGTATGCTCCACTTTGTGCAGCTGGCTTTACATAGGTACTTGGGAATTGACACTGGACTTTTATGCTTTTCAGGCAAGCATCTTAACTGCTGAACCATCTCTTCATCCCTATGTTTTCATTTGTATTGGGAATTGAAGCCAAAGTCTTGTCCTTGCTAAGCATGGGCATTACTACTGAGCTACCCCAGCCCAGACACTGCACATCAAAGAAGGTCCCTAGGTAATTTACATGCACATCAAAGGTCAAAGTTTGAGAAACACTGATCAAGTGTTTCATGATTTGTAGAAGATGAAAAGAATTCAGCATATGCATGCATGTATGGGTTCACCAAGACCTCTTCGTGCTGCAAACAAACACCAGACACTTGTACCATGTTTTGCATCTGCCTTACATAATTGGCTTGGGGATTGAACCACGGCTTGCAGACTTTGCGAGCTAACGCCTTTAACCATTGAGCCATTTTACCAGCCCCTTGCGACTATAATTTTTTTTAATGTGTGCATAGAGAGGATAGGACTTATTAAGAATGGGAAAAAAAAGAAAAAGGAAAAATGAGGGCTGGTTAAGGCACTTGCCTGCAAAGCCTAAGGACCCAGGTTCAATTGCCCAGTACCCACATAAGCCAGATGCACTTGGTGGCAAATGCATCTGGAGTTTGTTTTCAGTGGCTACAGGCCCTGGCATGCTCATTCTCTTTCTGTCAAAATAAATAAAAATATTTTAAAGGAATGGAAAAATTAGAGTATAAAACATGCTTAGCTTAAGCATTATCTTGAGATGATATAGCATGCCTGCATAAGATTGCTTGGGTTATGATCAAAATACTTGTAAGTACTCCACAGAGTAGCTGGAATGTGAAAATTAACCTCTACAGGAAGGTGATAGTGAAGTGTGATGAAAACGTCAGTCAGATCGCCTTTTTTCTGACTTTTAATGCAATACATTCCAGGTAGTGTGAACTAGGAAGGAAAGGCAGAGAGAAAAATGGAGGAGCCCATAGGTCATGAGAATGGAAAATCACTGGATCGGCCCCTGTGGCTTACACTGTGATGCCCTTCAATGCTGCCATGGTTCCTTTCCTCCCCACAATCTCACTTCCTTTCACTGAGTCCTCATCAACAGACACATAGACCCTCAATGAAAAGCTCTCCCTGGCAATCTGAAAGAGCCCAGAACACTGGCCAATGCCAAAACAATGCGAGAAGCAGTCTTGAGTACATTTAGAAGTCCCTCTCATTACCTGGAGACCTGGGAATCTAAGCCTTACTGCAAAAATTGCTGCTGAAGTAGACTATGAGTAGGAATGTTGTAGCTTCTTGGCTACTCGGAGCCTAATTACTGGACTAAGATTAATTTCTCACATGGCTGTGGGGACCAAGCAGGTAGGGAGCATGTGACTTTGAGGCAGCTAGATAAAATACCTTGGTGATAACACAGAACTTCAGAACCTATGATACTGTGAAAAGCTTGTCCTTTGAGGGTTCACAATCATCACTGAAAAACTGAAACGAGGGCTGGGAATAGCTCAGTGGAGAACGTGCTTAAAGCTCAAGCTAGAGCACCTGAGTTCTAGCCCTGACCTCATGTGAAAATCCAGAAGCCGTGGTGGGCTTCTGTAATGCCAGAACACTGACCCTGATGGAAGGGTGGGAGGCAGAGACATATTTTCCTGAAAGTTCATGGGAAGGGAGAATCCAGAGCCAGTAACTCAGCCTCAAATGAGCTGGAAAGGCAATTTATGACCCATAAGTTATCCTCTGACCTCCATATGTGCACTGTAGCACACATGTACATCAACATGCACTCACTTGTATAGTAAAATAGTTAAGGGATGGAGAGATGATTCAGCAGTTAAAGATGCCTTCTTACAAAGCCTGATGGCCTGGGTGTGATTCCCCAGCACCCACATAAAGCCAGATGCACAAGGTGGCCAAGCATCTGGAGTTCTTTTGCAGTGGCTAGAGGCCCTGGCACACACATTCTCTCTGTATAACTATATGCCTCTTTCTCTCTCTACTTACAAATACATAAATAAATGTAAAAAAAATAATAATAATAAAGGAAATGTCCTTTTCTTAGCATATGTACTGATGATAAATAAATTGAGAAGCTTACATTGCTTTAATGATTGTTTAGAAGGAAAATAAAATTGTAGAGAATAAAATAAATTTTAACCATAATGGCTGACACTATTTCCATATACATCCAATATTAGTAATCTATAAAATTGCTACTTTGGTAGTAACTATGCACATTTTGTATTTGAAACTATCTACATTCATTCTTTAAATTTTTGATGTATATGTCAGACTAAAACTTCACTTGTTTCACAGACATTGCAACATGTCACTAACACAAGCCCACATGGGGCACTCTGATTACCTGCTATTCACTCATTAAAAAATTCATTTGAGGCTGGAAAGATGGCTTAGCAGTTAAAGCACTTGTCTGTAAAACCTAACAACCAGTTTGATTCCTCAATACTCACATAAAGCCAGATGCACAGAGGGGGTGCATGTATCTGGAGTTCGTTTGCAGTGGCTAGAGGCCCTGGCCCACCAATTCTCTCTCTCTCTTTCTCTCTTGTATAAATGAATAAATAAAAATATAATATAAAAAAAAGAAAAACAGCTGAGTGTGGTGGCACATGCCTTTAATTCTAGCACTCTGGAGGAAGAGGTAGGAGGATCACCATGAGCTCAGGGCCAGCCTGGGCTAGAGAGAGACTCTACCTCAAAAAACCGAGATAAATAAGTAAGTAAATAAATAAACATGCAAACTAAAAAAGAAAACCTCTAAGCATATGAAAAGACATTCAATTTCAAATATAAAAAGTGCAATGCAGGGCTAGGGAGATCACTCAGTCACTAAAATGATTGCCATGCAGGCACAAGGACCTGAACTCAATCGTCAATGTTGGCATAAATGCTAGGCTTGGTGCCGCGTGTCTGTCATCCTGGAGCTCACTGGTGAGCTGGATCCAAGTCTATGAGGCAGATGGTATACCTGATCATAGCAGCCAATGTCATCCTCTGGCCACCACGTGTACACACACATGTGTTTACTCATATATGGACCTGTGTTCACTCACACACCTACACATGGACATGCAAACAAAAAGTGACATGCAAATTAGATGCATTACATGGAAGTGTCATATTTTACCCACCAGATAGGCAAACACTACAGCTCTTGACCACACACTGCTGATGCAGATCTCCTTCTTTCATATGTTGCCCAAAGGAATAATTTGACCCTCTTTAGAGAGTCACTGACTCTATTTGTTAAAACTGTGCACAATCCCCTGGAATAGTCATTCTAATTCTAGGACTTCAACATGCACATATACTCTTAGTCATGTCAAATGGCATGTAAATTCAAGGGTTCCACTAGTGTAACAGAAAAATATGAGAAACTTTAAAATATTAATTAGAAGGGGACAATTTAAGCAAAGTTTGTATCTGATAGAATGCTATGAAACAATACAAAAATAGGACTCTCCTCCTCCCTACCTCTGTCCCTTCCTTCCTCCTTCTCTGCTTCCCTCCCTCTGTCCCTTTCCATCATTAAGATCACTATAGCTTCTGAGAGAGAATTATTAACCAGATGCAAATCAGGAGGTCTGAGTGTTCCAGGGAGGCAAAGTGAGTCTCTGGTGCCCTGGCCTGAGAGCTCTCCATCTCACTCTTGTCCAGCCTCCTGTCCTTGCTGCCATCCTTCCCAGGGTAATTCCTTCTCAATTCTTGTTGGTGCTGCAACTCTATCTATCTTGTCTACTTGAAACCTTTCATTATACTTCTCTGGGCTTCCCACAGCAGTGTCTTCATATTTCTGTTAAGAGCTGGATGCCATCACTTCAATTTATTTATTTTTTTAAAGTAGAAATGGGATCACCAGTAGCTTTTTATTTTATTTATTTACAAGGAGAGAGGGAGAGAGAAAATGAGAATGGGCCTGCCAGGGCCTCTTGCCACTCACTACAAATGAACTTCAAACACATGTGCTACTTTGTGCATCGGGCTTTAAGTGTGTACTGAGGAATTGAACTCAGGCTGTCAGGCTTTGCAAGCAAGCATCTTTAAGCCCTAAGACATCTCTCCAACATTCTATGAGTTTTAAATGTCTTTTAATTTGTGTACTTCTATGTACTTGTTTTTATTTTCAAATGGTTTACACAACTATAGTCACTTTGAAGGAAGTATTGTTCACCTTGGTGCCCTCTTGCTTATAGCAATGATGTACAACAGGCAATAGTTATGGGAAGCTGGGTGTTGTAACACATGGCTTTAGTCCCAGCATTTGGAAGGCTGAAGTTGGAGGATTGACATGCATTTGAGGCCAGCCTGGGGTCAGAGTGTGGTGGTTTGAGTCAGGTGTCCCCCATAAATTTAGGTGTTCTGGATGCTAGGTTCCCCAGCCGATGGCAATTGGAAATCAACACTTTCTAGAGGCCGTGTATTGTTGAGGGTGGGCTTATGGGTGTTGTAGCCAGTTTCCTCTTACCAGTGTTTGGCACACTCTCCTGTTCCTATTGTCTTGTTCGTTATGTGGGTCAGGGGGTGATGTCCACCCTGAGCTCATGCCATCATTTTCCTGCTATTGTGGAGCATCCCCTTGAGCCTGGAAGCTTTTCGCACCAGCTGCTCTTGGTTGGGTGATTCCTACCAGCAATGAGAACCTGGCTGCAACACAGAGTGAGTTCCAGGTCAGCATGCACTAGAGTGAGACCCTACCTCAAAATAACAACAACAAAAAATTTTGGGAGATCAATCATTTGTATTGAATTCCTGCAATAGGTGCCAATAGATCAGATTAGAAAAATAAAACCTGAAATATTAAGGAAGAAGGATTTAAAGCAGACCAGTTTTTCCTGGACCAAAGATTCTAGTATACCTGAGTCAGCGCAATACGGAAGTATCCTCTGGTTTAATCCTTACAAAATAAAAACCAGTGTTAACCAATCTGATTGTCCTATTGTTCCGTTTCCTCATTCCCACATTGTAAAACTTTTCTGTATTGTTCAGTGGGAGTTCCATTCTATTGTGTGGCACAGAAGTTGCCTGATCATGAATCTCTCTCTCTCATACACACATTAGATTTATAACTAAGCATGCTGAAACATTTGGAGTCTGGAACACAGTAGTATATCTCCAAAATGTTCCTTGAATAAAGGATTATAATCTTTATCATCATGTGGTTTATATTTGACTTAAAAGTAGGAATAATTTCAGGCTGGAGAATGGCTTGGCAGTTAAAGTGCTTGCCTGTGAAGCCCAAGAACCCAAGTTCAATTCCTCAGAGCCTGTGTAAGCCAGATGCACATGGTGGTACATGCATCTGGAGTTTATTTACAATGGCTAGAGGCCCTGACACACCCATTATCTTCCTCCTCTGACCCCTCTCTCTTACAAATAAATAAATACTTTTTAAAGTAAAAGTAAATAAATAAATTGCTTTTTCAGGGATAGGAAAACTCACTTGAAAGAGAACTGACAAATCAGACATGGCATAAGCTGACTATGAAAGATGAGCATGCCAGCCAATAGCAGGGCTCATCAGCCTCTCCAGCAAACAGCACTGTGTTGCAGAGGTCCTGAGCATAACCACTCTGTTCCCTTCATTTTGTCAGGATGCTCTTCATTTTCAGAGACTTGTGTACAGACCAGTAAACACTGAATTCATCTCATTAACTCCTTGTTCACTTACCAGTTATGCCAGTTACATTGTCATTCCCATGTAAATCCACCTTCTTCAAAAGCACATGCTAGACTGGAAAGATGGCTTAATGGTTAAGGCACTTGTCTGCAAAGCCTTAGGACTCAGGTTTGATTTCCCAGTACCCATGTAAGCCAGATACATAAGATGGTGCATACATATGGAGTTTGTTTGCAGTGGCAGAGGGCCCTGGCATGCCCATTTTCTCTCTCTCTCTCTCTCTCTCTCTCTCTCTCTTTCTCTCTCTCTCTCTCTGTTTCTCTCTCACACACGCACACACACATACAGTCTCTCTGCCTCTTTCTCTCCTCTCTTAAATAAATAAACATTTTTAAATCACATGCTGATCATGTTTATTTTAATAATCCTATTTATGAAGTCAGTTTTCATCATAAATTAGTGGCTAATTTAGCTCTTATAGATCAGGCAATAAGCTATAATGAAGATGAATTTCTCACTGAGAAATTAACATGTCCTTCAAAAGCTAATAAAATCAGTTTGCTATTCTGCAACACTGAGGATCAAGCATTCACAGTGGTATAGACAAAAGGTCTATTTCCCTATGGTGTTTTGAACCAGATGTTCCCCATAAAATCATGGGATTTCAATGCTTGGTCCCCAGCTGATGGCAGTCTGGGAGGGGGAGGCTTTCTGGAGGGGATGTCTTGCTGGGGGGCCAGGTTTGAGGTGTGCTAGCCCAGCTTACCTATTACCAAGGCTCATATCACTCTTGCTGTTATCTACCGCTTGCTGTGACAAAAAGTGATGTCCAGCCCCTGTTCTACCATTCTTTTTCTGCAATCATGAAGCTTCCCCTTGAGACTATAAGCCTAAATAAACCCTTCTCTCCTATTTGTTGCTTTTTGTCAAGTGTTTTGTCCCAGCAACTTGAAGGTAACTGCAACATCCTCAGTTCCCAAGTAAAAGCCTATTAGGCCGTGAGTTTGTTTCTCTTGAGGTACACTTGGTGCAGTCTACTTATGTGCCCTCTGGCAGTGTTGTGGTTATCTTCTCCTTACTGGCACAAAGCACTTGACCAAAAGCAGCTGATAGGAGAAAGGTTTTTATTTTGGCTTATAGTCTCAAGGGAAGGCTTCAGGATGACAGGGGAAGGCATGGTATGAGCTGGATAATACCTCTGCCACAGCAAGTGGAAAACAGCAGCAGAAGAGTGAGCCAAACTAAAACTGACAAGCTAGGGCTAATAAACCTCAAGGTCCACGCCCAGCAGCATACCTCTTTCGGTAAGGCTCTGCCTTCCAAGATGCCATCAACTGGGGACCAGGCATGCAAAGAACATGAATTTATGGGGGACATCTGATTCAAATGGTCATGGAGAGATATCCTTCACAAAATACCTGCTGTGTGACAGGCACTATTATGCAAAGATAGACAAAGACTCCTTCAAGAGACAAATGTCCCTGCTTTGTTTAGTCAAGTCATTGCCTGATTATGAAATCTTAACATTTTTGTGAAATCCAAATAAAACATTGGAAAATGAGACAGGTATCCTTTATTTCCAGCATTTAGGAGCAGAGGTAGAAGGATTACTATGAGTTTGATGCCAGCCTAGGACTGCACAATGAGTTCCAGGTCAGCCTGGGCTAGAGTGAGGCCATACCTCAAAAAAAAAGAAAACACAATGATGGAAAATGTTAATAAAAATTGTGAAAAGATTTAAAAAATAATAAAAGTTTTAAAAAATTTTTAAAAAGAAAAGAAAAAAAAAATCAGAACTCGGTATTGTGGCACATGCCTTTAATCCCAGCATGCAGGAGGCAGAGGTAGGAGGATCACCATGAGTTTGAGGCCACCCTGAGACTCAGTGAGACCCTACCTCAAAAAATAAAATAAAAGTAAAATCAGAAAATGTATAGGAATTGAGCTTTTGGCATTATATTTATTTTATTTCACTGAAAATTACCTTATTTGCTGTACAAATAAGGGTGGGGACTAGAGGGATGGCTTAGCAGTTAAGGAGATTGCCTTCAAAGTCAAAGGACCAAGGTTCTATTCCCTAGGATCTAGGTAAGCCAGATGCACAAGGTGATACATGTGTCTGTAGTTTGTTTGCAGAGGCTGGAGACCTTGGTGCACCCATTATCTCTCTTTCTCTCTCTCTCTTTCTTTCCCTCTTTTTCTGTGTCAAATAAATAAATAAAAATAAAAAGATGGGTAGAGTACAATGTAAAAATAAACAAAAAAAAAAACCAACAAAAATCAGAAAACTGAGAGATCTCCACTGTGGTAGTTTGAATAGATGACCCCCAATATAGTCAGTGTTTAATTAATTTGTAATTTGGATCTGCAGCCACCTAGCTGGAGGAGGTATCACTGGGTGGATCTTAAAGTGTGATAGTAGATTTGACATTCCAATCTAAAGACATGCAAAGTACCTGTAGTTTCTGAAGTGTGCTTGTTTTGTGGCGTGGTTTTAGGGATTTGGCTTGTGGCCTCTCTTTCTTCCTGGTCCTTTAAGAGGGGGCCAACTTCTTCTACCATTATGGAACTTCCCCTGGATCTTTAAGCTTCAATAACTATCCTTTCCTCCATAACTGTGCCTGATTTGGAAGTTCATCTCAGCAAACCTGAAGTTGTCTGCTACAGAAGTTGGTACCAGAATGTGGGGTGAGATGAATGTAACCATGTGGATTATGGTCTTTTGGAACCATTGCTTTGGAGGCACAAACATGGACTTGGTGCTTGCAACTGAAGATTACTTTTGGAGTGGTAAGCCAAGTTTTATGGACTATTCTTCTGAGTGTTTGAGAATCCTAAGTGTAGAGAGGATTGAACTTGGAGGCTTGGTTTATGAGGTTTCTAAGGGTAAGGAAAGATTGCAGAGAACTTTGTTGGAACTGGGCTACTGGCATAGAAGCTGGCTTAGTTCTGCTGCCCAGGCCCAGAGAGTTTGATCAAAGTTAAATTTGTAATGGACTGATGTGCTTGCATAAAGATATTGGACTGAAAGATTTAAGATTTTAAGTTGGAAAACCTCAAGCAAGTTAAAATTACAGCTACTGAGACTGGTTTTAGGTCACTGAACCTGCTATTATCAACACATTAGCAATCTTAAGGAAAATAGCCCACCTGCTTTACATTAAAACAATGGAGAGGGTGCCTGAGGAAAGACTATGATAGAAATGCAAATTCTTTTGGAAAGAGTTGGCTGAAGAAGAAACCTGTTCTTCAAAGTCATTTATTTCTTCCCTGAATTAAGAATATGGCTATGTCCTACACACCTGGTATTAGTTTTAGAAGCATGAAAAATGCACGGAGTGTTCATGAATTATGCATGATTCCAGGAGCTGCTGCTGATATGTAGCATATAGGCATACTTGGGACCTTGGAACTATCTCAAATTGGTCAAGACTATAGGGACCTTTGAAATTGGACAGAATATAATTCACAATGTCAGATGATTTTGAATCTATTGGGGTCCAGGGGGGCATAATGTGGTAGTTTGAATAGATGGCCCCCAATATACTCAGTGTTTTATTAGTTTGTAGTTTGGATCTGCAGCTACCTGGCTAGAGGAGGTATCACTGGGTGGATCCTAAGGTGTGGTGGTGGGTTTGACATTCCAATCTAAAGATATGCAAAGTGCTTGGAGTTTCTGAAGTGTGCTTGTTTTGTGGTGTGGTTTTGGCTTTTGGCCAGTCCGTCTCTCTCTCTCTCTCTCTCTCTCTCTCTCTCTCTCTCTCTCTCTCTGGTCCTTACTTCCCTTGTATCTGAAGCTTCAATAAATATCCTTTCTTCCATAACTGTGCCTAGTTTAGAAATTCTTTTCAGTGAACCTGGAGTTGTCTACTACATCCACTAAGGATGCCTCATTCCACAATGGAAGCCTGCAATGAAATCATAGACAAATCAACAGAAATTGAATCACAAAATGAAAACATAACAAGCTATGTGATCCTGACCAAAAGAATTACAGAACTGGAAGCAAGCCATCAAAAAACCCAACAATGACATAAAAGAAATTGAGTAGAATCATCTCTTAGAGCACTCAGATTTTGTTACTAGGTTTAACTTAATTGAAGAAAACCATAGAAGCATCAAAAGAGATATAAATGTATTGAATTGAAGGTGAGTCAAGAAATGGAAGATCTCAATAACCAGCTGATTAAATTAATGAAGAACTGATCAAATGCAAGAATAAATTCCAGGAAGCATCAAGAAAATCAGACCTCAAACTGAAATTGTACCTTAAAAGCGATATGGACAGCTGGGCATAGTGGCATATACCTTTAATCCCAGCACTTGGGAGGTAGAGGTAGGGGGATTGCTGTGAGTTCAAGACCACTCTGAGAGTACATAATGAATTCCAGGTTAGCCTGGAATAGAGTGAGACCCTACCTCGAAAAAACAAAAACAAAAAGAGATGGCATGATGCAAAATAACACAATAGAAAACAAAAATCAAATTCTCCCTAAATTAATAATGCTTATCCCATTTAAATTATGCTGACTTTGTTCTCCATTAGAGAATCTGTCTTCTTTTTCAGAATGTAGAGAGACTCAAGGAGATAAACTACCCCTTGCACTTCAGCCAAGCCACAACTGAAACCACAGAGGAATTAGGTAGACCAGCAAGAATGCTGCTTCCATGGCAAACCTGACAATCAGCACCAGGATGAAGGAGAGAGACCCTGAAGACACTCACCATTTACCAAAGCAGTGAAGTAGACTTAAAACTCATCCACCACATATCAGGGAATTTAGCAGAAGAGGGGGTGGAAAGATTGTAAGATCCACAGGTTGAGATATCATGCCCAGAAGCATTCCCTCCCTCCCTGACTGATGCTTCCACAACACATAACTCCCAATCCCACTGAGGAGGGTCCCCTTTGGAATGGGGGCAGGGATAAGGGAAAAGAGAGAACCAACACATGATATATCCATACAAAATATGTTGTTGATAATAATAATAAAAAAAAACTAAGGATGGGCTCTGGATTCAAACAGACATGCTAAAATATTTGGCATTATCATATACTCACTGTTAGCTTCTATCCCTCCTTTGATTGTTTCAAGGGGAGTAATATTGTTGCTTCTCTGGAAGGGTTAAATACCACTATCCATGAAATGGCTAGCATGGTGGTCAGCTTGTAGTAAAGAATAAATTCATGCTATAATTATTATACAGATTATCATTATCCGTTTTATCTCTTTTTATAAGGAAGGGTCGTGCTTTACCCCAGGCTAACCTGGAATTCACTATGTAGTCTCAGGCTAGCCTCAAACTCACAATTATCCCCCTACCTCTGCCTCCCAGGTGGTGGGATTAAAGATGTATGCCATAACGTCTGGCTCATTTATCTTTAAAAAATTTCTTTTTTATTGACAACCTCCATACCTATAGACACCCTCCTAACACCCTCTCTTTTCCCCTCCCAAGTTTCCCCTCCACTGAATCCCTTCTTCTTTCCAACTAGTGTCTCTTCTACTTTGATGTAAGCACTTTTCCCCTCCTATTATGCAGGTCTTGTGTAGATAACATCAGCCACTGTTGGGTCATAATGCCACAGTCACTTTGTGTCTAGAAGACAGTATTGTAAGCCCTCCTCCCCTTCTTTTGGCTGCAATATTCTTTTTATTACCTCTTACACAATGGTCCCTGAACATCGGAAGATGTGCTAGAGATGTCTCACTTACTGTTGAACACACAACTGTCACTTCTTTTAAGCACTTTGTCGAGTTTTGAGTCACCCCATTGGTCACTGCCATCTGAAAAGAGAAGCTTCTCTAACCAAGAGTGAGAGTAGCATAATATATGAGCATAAATATAAATATTTAGAGGGCAGTTGGTGGCATTTATCCATTTGGCCAGACATCAGTATTATTTCCCCCCACCCCTTGGGCTCATGACCTCTCAAGCCATGGGTTTTTGATTAAATTTTCAGTACAAGGCAGCAATTCTTCCTGTGAGCAGGCCTCAAATCCAATCAAAAAGCAGTTGGTTTTCCCATAACAGACATGCTATCATTTTACCAGCTGGTATATTTGGCCTGGCTATCTAGCTTGTAAAGTTTGCACAGTTTACTGCTGGTTAACATTATTGATGACTTTTCTCCCACAACAGGCTGCATAGCTCTTTCCAGCATTCTGACAGCTAGCTAATATGAAAGAGGCTTAAAGCTCAGCTCCAGCTTGATTTCTCAGTGACCTGCATCCCAAGCATGTGAAGTCTTCAGGAATAGTGTGTCTGTGGCAGTTTGATACAGGTGCCCTCCATAAACTTAGGTGTTCTGAATGCTAGGTCCCCACCTGATAGAGATTTGGGAATTAATGCCTCTTTGAGGCAGTGTATTATTGCAGGTGGGCTTCTGGGTATTATAGCCAGTTGCCCCATGCCAATGTTTGGCACACTCTCCTGTTGTTATTGTCCACCTTATGTTAGTCAGGGGGTGATGTCCACCCTCTGCTCATGCCATCAGTTTCCCCTGCCATCAGGGAGCTTCCCCTAGAGTTTGTAAGCCAAAATAATCTTGGTTGGGTGATTTCTGCCAGCAATGTGAACTTGACTGCAACAGTAATGTTGGTACTGAGAGTGGCATTGCTGTTAAACATCTGACTATGTAGTTTTGGCTTTTTGGAGCTGATTTTTCAAGAGGAATGTGGAAGGGTTTGAAACCTTGGCCTAAGAAATGACTCGCGGTGCTATAAGTACAACTTGATTGAGTATTCTAGTCAGAATTGAAAGACCTGAATGCAGTAAGAACTATGGACTATGAAGTTTGGTTTGTGAGGGCAAGAAAGCTTTGCCTGGGCTGGGCTAGAAGCAGTTTGTGTGAGAGGCTTGCTGTTGTGCCCATGTCCTGAGAATTTGTGCAGGGTTGTATTGTGTAGAAATGGGCTGGTGTGAACAGAGGGAAAAAATGAAATCTTTAGGTGAAACTGCTGCCTATTCAGCTGCAATTATATGAGAGATTACAACCTTTAAGATTGGGGCAAGAGGAAGAATGTAGACGCTTTTCAAGGGGTCTGAAGGCTCAAGGAGTGTCCTGTTCTTCAAAGTCTGCTTTATTCCCCCCCAGGATTAACAAATTGGCACCCTAACTGGTATTATGGAATATAAGAAAAGGAGGAAAGAGAGGGTCATTGAGTTTGCAACATGGTCTTGTGTTTTGGAAATGGCCATGGGTAGTGTGAAGCAGATGTGCTAGATGGAGACCCCATGGAGCCATGAGAATGAAGTGTGGGTTGCAGTGGAGACCCAGTGGAGATGCCAGAACCATGAGATGGCTGCTAAGGAAAGCTGCTGGTTCCAGATAAAGTTTTTCAGGACTGTGAGTAGCCTAGCTGGAGGCGTGGAATTAGATAAGAGACTTGTTGTGGTTTGAATGATCAGATTTAGACATTTATCACTGGCTAGAGTTGTTGGACTTGGAGCTACAGAGTTTGATGTTTGCCCTGCTTAAATCTTATATTGGTTGAATATTTCTTTGCTATGCCCAATGCCATCTTTGCAGTGTGATTGTTTATTCTATACCATTATGGCTTTGGGGAGAATTTTTATTGGTGTATGACTAGTTAAAAGACCTTGGGTTATGGGATGTTTGAACATCATTTGGATTGATAAAAACTATGGGGACTTTTAAAGTTGGAGTGAAGGAATTATATTTTATATCATGTATGGATATCATTTTATGGGGCCAAGGGTGGAATGTGGTGGCTTGATTCAGGTGTCCCTCATGAACTTAGGTGGTCTGAATGCTAGGTTCCCAGCTGATGGAGATTTGGGAATTGATGCCTCCTGGAGGCAGTGTATTGTTGGGGGCGGGCTTATGGGTGTTATAGCCAGTTTCCCCTTGCCAGTGTTTGGCACACTCTCCTGTTGCTGTTGTCTACCTTATGTTGGCCAGGGAGTGATGTACAACCTCTGTTCATGCCATCGTTTTCCCCTGCCATCAGGGAGCTTCCCTTTGAGTCTGTAAGCCAAAATACGCTCTTTTTTCCTAATAGCTGCTCTTGTTCTGGTGATTTCTGCAAGAAATGCGGATCTGACTATAACAGGGTCTTACTGACTCTATCATTAGCAAATTTACTTAAAACCATGCATGTCAATAGAATAATTCATCTCTTAATTTTGTTCACTAGTAAGATAATGAAAGACTGACTTGATTAGGATAGATGGTTCTTTATGCCATCTAGCTGATGTCATTGTTTTATGATTGCAGGAAACAGTGAATAACACTGACTCATCAGTGTAAATACAATTGAAGTAAATTACGTCTAACCCTCAGTATTATACACCAGTGCAATCAATCACCTTCAGTGAGGGCCACTGTTTTGTAGGTGTTTTTTTGGAGGCCAAAAAGAATAATGGTCTCATGTTTAGTTTTTTTTTTTTTGGTTTTTTTTTGTTTGTTTTTGAGGTAGGGTCTCACTCTAGTTCAGGCTGACCTGGAATTTACTATGGAGACTCAGGGTGGCCTTGAACTCATGGTGATCCTCCTACCTCTGCCTCCCGAGTGCTGGGATTAAAGGCGTGCACCACCACGCTCGGCTCATGTTTAGTTTTAAACATATCTGATCAGAAGGAAGACTGAATAGAATGTGATGGTATTTTTAGGTTTTGAAGATTTCTTCATGCAGAGAAACTAGCAAGATTCCCCCATGGGTTTTCGACCACTGAAGAAGGGTCTTCCACATAAGAATTTTCACCTCACCTCCACCTTGAGGTTGTGGTCCATCTGTTGGAAGTGGTATAGTATGCTTCATGACCTGTCACTTCTCCTCCACCTTGAGGTTGCAATCCAACCATTGGAGGTGATATAGTGTGCTTCATGAACTCTCACCTCTCTTCCACCTTGAGGCTGTGATCCATCCATTGGAGGTGGTATGGTTTCCTTCATCAGCATCAACATGTTGTTTGCATGATCCTGAGTCCTCATTGGTTGACTGTAGAGCTGTTGATTAAAACTAGCTATAGTCAAAAGCTGGGCATGGTGGTGCATGCCTTCAATCCCAGCACTTGGGAAGCAGAAGTAGAATTACTGTGAGTTTGAGGCTACCCTAAGACTACATAGTAAATTCCAGGTCAATCTGGGCTAGAATGAAACCCTACCCTGAAAAACCAAAAACCAAAAAAAAAAAAAAATAATAATAATCCCAAAAAACAAAGAACCTACCTACAGTATAACTAAAGCCCAGATCAGCTCTTACATTATCATGAGTGAATCTCCCCTCTCCCCATCTCCGCACTACCCATCACTCATGAAGTTCAATCACCAACTTTTTTTTCTTTTTCCCTGAGATAGGGTCTCACTCTGGCCCAGGCTGACCTGGAATTCACTATGTAGTCTCAGGGTGGCCTTGAACTCACGGTGATCCTCCTACCTCTGCCTCCCGAGTGCTGGGATTAAAGGTGTGTGCCAGCATGCCTGGCTCTCAATCACCAACTTTTAACATTTGTTCCTTGGAAAGACAGTGTAATGGTTGTAATAGAGAGGAAAAGATTTCTATTTTTTCTTTTCTCTGGACATGATTTCTCTCCAAAGCTGCAGCCAGGCCTAGGTTCTGACAAAGGTGAGGCCTTTCACAGCAGTTGAAAAGGCACAATTCTCATAAGCACCAGAGCAGAGAATTGCCAGCCATCCAAGGTGTGCTCGCTCCCTCTGTGCCGCAGTGAGCATGCACCTGTACAGGGGCCCTTTCTTTTTAACCATGGCAAAAGTGACAATGCCTTGCAAAGTTCCCAAAACTCTCAGAAAATTCGGAATGCTTCTTCAGTGGCAAGGGCATCACTGCACTAATAAAGAAAGAAACTGGAGGGCTGTTGCCATGAAAGGTGTTGGCAGTTCTGGCCAGCTGTTGGCTTGTACAGGCAAAAAGGCTTCAGGATGAGTTTAGAGATCTGTTTCCAGCTATTGGAAGCAAGATCAGTGAAACTGGGGGAAGCTCGGTAATGCTAAGGGGACAGTGCCTTTGAAACTGGCCTGGCTTCCATTTGTTTGTTGTGCTCCAAAACCACAAATAATTTCAAGTTTTCCCAGGGTATGTGGTTTCACCAAGTTATCTTCAATCCTGTGGAGTTTTTTAACCTCTCAAAAAAAAGGGGGGCGGGGCAATTTTAAGGTTGTCCCATAACAAGTTGGGACAAGTTTAATTTTGTGAAAGTTGCAACCTTAAAAAAAAAAAAAAAAAATCAAGCCGGGCGTGGTGGCACACGCCTTTAATCCCAGCACTCTGGAGGCAGAGGTAGGAGGATCACCATGAGTTCAAGGCCCCCCTGAGTCTCCATAGTAAATTCCAGGTCAGCCTGAACTAGAGTGAGACCCTACCTCAAAAAACCAAACCAAACCAAACAAAACAAAAAACTAAACATGAATCCATTATTCTTCTTGGCCTACAAAAAAACACCTACAAAACAGTGGCCCTCACTGAAGGTGATTGATTGCACTGGTGTATAATACTGAGGGTTAGACGTAATTTACTTCAATTGTATTTACCCTGATGAGTCAGTGTTTTTCACTGTTTCCTACCTCAAAAAAGAAAAGAAAAGAAAAGAAAAGAACACAAACAAAAAAAAAAAAATCAAACATTTCTTATGAAAAGATTAATATAAACTCAGGTATTTTCCTTTAAATTCTGGTATATTTTAAGCATTAAATAAAGAAGTTAATGTAGCAAGTAGTTCACAGTCAGATTCGTTTGATAGATGGTAACATTTGTCTTAGGTATCTTTCTTTGTCCCAAATAAGATGTAAAAGAGTAGTGGAGGGCTGGGGCTGTAGCTCAGTGACGCAGCGCTTGCCCGGTGTGTGCAAGGCCCTGGATTTGAACCTCAGTACAGCAAAACAAAAACAAAAATAAAAACCAGAGCTGCATAGGTATCTCAACAGTTAAAGGTGCTTGTTTGCAAAGTCTGACAGCCTGGCTTCATTCCCAAGTGATCACATAGAGCCAGATGCACAAAGTGGTGCATATGTCTGAAGTTTACGTTTGCAGTGGGAGTCCCTGATGTTGCCCATAATCTATATCTTGCTCTCTTTCTCTCTCAAATAAACAAACAAACAAAACCCAGCAATTCTGTAGCTTCTACATTTTTTCCTTCCATCTGTTTTGAGAAGTATAAATTAACTAATGTGCTTGTATTTTTATTAGAAGAGTATTATCTGCCAATAGTATATGTCTTGTTATTTATAGGGTTTTAGAAATTTAAATAATGGAAGTTCTTTTTATTTTTATTTATTTATTTGAGAAAAAGAGGGAGAGGAGAGAATGGATATACCAGGGCCTCCAGCTACTGCAAACAAACTCCAGATGATGTGCCACTTTGTGCATCTGGCTTAAGTGTGCGAGGAATTGAGGAACTGAACCCAGGTCCTTACGCTTTGCAGGCAAGCACCTGAACCACTAAGCCATCTCGCCAGCCCTCCTCTTTTTCTCTTGATGCTCATGCTTAAATCCATATTAAAACCCATTTTAATAGACTCCAATTTGCACTATGACAGCTAGTCAGCAGAAGAGCCTTCTATATCAGTTCCAGCTTAATTTCTCAGTGTCCTACAACAGAAGCACATGGTGTGTTCAGCAATAGGGTCTTACCATCTAGTTCTTCTGGGCAACCAAGAGCATCGCCCATAGCCAATATGGTTTTGGGGGCCTCTCAGACCTCCCTGACAAACAATTCACTGGATCATATCTCATTGCTGACACTGGGATTTAAAACTAATTTTAAATATTTTTATTTATTTATTTGGAGAGAGAGAGGAGAAAATGAGTATGGGCATGCCAGGGCCTTAAACCACTACAAAACACTCCAGATGCATGAGCCATTTTGTGCATCTGGCTTTATTTGAACAGTGGGGAATTGAACCCAGGCCATTAGGCTTTGCAAGCAAGTGCCTTTAACCACTGAGCCATCTTTCCCACCCAAAAGCTGATTTAGAATACATTTGTGAGTTTCTAGAAATGTTCCATTATGTTAAAGAACTGTAATTTATTTTACTGATATTTTTGTTTTATATTTTGAGACAGAGTCTCGCTGTCACTGGGTTAACTCAAAATCAGTCCTGCTTCAGTCACTCAAATGTTGAGGAAAAAGCTATTATGTGTGCACCAACTTGACCACTAGTTCCAGTGAGTGTTTCAGCTTCTTTTACGGTACTGCAAAGCATATCTACGGTTCTCTACACAGAGGTCAGTTTGCCTGAAAGGCAAATATGGAATTAGCGAAAAAAATGACATCTTCATCTTAACTAGATTATGCCAATATTATTCTAAAACACTTGCAATTAATGCTCAACGTTAAACACTTCTCCTGAACTTCCTGTCATCTTTAGCATTATCAAACATTAACTGGGGCAATACACTGGGCACATTAAAAAATAAAGCCTTTTTTATGAAAAATGTTAATAAAAATTGTGAAAATAAATTTTTTTAAAAAGGCCTTTTTGGATGCATCTTGGCATTTCTTTTTATCATCTTTTCCTGAGTTTACTTGCTATTCAGTTTCTTCTGCTATGAATTGTGTATTCATATTTGTAGAACATTCTTGAAACATGGTTTTCTTTTTTTCCTTAATAATTTGCTATAACTCCTTCAGTATTCTGTATAATTTTCTTTTTGCTATATGCCATGGAAGTCCTTCCCCCTATCTATCCCGCTGTCTCTTTCCTTTATGAGTGATCTAGTTAAATTCTTTAGTCCTGCTCTTTTAGTGCCTTAGGACATTGTTCCTTATTCTGCTGCCACAATGAATTCCTCTGCATTTCCTTTTTTGGCTGTGGAATTACAGGATGGAAGATAGTCTTCAGCTTTGTTGAAATTGGGTTTTTATTGGCAAAATCTTTCCGTGAAAAAAAATGTGACTTTTGTGCCACAATATATTCAGTAGTTAGGTCAACAACAAACTCCAAGGCTTGCGTAGATGGTTCAGTGGGTAAAAGGCTTGCTGTACAAGTTCCGATCCTCAAAAACCCATTATAGTGTCCAGGAGCCAGACACAGTGTCCAAGTAGCTGTAATACACACACACACACACACACACACACACACACACACACACACAGAGAGAGAGAGAGAGAGAGAGAGAGAGGGAGGGAAGGAGGGAGGGAGGGAGGGAGGGAGGGAGAGATACAAACATGCACACACAGGGACACAAACCACACACACAATTCAGAGACTAAATCTTGTTTAATATCCCCAATAATCCTGTGAGGCAAATAACGTGACAGAGAATTTGGGTAATTTGTTCAAGGTCCCATGATGTTGAAGTACCTGAGCATGTGAGAGAGTGTTCAGTCAGGTCTGTGTGCTCGACCACACTGCTGCTCATCTTGGCAGTTTCTTCTTCACTACTTAACCAACTTAAGCTAGGCTTGATGTAAACAGAGGCAGATGCCTATCACTATATGTTGAATGCCTAATACTGGACAGACAACCTAATATGAACATTGTATGTCATTAAACTCCATCATGTCATAATTTGACATCTAAATAATTTCCTTTGTACTCAGACAAATGTTAGGCCATTACTAAGAAACCAGTGGGAATTTTCTTGCTTTATTGGTAAATCTTCCCAAATGTTTCACAGAATTGAATCAGACATCTAATATTTATTGGCTAGTCAAATGTCAAACATTTATTGGAAATTACTGGTGTTGGGGATACAACTTGAAAGGACAACAAACAAGATATATGTTTCAGTTTGTTTACATTCAAGCAGGAGAGAGTCTGTTAATAAATACATATGGATAAGTCCCCATAGTGATAAGTATAATAAACACTATAAAACAGGGTAATACTGTGTTGGTTTAAGATTGTGATGGAAAATTTGACTTTTTTGGAGTGAGTGATCAGGAAAAGCCTATAGAGGGAGGTGACATTTGAGCTGGAACTGTCTCAATGACAAGAAAGCATGGCTAAATCTGGAGGTAGAAGGTTCTAGGCACTGAAATGGGAATGATGTTAGAATATTTTAGAAATAGTTAAAAATGTAAACTTAATGAGAAAGAGAATCATTTGAATAAGGCTAGTGGTAAAAGCTGCAACTAGATGAATAATGAACTATTCCTTATTTCTTTATTTTAATGAAATGCTGGAAGTAGAGGCTGTATAGATGGCTTGGCGGTTAAGGCACTTGCATGTAAAGCCAAAGGACCCAGGTTTGATTCCCTAGTTTCCACATAAAGCCCGATGCACAAGGTGGCAAGTATATGTGGAGTTTGTTTACAGTAGCTAGAGGCCCTGGCATGTCCATATTCTCTATCTATCTATCTATCTATCTATCTATCTATCTATCTATCTATCTACCCCGTCCTATCTCTCTCAAATAAATAAAAAAAATTTTTAAAGTACTAGAAGCAGTATAACTTCATAAAGAAAAGTGATTTATTTTGCTTACAACTTTGGAGATTCAAGAGTATGGCATGGGCATGAATGTACATACAATGAGAGTATCATGGCACATGGCAGGAATTTGTGCAACGCAGATAGCTGATCATGCCACTAAACAGGAATCCAGAGAGGCTGGGCTTTCTCGGTCACTGTTAAGACTATGTCCCCAGTGTCTTAAGACATTCTCTGTAGAGCTTCCATCATCATTCACATCAGCACACTAGGGACCAAGCCTCCAGCACATGAATCACTAGGGATCAAACCAAATCCAAACCGCCCCTTAACCCCAAAGTTCATGTCCATCTTACAATGTAGAAGGACTATCCTCAGTAGTTCTTTCCAGTGTTCCCTAACAGTGGGGAGGCAAAGGTAGGAGGATCACCATGCGTTCAAGGCCACCCTGAGACTACATAGTGAATTCCTGGTCAGTCTAGGCTAGAGTGAGACTCTACCTTGAAGAACAAAAAAAAAAAAAAAAAAAAAGAAAGGATATTGAATTTCAAAGTCTCACCTGACTGACACTCAAGGTAAACTCAGTTGTAAGCACTTATCAAATAAAAATAAAAAAAATGATAAAGTTACATACTTACAAGACATGTCAGGATAGGACCAGGATAAACATTTCTGTACCAAAGGGGAAAATAGTAGCTCTGTGATCACTTGGGAACTTCCAATTGTGGGTGAGCTTTTCCCTTGGCTGGGCCTGGGCTAGCTTGGTCCACACCCAGGTGGAGGGCCCCATAGCCCTTACTTTCTGCATGGGTTCTTTATCCCCTCCAGACCCCACAAGACAGGAGCTCCTTGAACTTTCTTTTCTCTTTTCTTTCTGTGCTTTTTCCCCCAGCCCCTCCATGTGTGATCTCTAGCCACGTGGGTGCCTTTCCTTAGCTCTACTTCCCTCAATAAATATAATAATTTTATAATTATAAAAAATACAAGGAGGAAGCAACTCAGAACTAGATTCACGGCAGGCATCACTTCCCAAAAGTTCCAAGTTTAGGAGTTGGAGAGATTGCTCAGTGGTTAAGCACTTGCCCGCAAAACCTAATGACCCTAGTTTGATTCCCCAGTACCCACATAAAGCCAGATGCACAAAGTGGCATATGCATCTGGAATTTGCAGTAGCTGTAGGCTCTGGCATGCCCATTCTCTCTTTCCCTCTCTTTCTTTCTCACTCTCTCTGGGCTTGCAAATAAGTAAATAAAAAGTAGTTTTTAAAAAGTTGGGCGTGTTGGTGGATGCCTTTAATCCCAGCATTTGGGAGGAAGAGGTAGGAGGATTGCCAAAAGTTTGAGGCCACACTGGGACTACAAAGTTAATTCCAGGTCAGCCTGGACCAGAGTGAGACCCTGCCTTGAAAAAACAAAACAAGAATTTTTTTTTTTTTTTTTTATAAGAAAGCTTCAAGTTTAGCCCCCTGTGAACAGTGCTGTGAGGGAGATAGTGCAAAACCTAGTTGCTGGCCCGACATAATCCCAGTACTCAAGAGGCAGCGGTAGGAGGATCACAATGAGTTCAAGACCACCCTGAGACTACATAGTGAATTTCAGGTCAGCCTGAGCTACAGTGAGATGGGAAAAAAAAAAAAAGAAACAACAAAAAACCTGGTTGCTGCCTACATGGTTGCTCTGAGGCTGGTATTGGCAGCTTTCTAAAACATTCTAGTGTCTTGGGGTATTTATTATTGCTCCACTCCCGGGACTCCATGAGGCACTCATTGGGAGCTTTCTCATGGAATTACAACTCTGCAGCAAACTCCTGCCTTCCTCCCAGACTTTCTTTTGAAACCTTGTGGAGGCTTCTTCCACGACTGCCTCCTAATTTTGCTTTGTGACCACCTGCCAAGTAAGCACCCATATAGAGGCTGCAAAGGTCTGCTGTGGGTATGAGCTACACCTGGGGCTGCTTAAACGATAGCTGAAGCTGTGTAGTACTTTGGGGGCTAAATGCAGGGAAAGGAATCCCTCCTGGGCCTTGATTATACTGTGAGAAGATCTTCTGATTGTTCTGAGGATTAATATATCTTGAAATGGCTGCTGACAGCATGATGCAATGGCATGATGGGGAAAGGGAAAGATACGGATCAAGGAAGCCTTCGTGGTTTTCACTTGAACAACTGGGGAGAAGCTGACACCATTTCTCACCATGGGGAAGACAGGAGAGAGGAATGGGGTGGAGCAGATGGAGACATGGATGGCGAGTCTTGTTTGGCTCTATTTACTTTCAGAGGGTCATTAGACATACACATGGAAATGTCACTTGGGCAAAGGGATGTGGAAGTCTGGAATTTAGGGAAGAAAAGTTACTTCAAGGCACAATTTGGCAGTGATTTCTAAAACTGTGGGATTCCTTGGAATCATCTAGGGAGAGAGTGCTGCCTGAGGGGTAAAGAGGGACCAGTAGCTATGTCCTCAAATGACTGTAGCTTTTAGGAGGCTAAATGCAAGAGGAGGACTGGGTAAAGGCAGCTAAGAAAGAAGTATTCGGGTGAGGTTGGACGACAACAAGAAAACACTTTTGATGATTAAAACAGAATTATGAAAAGGGAGATTTAAAGAATGAAGGATCCATTTTTTGTGCCAACTAATGCAGAAAGAACTAAAACAAGAATATCAACAAATCATATAAGCACTGATGTTGTCAACATAAAGCTTGTTGATAATTTGGACAAGTGAGTCATATGTGGCGTGGTGATAACCCAAGACCACTTAGAAATTATTAAAGGGAGAATGGTAAGAGTGGAAGTAGCAATAATGACTAAGGCTAATGCTAAACGTGAACTGAGAGACAGAACACTGGCTAGACTGGATTCTGGAGTTAAGAGAACTTTCCATCTTCACAAGGGTTGTGTGGGCGAATGATCAGTCTAAGACTTCCCTTCCCTCATCCCTTGTGATCATATTAAATAACATGACATGGCTAGGCCTGGTAGTACACACCTTTAATCCTAGCACTTGGGAGGCTGAGGTAGGGGGACTGCCATGAATTAGAGACTAGTTTAGGCTACAGAGTCAGTTCCAAAGTCAGCCTGGGTAAGAGTGAAATCCTGCTTCAGAAAACTAAAATAGAGCCAGGAGTGGTGATACCTGCTTTAATCCTAGCATTCATTAGGGCAGAGGTAGAAAGATCACCATGAGTTTGAGGCCACCCTGAGAATACAAAGTGAATTCCAGGTCAGCCTGGGCTAGAGTGAGACCCTACCTCAAAACAAAACAAAACAAAACAAAACATACAAACAAAAAACTAAAAGAGCTAACTAAATAAATACACAGATAAATGACAAAGGAGAATTAGCATTGATAGTCAATTGACCTTAAAATATAATTATATTCAATTGTCCTGGTGTTCTTAAGGATCCTTAAAAATGGAAGAGGGAAGGAGAGAGGGAATGAAGACACACACACACACACACACAGAGAGAGAGAGAGAGAGAGAGACAGAGAGAGAGAGAGACAGAGACAGAGAGAGATTGATAGAGGGAGAGAGAGAATATCCCAGGGAGATGTGGCTATGGAGGAAAGGCATTGAGTCAGGTCTTATGCATATTATCAAGGCTGTTTCGTAACTTAGGATCCACCTGCCTTTGTCTCTAGAGTGCTGGAATTACAGGCATGACTACCATGCCAGGCTGCTATTCTTTTCTAAAGAATGTCCACTAAATCATATAAGAAATGAAAACATTTTGTCAAGTTCTTCTTTCCAGTGTTCCTCACTGTGGGCTTATGATCTAATTCAGCCAGGAGGGAGACAGGGGTAAAGGTCTTTCAGAACCTTGACTTACAGTGTAGACTCCACAGTACTTGCAAATCTGCAAAGTAGATGAATCAGGTTTCCTATTCCACTTAAGAGGTTAGACACATGGATTTATTTTTACTACCTCAAGTAACTTTTCTAAAATAAAATGTTAAAGTAATAACAGCAGAAATGGCAGGTAGAAGAGCAAAAAAATGAGAAGGGATGGAAAGTGCACAGATGTCAGTGGAGTAAGGTGAGTTCTAATGTCCCACAGGAGACAGTGAGGAGGAGTGAATTCTGTCCTGCAGACCCTTGAAGAAAGGTTCAGAGACTGGAAGTGGCACTACATACCTCTGACAATGGGTAAAGGATGGGGTGAAAAGAGAAGCTTTAGCTGAAATTAAAGTGTCCTCTGGAGGACCCTGGCAAAGGATCAAAAGTTCACATTGTACAGATATCAATAAATGTACCTAACCCAGCATTCCAGGTACACTGAGCTTCAAGGGACATGCCCCCTTGAAAAAGAAAAACAGATAACAACACACCCAATGTGATACACTGAACTAAGAAGAAGAAAATTTGGATAAAAACTTGTGACTTGTATGTAGAAAAATAGCCCAGTGATTGATAAACAGAGTCAAGTTTTAAAATGCAAGAAATAGTTGTGCAGGAAGGAAAGAGTTATAAAAGACATAAAAGGGATTCTATGCTCTGTAGCCAAGACACTATAAACAATGAGTGTTTATTCAGTAAGAATCATCATATACTTACGGCTAGGAAGTAAAGAGTAAGAAATGTGTATGTATAGCCAGTGCAAGAGAGCTAACTTCCCTTGTTTAGCATAAACTGTGGATGGGGAGAAGGCTCAGTGGGTAAAAGCATTTGCTCTGCAAGCATCAGGGACTGAGAGGGCCTGATTCACCCTGAATTTAATTCCCCAGCACTCAATAAGCAGCCAGGTGTGGCCACATACACCTGTAATTTCTGTTGCGTGGGGAGCTGAGACCAGAGAATCACTGAGGCACACTGCTCATCCAGTCAGGGAGAGACTCCATCTCAAGGAAGCAAGGGGATGAGCATCAGAGGAAGGACTCATGATGTCCTTCTCCAGCCTCTGCATATGTCCATAATATGCATGGATCTGCACACATATGTGCATAACCACAGGTACCACATCACACATACAAAACATTTCAAACATGGACAAGAAACTTAGATAAGCACATTTAAAAATAAACACAAAAGTCCATTTTAAAAGAGAGTTAAGAGTTCAAAATATTGGCATTTTTTTTTTTTTTTTGAGGAATAGTAAGCTGAGAGATTGCTGTCTTTTGGTACAATCCTTGTACAACAGAAATATATAACTTTTTTTTTTTTTCAGTTTGTTAAGGTGGGGTCTCACTCTAGCCCAGGCTGACCTGAAAATCATTATGTAGTTTCAGGCTGGTCTTGAACTCACAGTGATCCTCCAACATTAGCTTTAAATCCCCAAGTGCTGGGATTTAAAGGTGTGCACCACCATGCCTGGCATATAACTTCTTATACTACATTTATATATTATTTTGATTTGAGGGTGAATTACTTATGCTCCAAAAATATTTGCATTGAAGTCAAAATAGCTATTTCCAAAAACACTATTAATTATTTCAATACATACAAATAAACTATTCAATTTCATAGTTAATCTGTCTGGCAAATATTAAGTAAGGCTTAGTATTTATAGTAAGTTTCACTCTGACATTTTATAATAAATCTTTTACTTGTTTTGTAGGTCTGATCATAGTTTCCCTTATTATTAAGTACAAGAGGATCTGGAAAATAGTTACGTTAGGACAGCTCAGAGGTTTAACTGCCACCCAGGGAACATCTGGCAATGCCACAAAGTGGGTGGGGGATGCTACTGGCATCTAGGAGACAGTGTCAACGATGTTGCTATGTCTCCAGTAGTTCTGGGCCATCCCCAGAACAAAGCCTTACCCAGCCCCAAATGTAAATAGTGCAGAGGCTGAGAAGCCAAGCTGAGTCTTTGAGGATCATTTCATCAGAATTCTATACATAAAGATGATATGCAAACATCTTGTAATTTAGGGTTGACTCAGCTAAGTATCTTGGTGTTATGTTGGAAGTAGCCTGACTGAAATCTATCTTTGGGAATATTGAGAAGAGTAAAGTCAAGTCAAAAGGTATAATAAGTGATATCAACAATAAAATCTAGTTCTTTGTACCTCAATAATCTCTTTCATCCACAGTTCCTTGGGTACTTTATAGAATAATAATAAGTACTCTGGTTCTCATGTATTACCTTTTATCTAAAGACCTTAGGCACTTTCACAACACCCTCACAATGTAGGAAGTATCATTATCCAATTTTATATGCAAGTAAACAGAGGCACAAACGTTAAGCAACTTGCCCAAAGCCAAGCAAGTCAATAGTCGCCAACACTCCTGACTCAGGTCTATTAATACTAAGAACTGGTCTGAAAGACATGGTGATAAATTTATATGGCGTGGTATCCTAGTCCATTTAACGTCTATTGTTTTCAAGTTCATATGGTACATTCAGTACCTCATGTTTTTTGACTTCCTGTTTCCTCAGACACTTAAGAGACCTATTGCTCTGTTTTCTACCTTACTATTAGGAAAGGCTACTTTAAGAATATCCCTTGAATCAATTCAAAACAGCTTAAACATATATGTGATTACTGATTTTGTAGAGAAAGTTGCTGAGGTTCAGAGGTTTTAAACATAAGCTTGAGAGCTCTGTTACTTCACATGTATTTGTATGTAGGCGCATTATATATCCTCTTTCCATCACATCCTTCAGCCCCTCCAAGTTAGGAAGTACTCCCCTGAAAAAACTCAGAAAACACACAGTAAGTATGGCACTGAGAAATTTCAGGTAATGCACCCAAGTTGGTATCCCCTAGGCAAATGTTCAGTGTTTTAAACTTACTCTTAAGGAAATCCTTTTTGTTTTAAAAAATATATTTTATTATTTTTTTATTTGCAAGGAGAGGGGGAATGAATATGAGAATGAGAATATGGGCATACCAGGAGCTCTGGCCCCTGTAAAACACTCTAGATACATGCACCATTTTGTGCACCTGGCTTTAGGTGGTTACTTTAACCTGTGAGACATTTCCCTAACCCCAGGAAGGCTGTTTCTTTTCTTTCTTTCTTTCTTTCTTTCTTTCTTTCTTTCTTTCTTTCTTTCTTTCCTTTTTTAATTTGTTTTTATTTATTTGCGAGGGGGGGGGAGAGGGAGGGAGGGAGAGGGAAGTATGACCTAGTGGGCATGCCAGGGCCTCCAGCCCCTGCAAACTCCAGATGTATGCGCGACCTTGTGCATCTGGTTTACATGGGTCCTTTGGCTTTGCAGGCAAATCCCTTAGCCGCTAAGCCATCTCTCCAAGCCCAAGGAAGGCTTTTTCTAGAGCTCTTTCCCAGCTAAACATATGTTCAGTCCAACAAATAGTCCGAAGAATAGAACTGTGCTTCTAAAAAATGTAGAGCAAATGAGTCATTTTCTCCTATTCTCATGATTGGGTCATCTATCATGAGCTACTTGGGCAAAACAGGGGAAAGATTCTTTAGTTCGTGTGTGACTTAGGGCTCTTATTTTTAGACAGTGTAGCCCATGACAATGCTGTGCTCTGACAATACACAGATGTGTTAGGTCCAGTGTTGTCTGATTCCTGTCAGTGTAGCCAAATCTCCCAGCCCTGATCCAGGTGACTTAAGAGTAAGAATAAGGCCTACCCTGGGTCATAGGATGGAGAATTAGACACTATCACCACCCCAGCTCATTTCAACCATGATCAGTGCAACTTTAGCACGTTGGCCAGCAGTTAGGTTTCTAAGTGTACCCTGTTAAGAGAAACTGAAGACACAGGTTTAAGACCAGAATCGCCAGGGCATAAATCGTGGCAAGGAATTTACCAAGAAAATAGCAAGCTCTTGATAACTCATTGGAAATTTTTTGTTTTTGTTTTTCAGGGTAGAGTCTCACCCTGGCCCAGGCTGACCTGGAATTCACTACGTAGTCTTACGATGGCCTCGAACTCATGGCGATCCTCCTACCTCTGTCTCCCGAGTGCTGGGATTAAAGGCGTGAGCCACAACGTCCGGCTTCATTGGAAAATTTTAACCCTCTCCTTTTAAAAAAATTACTTATTTTTATTTATTTGAGAGAGACAGAGAAAGAGGGGGGTTGTGTAGAGAGAGAGAGAGAGAGAGAGAGAGAGAGAGAGAGAGAGAGAGAGAGAGAAGGGGTGTACCAGTCCTCTAGCCACTACAGACGAACTCCAGATGCATGTGCCACCTTGTGCATTTGGCTTACGTGGAACCTGGGGAATCGAGCCTTGAACCCGGATCCTTAGGCTTCACAGGCAAACGTTTATCCGTTAAGCCATCTCTCCAGCCCTTAAGCCTCTCCTTTTAACTAATGCCCTTTTCTTGGGAGGATTCAGGGTTTGGTTTTAATGCCTGCCATCCCGGCGCAGCGCAACAGGAGAAGCAGCGCGGAGGGGCAGGGCAGGAGCGCGCGGGGACTTTCCCACGCGGGCTAGCCGGGTCCTTTCCTTCAGCAAGTCCCAGCTTTCCCTGGAATAATGCGATCTTGTACAAAAAAGGAAGAGTGGTGGGAGACGAGCGAGGCGGCCCGGAGGGAGCCGAGAGGGAAGGAGAGCAAGAGGGGCGTGGAGCGGCCGTTCCCGCCCCGGAATCCCCGGCGCCGGGAGGCCGCCCAGGCGAGACAGCATCCCAGCGGGCTCTGGAATGCGCGCTCGGGCCCGCGGCCCCCCGAGCGGCCCAGCCCGGGCTGGGGGCGGTGCCGGGCGGCGGGCGGGGCGCCGCGCACCTGGGCGCAGGGGGCGGGGCGTAGCCGGCACGCCCCGTCCCCCCCCTACCGCGCGGCGCCCCGGGCGCGCCAACTCGGCCCTTTCCGCCCCGCTTCGGCACCGCTCGGCTCCTCTCCGCCTCTCGCTCCCTCCCTTCTGGCCACCGACAGCCCGCTGCTCCCGCAGAGTTGGCGGCGGCTCCTCGCGCGCGTCCCGGGGAGCGCTTCGGTCTCACCTAGGCACCCTCTCCCGGCCCCGGGCTTCGTCCCCCTGCACTCCGCGAAGGTAAGCAAGGGGCGCTCGGGCTGCCGGTGCCCGACTTCGTTTGGGCAGCCGTCCCCGCGCCTCGCCCGGGAGAGGAGGCGTCGGTGGCGGGGCGCTCGGACCGGCCGGGGAATAGTCGTGAGTGAGACGGGGCGCACAGGTGGCGGGCGGCCCGGGGACGGGGCGCGGAGGCCGGGGCGACGACGGGGCGGGCGGCCGGGGCTCGGGGTCCGCCCCCGTGCCCTCCCCTCGGGGGCGGGCGATCTCGGGGCTCGCCGTGGAGGTGCGCCCCGGCAAGCTCGCGGGGTGGGGCGCGTGGGCGCTCTCGGCGGAGCGGAGCGGAGCCGGGGCCTGACACTTCTCCTCCCCGTCGTCTTTTGTGTTCGCCCCGCAGAGCCGCGGGCGTCCGGGGAGCGCGGCCACCCCGCGCCCGGGGCCGTCCTCCCCCGATTCCCCTTGGGAACATGGCGACCGGCGGCTACCGGACCGGCGGCAGCACCACGGACTTCCTGGAGGAGTGGAAGGCGAAGCGCGAGAAGATGCGCGCCAAGCAGAACCCCCCGGGCCCCGCCGCCCCGGGCGCGGGCAGCGGCGACGCGGCCGCCAAGAGTCCGGCCGCGCCGCTGGGCACGTCGGCCACCGCCGAGCTCAGCCGCGGCGTCGCGGGCGGCGCGGCCGCACCTGCCGTCCCCGGGCCCGCGCCCGGCCCCGCCGCGCTCACCCGGGCGGCCCTGGGCCCTCGGCGGCCGGAGGAAGAGCCCCCTGCCTCCGCCGTCGCCTCCTCGGGGGCTCCGCCGGCCCGGGCCGACGACGACGAGCCGGACGGCGCCCCGGAGAAGGGCCGGAGCTCGGGCCCCAGTGCCAGGAAAGGCAAAGGGCAGATCGAGAAGAGGAAGCTGCGGGAGAAGCGGCGCTCCACCGGGGTGGTCAACATCCCCGCGGCCGAGGTGAGCCGGGCGGGGCCGGGGCGGGCCGGGCTGCAGCTTCCCTGGCTCTTCCACCAGGGAGCTCCCTCGTCCCGGGGCCAGAGTCTCTCCCGACCCCTCTCTCCCGGCCCGGCGGTGAAGTTTTTGTACGTGGAGCCCAGCTTCCCCGGCAGGTCCCTCTGACCCGAACCGACACACGTGCTTTCCCGGCTCTCGGAGCGGTGGACAGTTTGTGGCTCCAGGGCTCGCCTCTCTAGACTTCTTTCTGTGTGTGCGAGATCAGTTAGGAGAATCAATTAATGGTGACGATGACGAGTTTCCCACGTGTCCGTCTGCAGTTATCAGAGTGCTTTTTATTCGCCCTTCCTTCTGAGCCGTGTTTACAAGCACCTGTAAGGATAACGTAGCCCCGGCGATGTCCAAACCGGCTTTATCTTGCAATAAACCCTGCAAGAGTGTAGCCTAAGAACATCTGCACTGTATCATGCGTAAGCCAACTTTTTATAGTGGTTTTTATTCCCTCCTTAGTGATGTTGAGGACAATAGGGCTGCTGTAACCATTTACACACTTCTGTATGCTTACAGATCTCTTCCTAAATTTAAGTATCTGGAAGATTTTTGAGGCAGGTGTGCTTTTTTGTTTTGGCTATTTTTGATCACTCTTTAAACATTTTTGCCGGTAGCAACAATGTTCCATTAGATGACTGGTCCGTCTTCCTTCCCTCCCTCCCTCCCTCCCTCCCTCCCCTCCCCTCCCTCCCTCAGTCCCTCCTTCCTTCCTTTCTTCCTCCCTCCCTCTCTCCCTTCCCCCTTCTCTTTCTTTCTTCCACAATGTGTCATTGCAACTTCATCTGCCCGAAAAACAAAATAATCCCAAACAAGTTTGGGTTACCTTAATTAATTGCGAAGTGGTTTGAATACCATATTTCAACCAGGAAAGCCACACCTTTTTTCTCAATGGCATTTTAGTTTTCACTCCTCCCCCTCTTTTAATTCTTGGCCTTGCTATCCACTAAACAACGTTGCTGTTTGTACCTTAGTGGTAGAGGATTTGCTAGCATGGATGACACCCTGCCAGACAACACGCGCGCGCGCGCGCGCGCGCACACACACACACACACACACACACACACACACACACAAATGGGGCACATGTCTAATTCCAGCATCCCAGCCCAGTGACACTGAGGTAGGAGGATTGGGAGTTCAAGAGGAGCCTGGGGTACACGTTCCTAAGACCCTATCTTAGCTGCCCCTACCCCTATAATGGAGCTTACTAACTTTAATTGTGGTTTCAGTAAAACCCTTCACAATAAGTTAGGGTGTATGCTCAATATTATAATTTAAAGTGCTAATATGTTTCCATACGTGGATAATCAACCTATGTCCCTGTAAGGAGTATTTTCATATGAATGTTTAAGAGAATTTTTTTTTTTAACAGTTAGAACTGTCCTCTAGTTGGCACAAAATAACTGCTACTCATTAAACTGCTTTCAAAAGGAGTCAAAGAGTAGAAAACAAGGTTTGAGTTTTTTAACTTAAAATATGTATATTTTAAGGGGAAATTGAATACAAAGCTTTGGAAAAGCTAGAATCCTGTGTTTTCTTTTCTTATATGGTCCAAATAAATGAGTTTGTCATCGTTGATCTTTTCCTAATGGTTCATCATACAGGGTATGACTGGGAAATACGTTGGCAGATGTTACACTTTCTTTTTGTCTGGCTGCTTGTGCTAAAGTTATTTCTTCAGAACTTTTAAGAACCAACAGTACTGTTTCCAGGGGAAGTGAGTGGGGTGTACCTCCTGATTTTTTTCTGAGCAGTCCTCTTCTGAGTGAGGGGACATGGTGCTCAGAGAATGTCCATGACTCCCTGCTACAATTGACTCTAATACTCTGGAATGTTGTTCGTTTGGGTGTTGGCAACTCCTAAATTTAATCTTCCTTAAAAACAAACAACACAGGGCACCATTTTTTTTTTTTTTTTGGTCTGTGGAATTTGAACCTTTTTTATTGAATAGGGAATTGAGGATTGCTTTCTTTTAGTGGTAACCATGGCTCTGGTTCAAGCTGTAGGACCCAACAAAACAAAGTCATAGTTTACCACAGTAGCTAATTAACAGGCATACTTCTCCAGTGCCTCCTTCCCATATTTTTTTGAAAAAGTACTTTAGGTCGTTTTAACAATTGTAAAATGTATGTAAAACTGGTTAGGTGAACCATCTTCTTCTCTTTAAATTGTTGCTTTAAAAAAAAAATAGAATTATATGTCATTTCTCCAGGTAGAGTTTAACAGTGAGAATGTCACCTCCTGAAGGTTCTCTTTATTTTATTTAGTTTGACACTAATTTTAAAAAGTCATATTTTTTAAGGATTAGAAATACTGTAAAGGAATGTAAGCCACCAATGTGTGAATGGTGAAAAGTGGACTTGTATTTTACCTAATATTCAGTGAGGTTCTCTTTCAAGATAGTACTCCCTAGCCGACTTGGTGGCCCATGCCTTTAATCCCAGCATGTGGGAGGCAGCGGTTAGGATGATCACTGTGAGTTCAAGGCTAGCATGGACTAGAGTGAGACCCTACCTCGAAACCCCCCACCCCTCCAAAAAAGATAATACTCCCAACCAAGTTTATATTAAATTGCCATGTAGTTTGCATGTCGAGAGACTATTTCAGTGGTCAATAAACATTTCCCTCCAAGAAGTACAGAGCATATATCCATGTGCCACAGCCATGGTGGCTTTCATTAACTCATTTGAATAGTTGAGAATGTTGAATGCTGCTGCAGCCTAACAAGCCTGTTACGCAGTAGTAGTGCATCTGTGTCTTAATAATACTGCAGTCCGAGCTACACAGTCGTCAGGATTGCTTTAGCAGGGAAGCAGGTGAAAAGTTACAAGTGCCTCATAGAGAGTAGGGTACAGGGCAGATGCCGTGCTAGTGACCTGGAAGTCCACAAATCCAGATGTCCTTCAGTGAAGTCAACTTTAGGCATTCTCATTTACTATCAACTTAATGTTTTTTTTTACTTTTACTTAAGTTTTTACATTTGCTGTTTGTGTGTGGTAATAATTAGCTTAAATTGGCTAATTTGGACATGGCATACTTTCTGTGTGTAACTTTGGTGTATGTTTATCAGATCCGACAATCGTTTATTCATGCCTGTGTTCATACCATCATTCAAACAAACTGGAGAAAACCAGAAGAATGAAGTAGTATATTTCTGAAGGAGCACAGCTATAATCTAGAGAAGAAAATAAGGCGTAGTTACATGAACCTGAGTGTCCAGTGTAAGAGCCTCGTCATGCAGAATGCAGTGGGTCATTTGTTAGAATGCTGTGTGAGGGAGGAGATGACTGAGTGGGACACACTTGATGAGACTCTTGCATTGCCTCATATATGTCTGTGCCTGTAAATACATGTGCATATTTTCACACACATGTATGCACAGATGTAAAAGTGTCATAATTCAGTGCTTCTTAACTGTGGCAGCATGTTAATATCATGTCCAAGTCTTAAATACTCCTCCCACCCTGCTGATTCCTGGCCCTCCCCACCCTCCACTCCCATGTGATTTAATGGCTTTGGGATGGATCCCAGGCATGAATACTTGTATTAACTTCTCAGTAGTTCTAATGTGAGACAGGGTTAAGGACCACTGGGTTACAGAAATGGGTAGAACCCTGACAGTGCCCAAAAGGTACACCCAAGTGAAGTAAGGAAATAGTTCAGGGAGAGTGTAGTTCAGTCTCTGAGCTGTCTGCCTCACTCAGCAGAGGAGGAGGGAGTTGAAGAGGACTTCCAGGTAGTTGTGCGTCAAATTTGTCTGTGCAGTGACTGCCACTGAGTAAGTCTGAGTGAATGAGTTAATAGTTACCACAGAAGACATAATACTCCATAGAGCACTAAAGTTTGGTTTAAGTACCAAAGTTAACGTATTTAAAACTCTTATTTGCCATATGGTTACTGAAATGTACTGTCTAAAGTGCATGCATTCTTAATGTGGTAGCAACTCTCTTCATCCCCATTTCCACATGAGAAAGTGAAGGCTTAGAGCTTAAATATTCAAAGTCAGTTTACAATGTACAATTATGGTGTATCAATTTAAGAAGATAGCATGCACATGGAGGGAGAGGGAAGCAGGTTTTAAAAGAATCAAACTTCCTTACAGTACTTAATTACATTATTTACATTTTAATTTATATAATTTAAATATGAATGCAGGAAACAGAGAAAGTATGGAATTGAGTAGAAATCAAGGTGAATTTGGTAGGCTCAGAGGTTACTTCCTGACACTTTGATCTGCTTGGGAACATTTTATTATTATTAGCAAAATGTAAAATTATTTTTGTTTAGCAGTTCAAAAGTGTGTACTTTAGTATTATATAAGTGATAGGTTTTTTTTCCCCCTGCTAGGATGGTGTGACTACTGCATAATTTGAACTCAGGATTGGAAAAGTGAGGGCAAAGGAGTATTTGATATGTAGAGAACATTTTCACCTGAACACAGTGCAGCAGATTCACCTAACTTTGCATGGGACATACTCTATTTGGTAAACTGTAAATGCAGGTAGATTATGAAATGTTGCTTAGTAAGATACTAAACCCAATTTACTAAGCAGACTCATTGTTTATGCTGCATGTTACTCACAAGTCAAATTTTCTCCAACTCTGAGTCATGAGAAGTTTCTCTTCTGACTCATCACATAGAAAGCTAGACCGTCTGGAACATAATGGGAATACCAAAAGACATTTTTTAATTTACCTGTACTACTTAATAATAATTGTTTCAGAAGTTAAAAATTATTGGTACATATTAGGGTTTGAAGTTTAAACAATGCTTTTTGTCTTTTTAAAAAAATTGTCTGCTGGATGTGGTGGCACATGTCTAATTACAGTGCTTGGGAGGCAGAGGTAGGAGGATCGCCATGAGGTTGAGGCCACTCTGAGACTACATAGTGAATACAGCTTGGGCTAGAGCGAGACCCTGTCTTGCAACACACACACAAAAAAATTGTCGAAGTTGGTGGGTAGGCCCTGGGGAGATAGATGGCTCAGTGGTTAAATGTGCTTGCTTGCAAAGCCTACTCACCTGAGTTCAATTCTCCAGATATCCATGGAAAGCCAGAGAGGCATTGTTTGCAGCAGACGCTGGTGCGCCTCTATGCATGTACATACACGTGCACACGCACATACATGCAACAAAAATAGAAAATTTGACAGTTAGAATGGTCATATAAAGTTTTTCTTCTCTCTCTCTCTCTCTCTCTCTCTCTCTCTCTCTGTGTATGTGTGTGTTTGTGAGCTCGCGCGCACGTGCGTGTAGTTTAGACAACTTCAAGTGTTGTCATCAGAAACACCATCCACCTCCTTTTGAGTCAGTATCACTGAACCTAGAACCCACTAATTTGTCTAGACTATCTGACCAGTAAGTCTCAGGGATCCTGTCTTTGTCTCCCAGGGCTGGGATTTACAGGTATGTGCCACACTTTTATGTGGGTGCAGGGGACCAAACTCAAGTTTCATGCTTGCAAGGCAACTACTTTACTGACTAAATTATCTCCCCAGCCCAAATTTGTCTTTTTTTTTTTGTTTGTTTATTTTATTTATTTATTTGAGAGCAACAGAGAGAGAGTGGGGGGGGGAGAATGGGCGCGCCAGGGCCTCCAGCCACTGCAAATGAACTCCAGATGCGTGCGCCCCCTTGTGCATCTGGCTAAAGTGGGTCCTGGGGAATCGAGCCTTGAACCAGGGTCCTTAGGCTATACAAAGTTATGTTCTCACTGCTTTTGACTTTCATGTTAATTTTCATTATTTTTCTGTTTTAGTTCCCCATTCAGTAAAGTGCAGTGGCATTCAAACTATGAGAAGGTTATACCAAAAAATAATACCAATCTTTTTTTTTTCCCACATGAGTCCTCAATTTAAAGTTTTTAAAAATCTTGGGCCACTTCCATGTTATACTGGAGTTTGGTATTAAAAGTATTTAATTTAACCAAATGTAATATTTTACCTTTATCTAAAATGCAGTTTTTCTGTGTCTTTCATGAAGGATAGCAGAGCTCTATTACATAACCATTGGGGAACATTAATTTATAGTAAAAAGAGGGGGGGTGTTTTAAAAGACTGTAGTTTTAGTCATATTCCTGAAACAGTGTCTTAATAATGGGAGGGTGGACAGGCCACCTGCATCAAGCTCACCTGTTATTTTCATTGTGGACTTCTGGAATCGACCTTTGGGGGGGTAACCTCACACTGTATTGTGACATTGTTTTTGAGTGATGTTATATGTGGTAAAAGTTAGACAAGAGTTGACTTAAAGGGCCTATACTAGTTACTGACTTAGAAAATGAAACTGATAGAGATAGCAATTTTCAAACAGAATTGCGAACATGAATCATATTAGTATTTGCAAGACAGGTGTGGTAGCACATGCCCATAATCCCTGCACTTGGGAGGGAAAGGCCAGGAGGATTGGGAATTTGATGCAAGACTGGGTGAGCTACACAGCAAGACCCTGTGTCAAAAAGTACAAGTTTGCTGGGCATGGTGGCGCACGCCTTTAATCCCAGCACTGGGGAGGCAGAAGTAGGAAGATTGAGACTCCATAGTGAATTCCAGGTCAGCCTGGGCTAGAGTGAGACCCTACCTCGAAAAACAAAACAACAACAACAAAAAGTTTGAGCCAGGCGTGGTGGAACACACCTTTAATCCCAGTACTTGGGGGGCAGAGGTAGGAGGTTTGCTGTGAGTTTGAGGCCAGCCTGAGACTGCATAGTGAATTCCGGGTCAGCCTGAGCTAGAGTGAGATCCTCCCTCGGAAAAAAAAAAAGGTTGGTGAAAATGTTACATAAATGCCCACATGGCAACTTAATGTGTGGATTGTAGTGACTACTGCTTGTTGCTAGTGGAACTTTTTAAGGATGACAGACATTCTCAATTTTGCTCTTCTACTTAAAATTTTATGGCTATTTTATTTTTTTTAATATTTTTTTTTGTTCATTTTTTTATTTATTTATCTGAGAGTGACAGACACAGAGAGAAAGACAGATAGAGGGAGAGAGAGAGAATGGGCGCGCCAGGGCTTCCAGCCACTGCAAACGAACTCCAGACACGTGTGGCCCCTTGTGCATCTGGCTAACGTGGGACCTGGGGAACCGAGCCTCGAACTGGGGTCCTTAGGCTTCACAGGCAAGCGCTTAACCACTAAGCCATCTCTCCAGCCCATTTTATGGCTATTTTAAGAGACAACCCAAGCTACATGGAAATTCATAGCACTTAAAATAATTATATAATGTATGTATTTAATGTAAGTCATCCTGTCTACCCTGCTTTTTGTCCAACAGTTGTTAGGAGCTTAGACTACAGAAAAACCTGTTAATATTTAATTTGTAATCAGAACATTCACTCATTTTTCACTTTTTATGTATTTTTAAGAAAAGCATATAATTACATTCATAAAATACCTCTGATAGCTAGCAGCTTAAACTCAGCAGTTAGCTTTCTAGACTATGACATACAGAATTGTTTTGTTTCCCCCTCTTACCTATGTGTTAAATTGTTGGCATTGTGGACTAGTAATTGATTCCTTACATACTGGGATAGCTGGGGAGGCAACGTACAGTGTAAATTTTGGACAGTTATTCAAGCCATAATGCCTACTGGCATAGAATTAGCTTCAGCCACCTGGTATTTTATCTTTAGGTTATGTAATAAATCTTGTATCATGCACACATGAAATGTGTGAACATAGCAACATTTCAAAGGTAGAAATAACTTCAAGTTCAAATCTTAGAGTGGAATTTATTAGTAAATGTCTATGGTGTGGTTGTTATGAATATCATTTATCTGATTTTTGTGGGTCACAACACATTTTTTCAGCAACAGTGTTTTGTGTTCAATTTAAAGAAACAGGACCATTGAGTTTTAAAATTTTTTAAATATTTTATATATTAGAGAGAAAGAGGAGGCAGCAGATAGAGAGAAAATGGGCACATCAGGACCTCTAGCCACTGCAAAAGAACTCCAGACAGATGTGTCACCTTGTGTATCTGGCCTTACATGGGTACTAGGGAATGAAACTTGGGTCCTTAGGCTTTTCAGGCAAGCACCCTATACATTGAGCCATTTCTCCAACCTGCCATTGGATTTTGAATGTATTTTGTTTGGGTTTTGCTAAAATGGATGGATAAGAAAATGTATGTTGTATATTACAGCTCCATGACACCTGAAACTTTGTTTTTAGACTCTACACTAAACTAGTGGACTAAGTGCATAGGATAAATGGAAATGAAGTATACTTTTAAATAGAGTGGAAACATGTTTTGTAACCTAAGATACAGTTTATAAGCCAACTAATACATATTTCTATGATACTTTGCTATATAACATATAGATTGTTATTTTAATTGCTTTTAGAGTTTTAGTTTTTTTTGTAGTATTTAAAAAGAATGTAAATCAGAGCTGGGCCTGGTGACGCAGGCCTTTAATCGCAGCACTTGGGAGGCAAAGGTAAGAGGATCACTGTGAGTTTGAGGCCACCTTGAGGCTACATAGTGAATTCCAGGTCAGCCTGAGCTAGTGAGACCCTACTTCGACCCCCCCCCCCGAAAAAAAAAAAGAATGTAAATCACAGTAATGAAAATTGTAATTAGCATTCAGAAGATGGTGCTGAGGGATATGACTAAAATCGGAGTCATAAAATTTTGGTTTGGGGAGTAGCTCAGTGGTACAGCGCTTGCTGAAGAAGCATGAGGCCCTGGGCTGATTCCTAGACCACAGAGAACAATCAACGGATGGTTCAATTATTTTAGTACATTCAGTTAACGGTGACAGAAATTACTTTTAGGGATTAAATTTTTGACAGTGTAAGCACATGTTGATCCAAACTAAATTTTCATAATCTTAAATTTTTTTTTTCTCTGCTGGTAAAATAAATATTTTTTAAAGTTTTGTAGAGATAGCTAAGAAAAAGATAAAAAATATTATGCTTCTAACCCTATTTTCTGTATTTTTATGTAAAAAATGCAACCACATTGTAAATACAGATGTTCTGTTTGCTTGTTTTTATATTTTTGAGAAAGGGTCTATAGTAGAATTTGCTCTATAGTCCCAGGCTAGCCTCAAACTCACAGTGATCTACGCTGTGGGCCACCATGCCTGGCTTGATTTATGTGGTTTTAACAACTCATGATGAGAATTTGTGCGTGTGTGTGCATGTGTATGTTTGTGCGTACATGTGGATGCCAGAGGACGGCCTTGGGTGTCATTCCTTATGTACTATCCACTTTGTCATGAGACTAGGTCTCTCACTGGCTTGAAATCAATCAGGCTACACTGCTGTCCAGTGAGCCCCAGGGGTCACCTGTCTGACCTTGCCATTGCTGCAATTACAAGCTGATGACGTCACACCAGGCTTCTTGACATGGTTGCTGGGGATAGAACTGTAGTCCTCATGCTTGTGAGGCAAGCATTTTATTGATTGAGCTATCACACCAGCCACTGAGAAGTTTTTACGGTGTTTTCTTTGAAAATAGAGATAGAAGCTAGGCATGGTGGCACACCTTTAATCCCAGCACCTGGGAGGCAGAGATAGGAGGATCACCATGAGTTTGAGGCCACTCTGAGGCTACATAGTAAATTCTAGGTAAGTTTGGGTTAGAGTGAAACCTTATTTCAAAACACTGAAAAAAAAAAGTAAAATAAAAAAGAAAATAGAGATAGGTATATTTTCTTGATGCTTGATAATAAAATGCAGAAATGGTTGTTAATTGGGAAAGAACCCTGCTGTGTCTGCACTATTGTGTGGGTTTCAGATTTACAAAAGTATCTTATCTTAGATAAACAGCTAGTTGCTTCTTTTTTCCTTCATAAATTGTGTTTGCCAAAACATTCTTTAAGAAAAGAGTCAGGGTCTTTCAGAGTCTGCCTGGGCTCTTAGGTGATTGAGAGACATGAGGTTGGGTTGTGCTGTTTCCCTTCCTTTCAACCTTTGATTTCACTGGGAAATAGTGTAAGGGCCGCCGTGGCTGCAAATGTATGTATGCAGCAATTCATCAAGGTATGCAAAGTAGTAATAACAAGTGTAAGGCATGTGAAAATGGGAAGGGGGCATACCACTCAAAAATGTGGTGGCTTGGTAAGGAGAGACCCCAATAAAGACTAGAGCAGTATTATCTGTGCTAATCTTCAGTACATAAATGCTACAGTCAATACCATACCTGACCTTGGAAAAAAGAAATGGGATCTTAGTTAGGAACATGGGTGTCAAAGTTACTGGTGGTTACTGGGAAGTAGTGGGAGAATAATGGCTGTGGCTCATGTCACATAGTAAAGCTAGCCACCTGGTGGATGCTCCAAGTATGTTAATATGCATTTCTTTGTGGTTTGGTTGCAGGTTTTTGTTTGTTTACCCAGTGTTTCTTTTGTTTGCGCATGTGAACAGGGTTGGTTAAGGTCTGGTCAGCTTAATTACCTAATATGTTCATTTCATTGGAACAAATTCACAGTTTAAAAACTAATGTTATATAGTTTATGCATCTATACCCATATTTGTCCAATATGTGGTGATTTGAATATATGTCCTCCATGGCCTCAGGGATTTTCGAGTAAGGTTAAGTCTCCAGTGAGCAGAACACTGCTGGTGGAGGTATGTCACTGGGAGTGAATCTGCTCCACTCCAGCCCTGTTAAGTAAGTTAAGTGTGAGAGTCAGTTTGAGCTCTGACTGGTTCCCCCCCCCCTCCCCCGAGAGTCTGTGGAAGTGAGCCAGTTTCTTCTGTGATAGAACTTCCCTGGAAACCCTTTCTTCTCATGAGGTACTTCTGGTTGGTTTGATGTCTGTCCCAGCAATGAGAAGGTAACTGCAGCACCATATATACATGTTACTTTAAAAAAGGGAAAACAGGCCCAGGAAGATCAGTTTGAGCAATGACAGAAAGGGGTTGGGAACAGAAAACAAGTAGTGATGGGAAAACTTACTTAAGATACTGATTTTGATTGCTAGGGAAATGGCAAGAAATGGAAGAGATTGATGTGAGACATATTCTGACATTTACTTTGTGCTAGCAATGTCTTCAGAAGTAACCTGGCCTCAAAGCTGGGTGCAGTGGTGCACAGCTGTAACCCCAGAACTGTGAAGGCTGAGGCAGAGATGTTGCAGGACAGCCTGAGCTACATAAAGACACTTTGTCTCCCCCACAAAAAAGACTACATTTACTTCAAAACTTAGGTTACATTTCAACTTCATTCTTACTCTGAGTCTAGCGTGTCCCTTGCACCCCAAAACTTCCTCCCCATTGGAGATTGGGGATTGTGTATATTTTATTTCTTAACAGCCTCTACCTCTTGGTTCATCATGCCATGCAGGAATGACCCATTAAGTTCTGCTTCATGTTCAGTTTACTTTCTGCCTTCAGTTTCTGTATGGCCTCACCTTCAGTTGCTAACTCCCATTTCATTGCTCAGTTCTTCCATTTATTTACATTGAACTTGCTGAAGTTGCTTGTGACCTAATTGCCAAGGGTGATAGCTTCTTTTCTATTTTCATCCTGTCTGACCCTGTGACATTTACTCTTGTCATTCCTCTCTATTGTAGGCTGAAGAATTTTTTGTTAGATCTTAAGTTGCTTATTCAAAAATCCTGGAGTGCCTGCTGTGTGCTCTAGACTCAGTGCCACAAAGATAACAAGTCTTTGGAACTAGTCTTCTTTCTCTCAGGAAAAAAATGTAATTATAATTTGACATAATAAGGATTGTGCGCGCAGAGAAAATTACACAAGTACTAATTACACAAGGGAGTCAGTCGGGATGGCTATCAGATGACATGGGTTACTCCCTGGGTTTTAGTTAGTAAGGGTTTTCCAGGTGGAGAGGGCATCTAGTTTGAACATAGCATATGTAGAGACACAGAACAGAGCATTGAGTAGCAGGCTGTCCATGTGTTACTTCTAATCATCATGTTAACTCACAAAGTAGGCTTTAAAAAAATTGTTTCACAAGACAAGGAAGCTGTGCCTTTGCCCAAGGGCTATCCTGGCAGAACTTGGCTTTGACTTTGGATCTGTTTGGATGCCAGTGCTCATACATTGGTTATCATTGTTGGAAATAAGCAGGATGTGTTATAACAGAGGTAACTTTGATGTGCAGAGCAGTTGTGGTGGGGAGTGAAAGGAGGACAGTTCATGAGGACTGCCTTGCTCCTTTGGAGATGGATCTTAGTGGCATGCCAAGGAATGCAGACTTGGTTCTGCCGTTCTTTGTTAGTATTGTTGGCTGGGCCCTTCCGGCCTCTGTCCATACCTGTTTATACAATAGCTCACAGTTTCTGGAAAGGAAAAAGGTAGATTGCCTTATATGAAATCATCATTTTAAGAGGACTTTCATGTTCAGGGATAGATATATCTGCTAAAGAGTAATGAATAACATAAAAGAGTATAAGAAGTAATATATAGTAAAAATAAAATAAATCTAAACTGCTCTAAATTAGGAAGAGCTTAGTGGATAGGATATAACAAATGTTGTACCAAATGACTCTTGGACGGCAAAAATGAAAAAGTTTGTGAATTTCTTTGGAGGTGGGCTGAATGGAGTAGAGATGAAGTGCTAAGGTTCTGGTGTGTGCTGTGGAGAGTTCTAAGTTCTCTCTTGAGTTTGGACTCTTCCCTTGCACTTGATAGAAATGCCGATACTTCCTTCAGTCTTGAGTTCTTTCTGGACTTTCTACAAGGACTAGCATTGCCTTTGAGCCTCTTTGTTATTTGTGTGACTTCTGTAAATTTTCCTTCCTTCCCCTCTGTTTTCCTTTCTGTATGTGAAGGACTCAAGTACTTTTCCAAACCATTAGGAATAATGTTTATTTTTCTTTGATGATAAAAATAATGACGGAAAGAATGTAAAAGCCAAGGGAAGGGTACCACTCCTCACATACAACTGTCCGGACAGAAATTGGCCTTGATATCCAATACCTCTCAGTGCCTAGCAATACCTACACAAGACCCTCATAATAGGAGAAAAGGATGATGACATCAGATTAAAAGAGAGACTAATGGAGAGAGAGGGAGGGGATATGACCCAGAGCAGAGTTATGAAGGGGAAAGTGCAGGAGGGGAGGGAAATACCATGGTTTGTTGTCTTTAAGTTTATATACATACACACACACACACACACACACACACACACACACACACACACGGCTTCTTATTGTAGAAAATTTGAAATAAAACAACAAATGGAGATTGTACAATATTAACTCTTTAAATTGCCATTTATAAGTTGACAGGTTTTTTTTTCTAATATCAGAACTAATTTCTTTATCACCTGTACCCACCTAGGTAGGGTCTCACTGTATTCTAGGCTGACCTGGAACTTAATTCTGCAGTACCAGGCTGACATTGAATTTAGAGCAATCCTCCTACCCTTACTTCTTTCAGCCTCTTGAATGCTGGCATTAAAGGCATGTGCCACCATGCTGGGTGGCTTTCTCTCTATATATTTTAAAAATACTTTTATTTACTTGAGAGAGTAGGGGAGAGAAAGGAGAAGAGAGAGTACGACGAATATGTGTATAGTGCTTCAGGAACTCTTGCTGCTGCAAACTCCAGATGTATGTGCCACTTTGTGTGTCTGACTTTGCATGTGTATTGGGGAATTGAACCTAGGTCAGCAAGCTTTATAAGCTCAGGTGTCATCCCAACCCTGTATGTTTTTTTTTTTTGACTTTCCTTCCTTTGGAACTTGACATTATATCATGAGTATTATTTTGGATTTTATTTGGAAATAAAAGTAAGCCATTCTTTTATTTCATAAACTTTATTTTCATTATCCAGTGATAACTATATTACTTTATATCATGTAATTTTTTATTTAAATTTTTTTCTAGTTTATTTTTATTTATTTGAGAGAGAGAGAGAGAGAGAGAGAGAGAGAGAGAGAGAGAGGAGGAGGGGAGGGGAGGGGAGGGGAGGGGAGAGGAGAGGAGAGGAGAGGAGAGGAGAGAGAATGTACATGCACGGCCTCCACCTACTGCAAACAAACTCCAGATGCATGCACCCCTTTGTGTATCTGGCTCATGTGGGTCCTGGGGAGTCAAATCTGGGTCCTTTGGCCTTAACTGCTAAGCCATCTCTCCAGCCCTATAACATACAATTTTAGAAATTTTTATATTTTATTTATTTGAGAGAGAGGGAGAGAATGGGCATACCAGAGCCTCCACTTGCTGCAAACAAATTCCAGACACATGTGCCATGTTGTGCATCTGGCTTACATGGGTCCTGGGGGATCGAACCTGAGTCCTTTGGCTTTGTAGGCATGTACCTTAACTGCTTAAGTCATCTCTCCAGTCCTATAACATAATTTTATATAAGGCTTTTTTTTTTTTTTACAATTTTATAGAACAGTTCTTATGACTTTTTCACTGTGCAAATGAAATGAATATATTTATATCTAGAGATTTAATCATTTGCAAATGCCATTATAACATTTTTGTTACTACTACCATATGATTGTTTTTGTATATCAACATGTATATGTAGCCATATTGTTACTCTAAATAATTGAAGAATATGCTGTAATTTAGATTTTTCCAGTGTAATCACTGCACATTTACTGTCTTGTTAGTGCATGTTACATGTTAGATAAGATACTAGGCTTTTTGAGCATTTGAATTGCTGTGCTTGTTATTGTTCTAGTATTACCAGGATTTGGACAAACTAATTTTGTGACTTTTTTGAGTAATATGTAACACAGTTTTGAGAAATAAGATTGTATAATTTTCAAACATTAAAAGATGTGTGTAATAAAGTGCAGAATTCAGAGAAATGGAAGATCCTTTGAGGGCTAAATAGTTCAGGGAGTTTCATGGCGGTAGTATGAGATTTTAGTGAGATCATGAAGGACTGCTAAGGAATGGACAGATGAAGAAGAGAGTCATATTCAGGCTGACACAGACAGTGAGGAGTGGTACACACCTGACTGGGAGAGACTGTTAATGTTACAAGTAATAGTAGATGAAGTTACTAAGGATCTTAAAAATCCCAGTTAGATTTTAGGCTTGAGCTGTCATCAGGCTGTAGGAGAGCTTGAGTAGGCCATGTACATATCATGAAGATAGGATTTGATAATTTTACAGGTATCAGATAAGCCAGAAATCATGTATAGTACAAGCTAGTTTTTGGAACATTTTTTTATCTTGGTGGTGGATGAAGAAAGGTATCTGTTGTTCATACTGACAGTAGGTCTGCTGCAGTTCTGTGTGCTTTGCAGGTGTCAGGTCATTTCACTTCCCGGAGCTGAAGGGGCGTCAGTACCACTGCCTCTCTTTTACTCACAAGGAAAGAGAGGCCCAGAGAAGGTAAGCTGTTCTGATTTCAGCTTTGAGGAAGTTGTTGCCAACTTTGGTCTTGCCTCCACTCAACTACTTTTTCCTGTACTTGCAGCTCCACAGTGGGATCACTGTGACCTTGAATATTATCTTAAGTAAACCCTGCATCCTTGTATTAAGCTTGCTTTTGTGTTTTTAATGATTTTAAAGAATCTTTGCATCTTTCTTGCTTGTTCTGAGGTAAAAAGTGCATGTGAGAGAGGCCTTTTTTGTCTCCAAAAGGAGTAATTTGTAATACCTGGGAGTAGTGAAGGTATAATTTATCATGCTTAATCCACATGTAGTCATCCTGAAATGACCCCTATTGAAGAACACTTGAAGTTACTTGCATGCCTGATACAAGAGCAGTGACAGTCTAAAGCTACAGTGGTGCCATTGGATTACCTTGCTTCTTGGTGTTTCAGTTTCTGAAAGTCCAGAGTTTTCCCTCCTTTTTTTTTTCTTCTTTTCCCTTTCTCCCTCCATATTTTTCTTTCTTTTTACTTTTCTCCACATTTAGTAGTTGTAACTTTGCTGTTTGGAATGTCCTCTCTCTCCCTCCTTTCCTTTCCCATCTGTGGTAGTTTGAATGTATGTCCCCCATAGACTCAGGTGTTGCATTAAAGCTTGTAACTTGGCTTTTTAGATGCCTGGCTGGAGGAGGTATCACTGGGGTCCAGCTCTAAGGTGTGTTGGGGAGGATCCGAGTCCCAGCCCAAAGGTGTGCAGAGAAGTTTGAGCTCCAAAGGTTCTACTTGTGGCAGGTTTGTGCTTACTGCTGTTTGGTGTTGCTGGCTGTTGGTAGTTTCTCTCTCAATTTGGATTTATGAATGGAAGCCAGTTTCTTCTGCCATTGATGGAACTTCCCCTGGATTCTGTAAGCTTGAACTAAATCCATTCCTCCCATAAAACTCTTTGGTTGGATGCTCATCCTGGCCATGTGAAGCTGTGTACTACACCATCCTTTCATTCTGTTGCATTGCTGAGGTGGAACCTAGAACTTCCAAAGTGTGAGGTATATGCTTTACCACTGGGCTACATCACCAGAACCAGTACCTAAAGCTGAGAAATGTAACCCATGTTCGAGGTGCTTTGATGAAAATCAAAAATTTTAACATAAAGTGTTTTCGCAGTTCTGGCTCTTGCTTCAGTAGTCATGGATCAGATCTGTATCCGTGATTGCACTTCACTAGCTCCATGTGTAGGTCATGATGACTGAGCTAACAGACAGTATTCTCAGTCAGCAGTTAGTCTTCCATTGTGAGATAGAAGCTATCTCCATTATCAACAGAATTGAAAATGAAGAATTGTTAACTGTGCAACAGAAGAAAATACACTGCCCCTCGTGAAGAGGTCACAGTAGGCAACTAGGTTTACTTTTAGAAGTGGAAGCAAAGTTCTTTCAGTTTACTGGGGACAAAGTTAAAGTAAAAGAACAACATGAGGAGGGTGTGGAGAGGTCTGAGCAGCTGAACCAGACTTCTGAGAAAAAAGGACCCTTTGGTTGGTCCTGGGTTACACAGGTGTCCAAGCCCAGATCTTTGAATGGAGTTCCAGCTGTCAGTTAGTGGAGTCCCTGAGGGTGCCGAAGGCTGCTTTCTGTGGATGCCAGTGAAGAAGAAGCCAGGTGAGGGGAGGAGCAGAGAGGAGGCAGGCTGGAAGTCCCAGGAAGCAAAGGTGAGGCAGGCACTCTAGCCTTACCATTCCCCTCCAGCTCTGTATGACAGCACATAGGAGCCTGATTAAATGGAGTCATGTAATACTGCTCATTGAGAGAATAGTGACCTCTAACTGCGTATTTCATAATACCAGGGAATTATTCTTCATTATTTTAGTTGTGATAATTGCTTAGTGTGTGTTTAAAGGAATCCATTTAGAGATTATACATTAACATGTGAGGATATAATATACTTTGATATATGGAGAAGTTGTGCCTTGGATTTGCTTCTAAAAAACATAAATGATTCAGTAAATAGAAGTATAAATGAATCTAATAATTATTGAAACTGTTGAGGGACAAATGAGGGTACGTTATTTCATCTACTGTAATACACATTTGAAATTTTGTAGAATAAAAAATGAATATCTGGGCTGGAGAGATGGCTTAGCGGTTAAGCGCTTGCCTGTGAAGCCTAAGGACCCTGGTTCGAGGCTCGGTTCCCCAGGTCCCACGTTAGCCAGATGCACAAGGGGGCGCACGCATCTGTAGTTCGTTTGCAGAGGCTGGAAGCCGTGGCGTGCCCATTCTCTCTCTCTCTCTCTCTCTCTCTCTCTCTCTCTCTCCGTCTTTCTCTCTGTGTCTGTCGCTCTCAAATAAATAAATAAAAAAATTAAAAAAAATGAATATCTTTTTGTGTGAAATACAATTGAAAGTCAAAACTGATTCTGGTTAAGGGGTATGTATATGATCCAAGACAGGTAGTAAATCTGGTGATAGGATCTGTGGTGAGGATGAAACGGGTATGAGTAGTGATTGTGGCCTCGGAGTGGTAGTAGCACTTTAGGGATACTGTGGAAAGCTCTCCTGAGGTTTTTTAGTTGAGATATGAATTTGGGGAAGGAGCCAGTCATGTAAAAATTAGGGGAAGGAGCTGAAAGAACCATTCTCCAGGGAGATCAGAATTTGAGGCTGTGATCTTAGACTTTGCTTATACACTACTTATTAGATCTTTTAACACTTGTTATTTAAACTAATTGTTTAAACTTGCAGAGTTTCTGTGGTTCAGGGAATGAAACAATATTTGAACAGCTCTTTTCTTTCATATGAATACTCATATTTATTATTTTGTGTGCCCTTACGTTAGAAATGTTGACATTTGCTTAGGCTGAGAAGATCATTAGAACAAAGCTGCTGTTTATTTATCATCATAATGGTTTCAGTATATATCTTTCATTTTTTTTCTATATGCTACCTGACTTTATTTTTTATTTTTTTAAATATTTATTTATTTATTTATTTATTTGAGAGCGACAGACACAGAGAGAAAGACAGATAGAGGGAGAGAGAGAGAATGGGCACACCAGGGCTTCCAGCCTCTGCAAACGAACTCCAGACGCGTGTGCCCCCTTGTGCATCTGGCTAACGTGGGACCTGGGGAACCGAGCCTCGAACCGGGGTCCTTAGGCTTCACAGGCAAGCACTTAACCGCTAAGCCATCTCTCCAGCCCTGACTTTATTTTTTAAAGAGACATATATTTAAGAATCGCTCAACTAAGGCTCTATTATCAAGATATTTGTTAGGGATAATCACTATGTTTCTGTATTATTTGAGAGATAGAAAGAGAAAGGGGCAGGTAGAGAGAGAATGGGCACACAGGACCTCTAGCCACTGCAGTTTAACTCCAGACGCTTGTGCCACCTTGTGCATCTGGCTACATAGATACTGGGTAATCAAACCTGGGTCCTTTAGCTTTGCTGGCAAGTGCCTTAACCCCTAAGTCATCTATCAGTCCAGCCCTCTGTTTTATTTATTTGAGAGAGAGGGAAGAGGCATAGAGCGAATAAGAGAGAGAATGGGTGTGTGAGGGCCTCCAGCCACTGCAAATGAACTCCAGATACAGGCACCACCTTGTGCGTCTGGCTTACGTGAGTACTGGGGAATTGAACTGAGGTCCTTTGGCTTTGCAGACAAGTGCCTTAACCACTAAGCAGTTTCTCCAGCCCCTGAGGCATATATATTCCTAAAGTATATCCTTATGGTTTTCTGAATTTCTTTGCTATATGTTGTAATGGTGCCTTTTTCATCTCTAGTTTTATTAATTTTTGTCTCTTCTTTCTTCTGGTCAGATTTACTAAGGGTTTATCAATCTTGTTTATCCTTTCAAAGAACCAACTCTTGTTTCATTGATTCCAATTTCACCAATACTGAGTGCGCACCGCTCTCCCTCCGTGTTGTGCCGTGGAGCTGGCGCTCTGATCAGCTGTGCTGGATGCCCTGCCGCCAGGAGCTGATTGTGTTCTTCGGTGGTTCGTGGTGCTGTCTGTTGGGGAATAGGAGAGTGCTGGAACCCTGGAGTTGTACTGGAGCTGCTCAGCTGGTCCCACCTGTACCTCTTTCACTGTCTCCCCTTCAGGTTTGATGAGATTGGATAATCTCCTTGTTTGGTCTTTGCTATTGCAACTGGGCACCGGGCCGGGTGGCCATGTGTGTGGATCTGTGCCGGCCGCAAGCACCTCCATGGGTTTCTGGCCGGTTTCCTCCTTTCTGATAGATCTTGGTCTCTCATGCTTCTCTGCTGTGGCTGATAAGTACCTACCCACCTTCACTTTTCAGAACAAAACTGTATTTTGCTGTGGTTTTGCTTAAATCCTTTCCTAGGCTGGTTTGGTGTGACTCCTATGTAGCCATCTTACTTGAAAGTCCCTCCTATAACAAATCTTAAAAGAGTGGCATTGTTCTATATTTCTATAAATCTCTATTGTCCAGCTGAAAGAGGACACTTAGACTGTCCTGTTTGCTTCACTATTCTGCTTTGTGAAATCACTGTTATGTTGTCTTTGGAGGCCCCTCACATGCATTCCTGAGAGGAAGAGAGTAAAAAGGTCAAATAACAACTTGGATATTCTTATGACAATTTTCTTGACATTGCAGACCTTCTAAGGGTGTCAGGAATCTGTGGTATGACACATGTGCTCCAAGAGCTGTTAGTTAATTCCATTTTTATCAATGGTTACAAAATGGAGATATTCTGATTACAGTTCTTTTAATTCAGACATTTATTGTTATCAACAAATTTGTTACCTTGAGATACAGTTCGTAAAAATAACATAGGCTATATGCTTGATTCTTTCCCTTTAGGGAGATGGGACCTTTACTCCATTTGTTTTTTATTTTGTGAGAAAGTAGTAAAAGGATTTAAGCCATGTTGTACTTGAAGCCACTTCCACATACATGTGTACATGTGAAAGGAAGGCCTCTACTGATGTATTTGAATTGCCTTCTTGAATTATTCAGATGTGGTGTATCTTACTGGTATTTATTTTGGTAGTATATCAAATAACATTGCAATCTCTCTTAAGTAACCGATGTAAGGAATCTAAACAGATGGGAAATCTTTCATGCTATCAGGGGTGTCCACCTCTTCACTTCCTTATAGAAATGCTGTAAAGATTAACAAGATAATGTCTAAGTAGTTTAAAGTGCTTTTTTACTAAGTGATCTGTTACTATTATCTTCATAAAAAAAATATAGGCATTGTTACACATGTGGCATTTAGGTGTAGCTTGACTTAAAAAAAACTGAGCTATCTAATCTGCTTCCAGAACTACTTCCCAAGTTTGAGCACTCTTGAATAAAGACAGGGAGTTGTAAGCTGTCATAAATGATACAACCCAGTGACTAACACTTGGAATGGAATGAAGCTGAGAGAGAGGAGAGATGTTTGTCAGAGTAGTATAAGCAGTAGATTAATTAGGCTTAATAAAATCTCAATTCTGGTTCTTAAACATAAATGAAAGGAGGTCATCTTAATTCCTTACTTGTGTATACTTGAGATGAAATGTGAAATCAGTTTTCCGGACTTAAAAATTTTTACTTTAATTGACTTCTGGAATTTTTATGGTACAATCAGAAATATGCTGAGACGAGTTTATTGAGTCAACTATCTATACATCGTAAAATATTTGGCAGTTTAAGTAGTCATTGAATATGGGTTAGCAGTGGGGAGGATGTGAGTTAAGGATGGAAGGAAGCTGAACTAAGTAGAATAATCTGTCAGCAAAATAAATCTTTTCCAGTTAGACTTAATCTCTGTTGGTTTTGGACCTGATGAAAATTGTTTTAGAGATAAGAACTTAATGGCATGATTATAATTTGAAGATCTCTCTAAGTTATGAATCTTTAAACTTTGAAAATGAAAAAGAGGGCCTAGGGAGATGGCTCAGTGCTGTCCAAACATGAGAATCTGAGAGGGCTGCTATCCTGTGAGTTTGATTCCCCAGCACCTATGTAAACAGTTGGGTGTGGACACCCACATTGGTAACCTCAGTCTTGTTGAGGGGTGAAGACTGAAGCCTATCTGGGGTTTGTGATACACAAAACAGTGAAAACAGCAACTCTGGGTTAGAGATAAGATTCCTCAAGGACAAAGGCAGATGAGTGAAAACTTGTAGTTCTCTGACCTGCATGTGTGTGCACAAGGCATGTGTATCAGCACACACATACTTGTATATAGGCTACTATACACTAGACATACCAAAAGAAAGAAAATTAACTTGGAAAAATTACTGTATTCATAAAAAAAATGAAGCAGGGTTGAAGTGGTCTAAGCTTGTAATTGGGAGGCTACTGTAGGAGGATTGCCATGACTGTGAGGCCTTGTTTTAAAATTTTTAAATATATGAAGGCATAATATATGTGTGCAATACCTTAAAATATCCTAAAAGGCATTATATATATATGTATGTATGTATGTACGTACGTACGTACGTATGTACGTACATGCATGCATAAAGCAGAGCTGGTCACATTGCATCTAGAGTCAGGAATAGAAAGTGAAAAAGAAGTTGGACCAGGATATAAAACTTCAAGATTGGCCTCCAGTGACCCACTTCCTTGAGCTAGGCTCCATTGCCTTAAAGTTTCCCCTGCCTTTCCAAACAGTGCCGCCAGCTTGGGACCATATATTCAAATACTATGAGCTTAAGGGGGACATTTACATTCAAACTGCAACAGGAGATATCAGAGAACTTGAGTAGTATCATCATTCTGTGAAATATGAATCAGAGAGGAAATGAAATCTTTCATTGTTTTAACATTTCATAGTTTTGGGGTATACAGCAAACCTTACAGATGAAAATTTTTTAGCTTCCACATATGAGTGATGGCATGGGGTATTTGGTTTTCCTTTCCTGGCTAATGGGCATGCCTGTTGCAAATGATAGGATCTAGTACTCCTTTGTGTGTATACACCCTGTGTTTTCTTTTCTGCCTTTGGTGGATACGTAGGCTGATTCCATTTCTTAGTTGCTGTGAATAGTGCTGTAGCTCTCTTTTTCATATACTGACTTCCATTGGTCATTCTCAGAATTGGGGTTGCTTGGATTACATATAATTGTTTTTAATTGTTTGAGGAACCTCCATACTGTTTTCCATAATGACTGTACTAATTTGCATTCTCACTAACAGCATATGTGAGAATTCCTTTTTCTCATCATCTTTGGCAGTATTTATCTTTTATCTTTATGATAACACCATTCTGCTTGAAACCAGTTGATGCTGTGATTTTCCTGGTGATTAGTACCATTCATTCAGTCTTTTAAAATATTGGTTGTCCATTTGTCTTGCTCGCTTGCTTGCTTGCTTGCTTGCTTGCTTGCTTGCTTGCTTGCTTGCTTGCTTGCTTGCTTGCTTTCTTTCTTTCTTTCTTTCTTTCTTTCTTTCTTTCTTTCTTTCTTTCTTTCTTTCTTCTTTTTTTTTTTTCTGTTTTTTTGAGGTAAGGTCTCACTCTAGCCCAGGCTGACCTGGAATTCATTATGTAGTCTCAGGGTGGCCTCGAACTCATGGTGACCCACCTACCACTGCCTCCCAAGTGCTGGGATTAAAGGCATGTGCTACCACACCCAGTTTATTGCTCACTTTCTTAACAGAGTAATTTTTTTTTCTTTCGCATTATTTGAGTGCCTCATACACTCTGGGTAGTAGTCCCCAGTCAGAAGTACAGTTTGCAAATATTTTTTCATATTCTGTAGGTTGTCTGTCTTTGTTTATAATTGTGTCCTTTAGTGTGCAGTTTTGTTTATTTATTTTTTTTGATAGCGAGAAAGAGGCAGACAGTGAGTATGAGCACATCAGGCCCTCCAGCCACTGTAAACACACTCCAGCTGCATGTGCCACTTTGGGCATATGGCTTTATGTGGGTCCTGGGGAACTGAACCTGAGCCATTCGGCTTTACAGGTAAGTACCTTTAACCATGGAGCCATTTCTCCAGCCCCTAGAAATCTTTTTTGTTCTATATATCCTACTGGTTTATTTTTGCTTTTGTTTCCTGTGCCTTTGAGCCCTGTTCATAAATCTCTTGCACAGTCTGACATCATGAGTGTTTCTTCTGTTTTTTTTTTTTTCTTATTTATTTGTGTGTGTGGTCATCTAGTATTTTTTGCCACTGCAAAAGGAATACCAGATGAGTGTGCCATGTTTTGCATCCAGCTTTATGTGGGTGGTTGGGAAATTGAACCCATACAGTTGAAGGCATCTGTCCAGCTTCTGTTATTTTTTTTCTTGTCATTTTTTAAGACCATGTTTTTTCTCATATTTCTTAATGTTATCAAACTCTTGGCACTTGGAATGTGAAGATGGAGAAAGGAAGCATACGGAATTTGCTATTTTTAAAATACTAATCATTAGTCACAAGGAAATGATGAACAGATAATATGTTTACTTAAATAAAAATAGCTTTCCCTTATTTGGGAATTCCTAAGTGCCAGATATTCTGGGTGCTTTTATTTAACCTTAAATCTAATGATAGGTGAGTGAATGTTCATTTTACTAGGAAACCTGTCCATCTGTCTAGCTCGACTCAACAAGCTAGGTAAGCAATGGTACTGAGATTAAGACCCAAACTTAATGCACTCTGAATCTCTCCAATCAGGTGTGCCGTAGAGCTTCGTGGTATGCTGTATAAACTTTGTTTTTTTCCAGTTTCTTTCTTTTTCTTTTCTTTTCTTTTTTTTTGGAAGTAGGGTCTTGCTCTAGTTCAGGCTGACCTGGAATTCACTATGTAGTCTCAGGGTGGCCTTGAACTCAAGATGATCCTCCTACCTTTGCCTCCTGAGTGCTGGGATTAAAGGTGTGCACCATAACCGGCTACCAGACTTTTTTCATAAGGTATGACCTATGTGTGGAAGCCAGAGAATTTGGAGTGTCCTCCCTATCATTTTTTCACTTTTATTTCCTTAAGATGGAGTCTGTCACTGCAGCTGGAGCTGCCATTTTCTGTCAGATTGGCTGAGCAGCAACCCCAGCTCTGTCTGGTCTTTACCTCCACAGGACTAGAGTTACAGGCATGGGTGGTCATGACCAGTTTTGTATATGGGTGTTGGAGATCGGACTCAAGCCAACCTCAGGTCCTTTTAGAGCCTCAGGCAGGTTCTCTCACCTGCTGAGCTGTCTTCCTAGCCCTGGAAGTGATCTTATAGCTCAAAATGTAGTACCTTAAGTGTAGTACATTAATTTCTTAAGAGAGTTAACATGCCCATGATAAAATTTCAAATGGCAAACCATTGTTATCCCCTTCCTTCCTCCCCTTCCTTCCCTTCTTTTTTGTTTCTCGCCACCGCCCACCCTATGCACGCTCTGAGTGACATACACCCCAAGCCCTGTTATCATCTTAAGTATAGTTTCACAGCTGTTCTCCACTTTTATGACAAATAGGCTTTTATAGAATAGCATAATGGACTATTTTATTTTTATTTATTTGAGAGAGAGAGAGAGGGAGGAGAGAGAGAATGGGTGCGCCAGGGCCTTCAGCTGCTACAAATGAACTCCAGATGCATGTGCCACCTTGTACATCTGGCTTACATGGGTCCTGGGGAACAGAACCTGGGTTCTTTGGCCTTGCAGGAAAATGCCTTAACCACTAAGCCATCTCTCCAGCCCTATAGTGGATTTTAACTCTTCTGCAGGTTAGAAATAATATGTTTAAAAGAGTTTGAAATGTAAAATATTAGGGCAGATTTAAAAATTTTTTTAAATTACAAAAAAGTTTTATTATTTGTGAGGGAGGAGTTAGGAAATAGGAGTGCATCAGAGTCTCTTCTGTTAAAATTGAACTCCCAATGCATGGATTTACATGGGTGCTGGGGAATTGAACCCCAGGCTTGCAAGCTTTATAAGCAAGCACCTTTAATCACTGAGCAATCTTCTCAGCTCCCAACTTTTTGCTTGTAAGTACACATTTCCTTTTCATCTTAATTTTGTAGTTATGGTACCATCTTCTTACATACAAATTAAATGTTTTGTGACTATCCTACTAGATATGTCAAGTCTATAAACAGGGAAGAAGTCTGGCCTAGGGATAATAATTTTGAGTTAGTCATTTTGTGGCAGAGGTTCCCAAAACCTCACATACATCAGCATTACTGGGGAGGGGGTCTGTTGCAAAGTACTTTGTTGGGGTCTGCCCCAGTGGTTTCTGTTAGCAAGCCTGGGGTTGTGTCTGAGAATTTGTATTTCTGAAGTGTTCTAACTGATAAACTGCTGTTATACTGGGGATCACACTGTGGAGCACTTAGGGAGGTAGCTTAGATATAAAAGAGCTAGGGTCTGAGGGCTGAGTTAACTGTTGGAGGCAGTGGTTAGAAATGGGTGTGATGGGTTGCAATGACTTTCAGGAGATGAGTTAAATAATCGGAAGGATATGAGAAGTTCCTACGGAAGGAAAACAAAATCTTTAAAGTAATACTACACTTGCCTGCCTGGAGGGCAGGAGGAAGGGATTGTAGTTGCACTCTGAGGTTGCTAAGAAGTATGTGCATGGGAGGTGATGTGGGCAAAGGGAGTTCACACAGATAAGAATATTGTATAGGGCTGGAGAGATGGCTTAGCGATTAAGTGCTTGCCTGTGAAGCCTAAGAACCCCGGTTCAAGGCTCGGTTCCCCAGGACACACGTTAGCCAGATGCATAAGATGGCGCACGATTCTGGAGTTCGTTTGCAGTAGATGGAGGCCGTGGTGCACCCATTCTCTCTCTCTATCTGCCTCTTTGTCTGTCTGTTGCTCTCAAGTAAATAAATAAAAATTAAAAAAAAAAAGAATATGGTATACTACTAAAACTGTTTTATAAGAATTTTAGAAGTCAGTTTGCTTATGTTTGAGTAAGCATTGTTTAGTAATCACTAACAGATACAGGTATTCATGTTTTTTATGAATGAATGTTAGACATACTAGGCACTCCAAAAATGACTTTTCACTTTCACCATATAATCTTTGCTGGTAAAGACATGCTTTGGAGTGCACACCACTAAATCATTTTAATTTTCCTAATTTACTTTTCTTTTTAAAATCACATCCCTTTGTATTCAATTTCAGTTTTACTCTGAATACACAACCTGAGAGGAGATGAATGCCAGCTTTCTCCTTTCACTATGGAGCCGATTAGGTAGGCATGAATGTGAGGAATTTGTAGCCTTCATTCAGTTCACTGAAACCTTTGTATTTTCCTTAGCTACATATAGCCTTTGAACATTTGAAGTGTAAGGAGTCTAGAGTTTCCATATACTGTAATGTAAAATGCACATTAGATTCTGAAGACCGTATGAAATAATAGTAACTTTAAAATTAAAAATACTACAGTATTAAACAACTCATAATAGTTTATTAATTATAGATTAATATGCTATTTTAGGTATTGGGTTAAATTAAATAAAGCATATCACTAAAAGCCATTTTACTTTGCTTCATAACTTATTATTTATTGTGTGTGTGTTTATAGGTACATATCATGTGTGAAAATCGACAACCTCGAGGTGTTGATTCTTGCCTTCCTCCTTGTTTGAGACAGGGTCTTTTGTTTTGTATCTGCGAATCCAGACTAGTTAGGTCACAAGATTTTGGATTCTACATTACTGTAGGCACATTGGGATTATAAACTTGTATGAGTTTACAAACAAGTATGTGTTGGGCTTTAGATGGGTTCTGGGAATCTGAATTTGGTCCCCTTTTGGTTAAAAAAAACAAAAACAAAAACATTTTAACCACTGAGCCACATTTTCACAGCCTACTTATTTCATTTTTACTTTATAATGTGGCTAACAAACCATTCAAAATTACATCTCTCCCTCCTTTTCTTGTGCTGGGAATCCAGGGCCTGGTGCATGCTGAGCAGATGCTTTACCACTGAGCAACATCCTAGTCCCTTATAGTTTATTTCTTTTAGACAACATTGATTCAGGGATACAAAAGACACAATAGAAACATTCAATTTTTCAAAACTCTTTTATAGTAAGTTTTATTTATTTACTTATGAGAGAGAGAGGAGGAGAGGGAGGGAGAGAAGGGAGGGAGAGAGTAGGTGTGCTAGGTTCTCTAGCCATTGCAAATGAACTCCAGATGCATGTACCACCTTGTACATCTGGTTTATGTGGGTACTGGGGAATTGAACCTAGGTCCTTTGGCTTTTCAGGCAAGCACCTTAACCATTAAGCCATCTCTCCAGCCCATACTTCCAAATTTTAATAATCGGACCCTGACATATTGATGAAAAACATTATTTTAGAAGGAAAAAATGTAAGCCAGATGTGAATTATAATGCTATAAAACAAACATCTCTCATCTTTAACTTGATTGGCAAGAGTAATTTGCATAGGTATTTTAAAGAATACTAGAGAATGTAATGTAAATATTAATTATTAAAGTGACTTTCTTTGAAGAGAAAAATGACCATTGGCAACCATTTGTTACTTCAGCTCTTTCCTCAAGGAGGTGAGTCATAGCTTTTTTTTTCTTCTTTTGAAAACCAAAATAATCATTGACACCATTTTATGTAGATGGGGCTTGGCAGCTTAAATGAAATGCACATTCATCTTATAATTTGATCATGTCAACCTATTTGTGCTAACTGTAGAAAAATATTCAGTGTCATGCTTATGGGATTATTATATAAAACCACTATGGGCTGGAGATATGGGTCAGCAGAAAAGATACTTCTTGCCTACAAAGCCTAAGGACCCAGGTTTGATTCCTCAGGACCCAAATAAGCCAGATGCACAAGGTGCTACATGTGTCTGGAGTTTGTTTGCAGTGGCTAGAGGCCCTGGTATGCCCATTCTTTCTCTCAAATAAATAAATAAATAAACAAATATTTTTTAAAAAAGAAAATGTCATATACACACACACTCTTGTATGTATGTATGTATGTATGTATGTATGTATGTATGTATGTATGTATGTCCACTGCTTCTCAGACTGCTACTGTATCACGAGTAGTAGAAAAGGATAAAGTTCTGTATGCCAAAGGACTCAAGCTGTACCATCCTGGCCTGGATCTTTGATGTCTCCAATTCTATTCCCTAAGCTTTTGAATATTTTTAGTGCTCTAAGACTGTGTCACACAGACACTGTGCCTCCGCAGAGTAGTGTGCCACAGTGTGCTTCCAGGAAGCATGTGTGCACACAAAGAAGTATGCTTATGAAAGTGGCCACCTGTCAGCTGAGGCATATCATGGAGGCCTTATGAGGCATTCTAGACATAGGTGGGGCAATGTAATGTTTATCCCTGCTTTGCTTTTTATTTGTCTCTAACACTCCCTCTTTGACAGTTGTTACTGGTCTATCTCCCCCTAACCTATAACTCCATCCTATTCACATACATGAAACATACTCTGTGTGTGAGATACCCAATATTTTCGGATGTCTGAAAAGTAACTTTTAAAAACAATTTGATGGGACTGGGGAAATGGCTTAGCAGTTAAAAGGGATTTCCTTGCAAAGCCTGCTGGCCTGGTTTCCCAGTACCCACATAAAGTCAGATTTACAAAGTAGAACTTGTGTCTGGAGTTGTCAGATTTACAAATTAGGACATGTGTCTGGAGTTTCTTTGCTGTGGCAAGAGGCTCTGGTATACTATTCTCCCTCCCTCTCACTCTCTGTCCTCTTGCATATAAGTAAAAATAAAAATTATTGAAAAAGTTAAAATAATCTGAATTGACAGCATTTTGAATACAGATAAAATAACTAGACTCAGTAAATATAAACATAAGTAAACATAAATGATTTTACATCCCAAATCCTAGTGTCTCCCAGCTTTGATTTCCTCCCTTGAAAAATGGAGCACATATTTACTTATTATTGATCCATGTACCAATATTGGGAAATGGCAGTGACAATGGCAATAGAAGCTAGGATTATTGCTAGACATTTTTAAGCCTCATATGGTTGGCATCATACATTCATGAAGAAATTATTGTGACTGGAATTTAAAACTTTGTATTACTGTGTTCATAGAGTTTATACTCTAAGACTCCCTGATTACCCTATGTCATTTAGCATGCAAGTTATGCACTAAACAATCAGTTAAAAAGGAAATCAAACCCGTAAGAACAAAAATGGGTTTAATAGAAAGGTGACAGTTAAATGAGAAGTGAAAAAGTAACATTTAAATGGTGAAATGATACACCCAAGGAAATTCTATTAAGACATGAGGCAGAGCAGAAGAACATATTTAAGTTTGGGTTTTCCTCACAAGACACATGATTTTACCACCTGGCAAGTCTAGATGACTTGTTTGCAAAATGTTGAAAATTTGTTCATGTAGTATTAGGTCAACTCACTGATTCTTTGTTAATTGTAATGATGATGGTGATTAGGGTCCTGATGGCTAATGATAGCATATGCATAGCATATCTCTCTGGCACTCATGCACTTTCCACTGTGAAAACATTTCTTTAATGATGACAAACATCTTCAATCATTTTTCTTGAACTGTAACTCTTTTGTGATTTATCTGACTTGTGACTTCACCATAAGTTAGTGCCATTCGCATTAAGATTTTCTTGGCATAAACAGTTACATGTGTCTACTGCCCCCCTTTTAGTACTCTATGCCTTCTCTTCTGTTCTTTGCATACCTTCCATTGTTTCCCAGTGGTCTTGTATTCAGTAAATTTAGATTCTGTGCTACGTCAGGCAGTGTGCTGCAGTGCACACAGTGTGGGTGTAATAGAGCCCATCCACTCTGAGCAAGCTGACATGAAGTCAGTGGTCATGAATCGGGCATTGGTTACAGAAGGATAGGCTTAGAGCCGTGCCTCTCAGTGTGTTTTGGGTTCACTGTATTTAATCTCCCAGAAACCTGTGAGAGATGTGAATTCTCTGGCCTCATCCCAAAACAGCTGCTTTAGCAAACTCTCCAGGTACTGTTGATGCATGCTGTAGTTAAGAACTTCTGACATAGGCTGTTATGAAAGTTTATAACAGAAGGGAGGAATTCTTGTCAGGTGAGCAAGACAGGCGTGCTGCTGGTCATGATGGCTGTGGGGTGTGTGTATAACTCTTCTAAGAAGTCATCTTTAAGCTTTATATTCTTTCCTTGTCTGCTGTCTTTTACTTTTTCTGGATGCAGCCTCTGACCATGTCAGTTGTTTGTTGTTTTTATTTATGTCCTCTTTAATTGTGTGCAACTTAATAATTTCTTTGATTCTCTGCCTCATCATATTTTCAGTTATCAGGGAGGGACCATATAGGTTTTGTCAGTGAAGTTTGCCCCTAAGAAAAAGCTGCAAAGGTCTTGCCTTTGATGCTGTCATTTCATTTTGCCTGAGGTACGTTTGTCAGACTTTAGATGGCTGTCTGTGGATGAGTGCAGAACCAAATTCTTTTTTTTTCTTTTTTCTTTTTTTAATTTTTATTAACACTTTCCATGATTATAAAATATATCCCGTGGTAATTCCCTCCCTCCCCATACTTTCCCATTTGAAATTCCATTCTCCATCATATTACCTCTCCATTACAATCATTGTAATTACATATATACAATATCAACCTATTAAGTATTGTCCTCCCTTCCTTTCTCTACCCTTTATGTCTCCTTTTTACCTTACTGGCCTCTGCTACTAAATATTTTCATTCTCACGCAGAAGCCCAATCATCTGTAGCTAGGATCCACATATGAAAGAGAACATGTGGCGCTTGGCTTTCTGGGCTTGGACCTCACTTAGTATAATACTTTCCAGGTCCATCCATTTTTCTGCAAATTTCATAACTTCATTTTTCTTTACCGCTGAGTAGAACTCCATTGTATAAATGTGCCACATCTTCATTATCCACTCATCTGTTGAGGGACATCTAGGCTGGTTCCATTTCCCAGCTATTATAAATTGAGCAGCAATAAACATGGTTGAGCATGTACTTCTAAGGAAATGAGATGAGTCCTTTGGATATATGCCTAGGAGTGCTATAGCTGGGTCATATGGTAGATCAATCTCTAACTGTTTTAGGAACCTCCACACTGTTTTCCACAATGGCTGGACCAGATTGCATTCCCACCAGCAGTGCAGAAGGGTTCCTTTTTTTCCACATCCCCGCCAACATTTATGATCATTTGTTTTCATGATGGTGGCCATTCTGACAGGAGTGAGATGGAATCTCAGTGTAGTTTTAATCTGCATTTCCCTGATGACTAGTGACATGGAACATTTTTTTAGATGCTTATATGCCATTCGTATTTCTTCCTTTGAGAACTCTATTTAGCTCCATAGCCCATTTTTTGATTGGCTTGTTGGATTCCTTATTATTTAACTTTTTGAGTTCTTTGTATATCCTAGATATTAATCCTCTATCAGATATATAGCTGGCGAAGATTTTTTTCCCATTCTGTAGGTTGCCTCTTTGCTTTTTTCACTGTGTCCTTTGCAGTGCAAAATCTTTGTAATTTCATGAGGTCCCAGTGATTAATCTGTGGTTTTATTGCCTGAGCAATTGGGGTTGTATTCAGAAAGTCTTTGCCAAGACCAATATGTTGAAGGGTTTCCCCTACTTTTTCCTCTAGCAGTTTCAGAGTTTCCGGTCTGATGTTAAGGTCTTTAATCCATTTGGACTTAATTCTTGTGCATGGCGAGAGAGAAGAATCTATTTTCATCCTTCTGCAGATATATATCCAGTTTTCAAAACACCATTTGCTGAAGAGGCTGTCTCTTTTCCACTGAGTATTTTTGGCATTTTTATCGAATATCAGGTGGCTATAGCTACTTGGGCTTACATCTGGGTCCTCTATTCTGTTCCACTGATCTACATGTCTGTTTTTGTGCCAGTACCATGCTGTTTTTGTTACAATGGCTCTGTAGTATAGGTTAAAATCAGGTATGGTGATACCACCAGCCTCTTTTTTGTTGCTCAGTATTATTTTAGATATTCGAGGTTTTTTGTGATTCCAAATGAATTTTTGGATTGTTTTTTCTATTTCCATGAAGAAAGCCTTTGGAATTTTGATGGGGATTGCATTAAATGTGTAGATTGCTTTAGGTAAGATTGCCATTTTCACAATATTGATTCTTCCAATTCAGGAACAAGGGATGTTTCTCCACTTACTAGTGTCTTCTGCAATTTCTCGCTTGAGTGTTTTAAAGTTCTCATTGTAGAGATTCTTTACTTCCTTGGTTAGGTTTATTCCAAGGTACTTTATTTTTTTTGATGCAATTGTGAACGGGAGTGATTCTCTGATTTCATCCTCTGTGTTTTTGTTGTTAGCATATATGAAGGCTACTGATTTCTGTGTATTTATTTTGTATCCTGCTACATTGCTGTAGGTTTTGATCAGCTCTTAACAGTTTGCTAGTAGAGTCTTTAGGGTCCTTTATGTATAGAATCATGTCATCTGCAAATAATGATAACTTGATCTCTTCCTTTCCAATTTGTATCCCTGTTTTGTATGTCTCTTGCCTTGTTGCTATGGCTAAGACTTCCAAAACTATATTAAATAAAAGTGCGGACAGTGGACACCCTTGTCTTGTTCCTGATTTTAGTGGAAAAGCTTCCAGTTTTTCTCCATTTAGTAATATGTTGGCTGTAGGCTTGTCATAAATAGCCTTTATTATATTGAGATATGTTCCTTCTATTCCCAGTCTCTGTAGGACTTTTATCATGAAGGGATGTTGGATTTTGTCAAATGCTTTCTCTGCGTCTAATGAGATGATCATGTGATTTTTGTCCTTCAACCCGTTTATGTAATGTATTACATTTATAGATTTGCGTATGTTGAACCATCCCTGCATCTCTGGGATAAAGCCTACTTGGTCAGGGTGAATGATCTTTTTGATATATTCTTGTATTCTGTTTGCCAATATTTTGCTGAGAATTTTTTTTTCTTTTCTTTTTTTTTCTTTTTTTTTTTTTTTTTGGTTTTTCGAGGTAGGGTCTCACTCTGGTCCAGGCTGACCTGGAATTCACTATGTAGTCTCAGGGTGGCCTTGAACTCACGGCGATCCTCCTACCTCTGCCTCCTGAGTGCTGGGATTAAAGGCGTGCGCCACCACGCCCGGCTTTGTTGAGAATTTTTGCATCTATATGTTCATGAGGGAGATTGGTCTGTAATTTTCTTTTTTTGTTCTATCTTTGCCTGGTTTTGGTATCAGGGTGATGCTGGCCTCACAGAAGGAGTTTGGTAGAATTCCTTCTTTTTCTATTTCCTGGAAAAGCTTAAGAAGCAATGGTGTTAGCTCTTTCTTAAAAGTCTGGTAAAATTCAGCAGTGAATCCATCTGGGCCTGGGCTTTTTTTAGTTGGGAGATTATTGATAACTGTTCGGATCTCCATGTCTATTTAAGTGATTAATCTCATTTTGATTTAATTTAGGTAGGTCATATAGATCAAGGAAATCATCCATTTCTTTCAGATTTTCATACTTTGTGGAGTATATGCTTTTATAGTATGTCCCTATGATTTTTTTGAATTTCTCTGGAATCTGCTGTGATGTTACCTTGTTCATCCCTGATTTTATTAATATGTGTCTCTTCTCTCTTTCTTTTGGTCAGATTTGCTAAGGGTTTATCAATCTTGTTTATCCTTTCAAAGAACCAACTCTTTGTTTCATTAATTCTTTGGATTGTTCTTTTTGTTTCTATTTCATTAATTTCTGCCCTAATCTTTATTATTTCTTCCCGTCTACTGATTTTTGGTTTGCCTTGTTCTTCTTTTTCCAAAGAACCAAATTCTAACATTTATAACCCACATAGTATGTGGTATATTAATGACTTTTAGTGGCCAGTATATCTCAGCTATTACATGGTCCTGGCACTTTATTTGCAAGAGATAAATTGTCTTTAGTATTTTCTTTTTACTATCATTTCTTGTATCCTTGTGTAATAAAATAGTTAGAAAGAGTGAACTTTTTACATGGTTTTACTGCTTACTCTGCTCTCTTTAATCTCTTCTTTTGAACAGTTTTTAAAAATTTGGAAGACATGTTGTCTTTTAAACCCACTTAGTTTCTTTTGCTAAATGTCAGAAGTAAATGTAAACAGGATGGACCCCAGACAGAATCTTTTCTAAATGTCACAAAATGATTTTTAAAACTTGATTGTTCCTTTATATCGCTTGCAGAATTTTTAATTAATGTGACTCTCAAGCTACTATAATTTATTTTCCTCTAGTTACATAAGATTGCAATAAATAATCTGAGTGATTTCAGATAAAAATGTGCATGGGGGCTGGAGAGATGGCTTAGTGGTTAAGTGCTTGCCTGTGAAACCTAAGGACCTCAGTTCGAGGCTCGATTCCCCAGGACCCACATTAGCCAGATGCACAAGGGGGTGCATGCATCTGGAGTTCTTTTTCAGTGGCTGGAAGCCCTGGTGTGCCCATTCTCTCTGTCTGCCTCTTTTTGTCGCTCTCAAATAAATAATAAACACTTTAAAAAATGTGCATGGTTGTAAAGTGGGGCCTTGTATTAGTCAGGGTTCTCTAGAGGAGCAGAACTGCTAGGTTGAATTATTTTGAAAAGGGAATTCATTGGATTAGCTTATGGTAGTCCAATAGTAGTTGCAGGCCCGAGAATCACAGAACCTAGCTGCTCAGTCCACGTGGCCAGAAGCCTCAGCAGTCCCAACCCGGCACTGCAGATGGCGCTGGGAGTCCTGGAGGCTTCCCGAGGAGCTGCCGAGTCTCGATCCACGTGGGTGTTCAGTTGATGCTGGTCTTTAGTCTGTGCTGGTCTTCAATCCATGCTGGAAGGCAGCGAGCAGCTCTGGCAGGCAAGTGGAAGGAAGGGAGGTTTTTTTTTTTACCCAGAGCTTCCTTATATGAAGTCCCCCTTTGAGTGGATCTGCCCACTCAGGAGGAAGGGCTCACTTTGGGGGAAGGACTTCCTCCTTTATTTGATCCTTCCTGGAAGCAACCTCCGAGACCCACCCAAAAGGGATTTCTGTGGATTACTAAACAGATCAAGTTGACAGCACCTTAACTATTACAAGTCCACCCTTTGTCAACTTGGCACCAAATCATATCTCCTTAAATCATACTATATTTCCATATTAAAACAACAAGCTCATAATTCCACCTAGCATGGTATAACTATCACACATACAACAGAACTGCAATATCTTCCCCCCAACACAAAGCTTAGTGTCTAATATAATAGGTCTAATATAAGTTCAACAGTTAGCTAGTGATATAATCTTAATATTGGTGTCGATATGTACAAATACTCTGTTATCAAGGTAGGACAGAAACATTGCAGTTACTGTCCTTGTTTCTGTAATTGGTCACATGACCTTAGCTGGTATTTGTAACTGCCTTCTTCTACCCATTCTGTATTTCCTCCATCTTCAGCAAGCACCTCAGCAGGTCTTTCTGCTTTACCAGGAAGGGTGAAATGTGGTAGTTTGAATAGATGGCCCCCAATATATTCAGTTTTTTTATTTGTTTGTAGTTTGCATCTGCAGCCACCTGGCTGGAGGCAGTGTCACTGGGTGGATCTTGAGATGTGGTGGTGGGTTTCAGATTTCAACCTAAAGATATGCAAAGTGTGCCTAGCTGGAGTTCCTGAAGTGTGCTTGTGTGGCTTTTGGCTTTTGGCTTGTGCTTCTCTCTCCCCCCCCACCCCTCCCCTGTCTTCTTGGTCCTGTAAAAGCAGGCCAGCTTCTTCTGCCATTATGGAACTTCCCCTGGATCTGTAAACTTCAATAACTATCCCTTCCTCCATAACTGTGCCTGGTCTGGGAGTTTATTTCAGTGAACATGAAGCTGCCTGCTACAGGCCTGCTGAGGAAATTTCTGTTAACACTTGAGTCTTATTCAGGGATTCTGTATTTTGAAAAATATGTGGATATGTAGCTTCTCTAGTGTTAATTTCTGAATAAATGGAGATTAGGCCACTGCCAAAGTACAGAGGAGTGTTTTTCAGAGGGTATGAACAAATAAAGCCAATTGTTTGTGACTACATATGGTTATATTTGGCCTAATAATCAGTCTGTCATGCCTAGATATGTTTCTTTCTCTTCTTTCTTTCACATACACACAACTATATTTATTTATGAGAGAGACAATGAGGCAGATAGAGATAGCGAGTGAGCAAGCAAGAGAGAGAGAGCATGGGCCTGCCAGGGTCTCAAGCCACTACATGTGAACTCCAGATGCCTGCCTTGTCTTGTGCATCTGGCTTATGTGGGTCCTGGGTTATCTGAATCTGAGTCCTTTGGCTTTGTAGGCAAGTGCCTTAACTGCTAATGCTAAGCCATCCCTCTAGTTCGTGAGTTTCTCTTTTAAAAAATATTTTTATTTATTATTTGCAAGAGAGAGTATGAACAAACCAGGCCTCTTGCCACTGCAGACAAAACTCCAGATGCATGTGCCACTTTGTGTGGCTGGCCTTCTGTGGGTACTGGGGAAATCTATACTGGACCTGTAGGCTTTGCAAATAAGTACCTTTAACTGCTAAGCCACCTTCCCAGCCTCTATATGAGTTTCTTTAAGTTAAGTTTAGAAATAAAATACATATATTTTAAAAATTCTAATTTTTATTTATTTATTTAGAGAAAGAAAGGATGGGTGCACCAGAGCCCTCAGCCACTGCAAACAAACTCCAGACACATGTGCATGCTACACCTTGTGCAGCTGGCTTACATGGTTACTGGGGAATTGAACCTGGGTCCTTAGTCTTTGCAGACAAACGTCTTAATTGCTAAGCCATCTCTCCAGCCCAGAGTTTAGATTTTTAAAGAGTCAAGAGACACTAAATCTGTTACACGATTCTGTTTCATTTTGAGATATTTAGTAAATTGAATCTTTATAAACGATTAAAGTAAACAAGTATTGCTATTTTTTCATGCTTTGAGGCATACTAGTCTGTGCGCCTAATTTTTTAGTCTTCCATAACATGAATCTGTGTTTTGAAGATTGTTCACTGTATTTGTTTTATTGACTTGATTACATGTACTGATGGCATGCACTTGTATGCAAGCTCATCTTTATTTTAACATAAGAGTCAAAAGAAATCTTATTTTAGCCAGGCGTGGTGGTGCATGCCTTTAATCCCAGCACTCGGGAGGCAGAGGTAGGAGGATCACTGGGAGTTTGAGGCCACCCTGAGACTTCATAGTGAATTCCAGGTCAGCCTAGGCTAGAGTGAGACCCTACCTCAAAAAAAAAAAAAAAAATCTTGTTTCTCTGCTTGGTTATCTGATAGGCACATAACTAACCCTATTACTCATTAAAAAAGAAAAAGAAAAACTGGAAGAATTTCAAGTATGTAGTTTCCTATTAAATGAAGTTAGATAGAAAGATAGATGTCCAAGTTGAACTTTCCCTCATGCTTAATGAGTACATGCATTAGCAACTTAGCTTAATTCTGATTTAATTTCTTTTAAAGACTCAATTAAGGACAATGAATTATTGTTTATGTTGAATATAGCATAATGGTTAGAAGGGTGCCAGTGCCAGGATCTTTTGGCATCTATGATTCATAGTTTTTCTTAACTGTCAAATAGGAAATAAAAATTCCTCTAGGAGGGCTGGAGATATAGCTTGGAGCGAGAGTGAATGCCTTGTTTGTGCCAGACCCTAGACTTAATCCTTAGCACTCAAAACAACAAAAACAAAAAACCCTTTCTCAGATGTCTTAGTGTTTCTAAGAGGAGTGGCAGCAGTAGCTGGGTAAGGGATGAGGATGGGCGAAGTGTTCTTTCTCTTTCAGACTCCTGCCTTCTCTTTGTAGTCTGGACTTAGGTCTGGTTTTAGGTTTGACTTTGAATGTTATTCTTCTATTTTTCTCTCTGAGATGCCATGCCCTGTTTCTCTTTCAGTTCTTTGCCCTCCTTCCCAATCTCTTTGTTTGCTATTTCCTTCAAAGTGGGCTGCTCTATGGTCCTCTTTCACTTCCTCTTTTCAGGCCATATAGGATGTCTCAGTTACCTCAAACATCCCCATAAATCTAGTCATTGTGCATATGCTGATGGGTGCCTTAAATTTTTTTATTGAGGTATGATCAACATACAGTAGTCTGCATTTATTTGAAATGCATAGTTTGACAAGTTTTAGCACATATATACAATCATAAAACTCACCACAGTCAAGATCCTTAGAGTTATGGTGTTCTTTTTTGTCATGCCTTCTTGCAGCCCATCATCTATTGATCTGCCTTCTGTTACAACAGATTGCATCACATTTTCTAGAATTTGATAGAAATACAATTGTGTATGTCATGCATTACACTCCATATTTGGTTTCATGCAGCATAGTTGTTTTGAGATTCATCCATGTTGCTCTGTGAACTTTCTTAGGTTTGTTCCCTCTGTCCTTACAAGTGGTTTTCTTCCCAGTGTTGTGGTATGTTCTCACATGTGCTGACCAGTACATAGACTCAGTATAAGGAGAGACTTATGGGTTGCTTTCTTCACGGTGCTATCCCCTGACCTCAGCTAGCTTGACCTTCCTGGATCCCTGTGCATTTCTTTAAGACAGAGAATTTGGGATCTACCCTCATGTGCCCCAGTCTATAAACAGCTGTAAGTGAGGAGCTCAGCTGCTCAGTTTTTGTGGTAGTGTTTCTTGTTTTGATGAATGGTCTTACTGTGTACCCAAGGCTGGTATTGAACTTGTGGTCTTCCTGCCTTGAGATCACAGGCATGTGCTATCATGCCAGGAATCCTCTTTTTTTTTTTTTTTTTTTTTTTTTTTTGCCTCTTATGGATTTGTACCATGTACTGCTTTATGTTGACTATCTGGAGACAATTGTGTGATATACTGATCTATGTTTTAGGCAAGGTATTAAAGCTGGTTCTTATTATTTCATCTTGGGTAGAAATCGATATCTTTGCTGAATTTATGAATCTGTATTTCTAGCCCATATATTCCTCCTGTACATAAGATCTGTGTTCCAGTTTACTTATTGGCTATTTTTCCCATGAAAATTTCTGCTACCTAATGTTGTTCTTCCTGGTCTCTGTGGCTTGTAAACAGTGCCACTCTGCACTCTTTTCTCCAAGTCTTTGACATGAGTGCTTTGGGTTGACATCCTTATGTTCTGCTCTACCCCATGCCACACTCACTCATCATAGATTGTCATAAATATTTTGCTTGTACATATTGCTTACATCAATCGCTGTGTTCCCACTTATCCTGTCACTATTGCACTGACACTCACTTGGGCCACTGTAGCAGTGTGTTCCTCTGCATTCCTTTCTCTGCCTTTCCTGTGTTCCCTGTCTTGCAGTTATAGCTAGCTTTCAAGATATGGCTGTTTCTTGCATGTTCCAGGTGCCTTTAGGAAAAGGAGAAAATATTTAAGATGTTTTATAAAATTTAACATACTTTCACCCTTCCTACTCAAGCCTTTTAATCTTATTTCTCAGATATTTGGTCTTTAATATATTAGCTCTAGAAACAGTGAATATTGAGTATTTCAAATGTGATAAGCCTTTTCTCACCTTCAGATCTTTTTTTTTTTTTTGGTTTTTCGAGGTAGGGTTTCACTGTAGCCCAGGCTGACCTGGAATTCACTGTGGAGTCTCACGGTGGCCTTGAACTCGTGGCAATCCTCCTACCTCTGCCTCCTTAGTGCTGGAATTAAAGGCATGAACCACCATGCCCAGCTTTCACTTTCAGATCTCAATATCACTTTTCTCCTAGAAGACTTCTACCCCACATGTCTTTTTTTTAATTTTATTTTTATTCATTTTATTAGAGAGAGCGAGAGAGAATGGGCATGACAGGGCCTCTAGCCACTGCAAATGAACTCCAGATGCTTGTGTTACCTTGTGCATCTGGCTTCTGTGGGTCCTGGGGAATTGAACCTGGGTCCTTTAGCTTTGCAGGGTTATGCCTTAACTGTTGAGTCATCCCTTCAGACCCCCTCCCCCGTGGTTTATCTTTCACAGACAGATGTTACTTCAAAAGTCCTAGTAGACATGAGCTGGGTTACGTACCTTCTATAAGCATTGTGTTTGAATTCTTTTCTCTTCCACATTTTAGATTTTGTCCATGAAGGTAAATTTTATGTCTTCCTTGTTTATAGTCACTTGGCTTCAAACAGTGGCTGACATATATTTGAGTTTTCTGAATTGGAGACTCTGTTTACCCATTTATTGTGAAGAAAAATTAGTTGACAGCAGGAGTTTGAAATGTTTGATTTTGATTCTCTTTTCCTGAGTTCTTGGATCACAATGGTAGAAATGTAGCCATTCCTCTTCCTGGTGTTAAAAATAATCTCTGGCCCAGGTACAGACCTGCATAGCCAGCGTCAGCTCTGTCACAGATCCCGGACATGCACGATCCTCAGTTTGAGAGGCCATGCTCTAATTCATTGCTTATCCTTGATAGTTCATGTTCAGATCTCATCAGGGATTGACTCTCAGGGTTCATTTGTTCCTTTGCTGTGGGTCCTGAGCAGCAGTATTTCCATTCAACGTTGGAAATTCTGAGGAGAGCCAGAGTTAAGAATGTGGGTTGAAGTTTAAGTCCTTTACTATTTTCCTTTTGCCTGGATTTGAAAAAATACCAGTTCATCATCAGATTCTGAGCTGCTGTCACACACCCACTCTAATGTCTGGATGTCTCTGAAGTGGGGAGATAAGCTTACTTAGTCCTGCTGCTCAGGATGTAAATTTGGTAGGTGTGACCACTTTAGACCAGTATCTCAGTGTCGTTAAAATACAGATTTTTTTTCTTAAAGAAAAAGGTTTAAGTTATGATGTAATGCATTTTTAGCAGTCTTTCATAGGCAATGCAGTAGACAGCTAATAGAGATGCAATGTGACTTAAAAAACCAACAGCAATAAACCTCTGTGTGTATGTGATGTATGAGTGGTTCTGTGAGTGCCATCGATGCATGTGGAGATCAGAGGAGGACAGAAGGAATCAGTCGTCACCTTTTTCATATGTGACACAGAGTCTTCAGTTGTTCACCACTGTGTTCTCTAGACTGGTTGGTCAGTGAACTTCCTCAAGATTCTCCTGTTGCTGGCTTTCCTCTTCCTATATGACAGATTGAGTCAGACTACATGGATTCTGAGATCTGAACTCAGGTGCTTCACACAGCCTATCTTCAGCTTACAATTTTACTTTTTTTTCCGTCAATTTTTATTAACATTTTCCATGATTATAAAAAGTATCCCGTGGTAATACCCTCTCCCCTCCCTACTTTCCCCTTTGAAATTCCATTCTTCATCATATCCCCTCCCCCTCTCAATCAGTTTCTCTTTTATTTTGATGTCATGATCTTTTCCTCCTCTTATGATGGTCTTGTGTAGGTAGTGTCAGGCACTATGAGGTCATGGATATCCAGGCCATTTTATGTCTGGAGGGAGCACGTTGTAAGGAGTCCTACCCTTCCTTTGGCTCTTACATTCTTTCCACCACCTCTTCCTCATTAGACCCTGAACCTTGGAAGGTGTTACAATTTAACTTTGACAAATTTGTACTTCTGTTTCCTTAGCTGGGCTTTTTGAGACTCTTCCATGCTAAGAAATGAAACCAATTTTTGCCAGCGCTATTATTATAATCAGGGGATAAAAGAGCTGTCTTGACTCATTGTCTTGAGTTGATGTGGAACTTGGCTCTATGGAATTGTATCCTCCTCTTGTTTTGTTTTGTTTTTTAAATATATTGGTTACATGTACTGCTTTGTCATGCTGTTACTTTTGGTCACATGACCATTGGATTGAACTGGAGTATTTTTTGCACAAACTTTGGTCTTTCCCTATCCTCCCAAGGACTATCATCAGTTCACTTTTGTTTACTGTCATTTTCTTCATCAGCAGTAGCTGTTTTAACACGTTTCATTTACTACTTCAGCCGCCGGATGCTTTGGTGATTATGAGGAGGACTTCATATCATTCAGATAGTATTTCCAGTGGTGTTTGATTTTTCTGGTGACTTGCTTTCTGGTAGAGACCTTTCCCTGGAAGGTGGATCAGTTAAGAGGTTTTTAGATGAGTTGAAACAGGATTTCCTGCAGCTGGAATAGTTAATGTTTTTCTTTTCACTGAGAGGAAAAATGTGATTTGAAATACCCTATGGTAGTGGACACATGGAGCTGACACAAATTGTGTAAGCTCTAGGGAAGAAGTTTCATTCAAGTTGCATATTCCTGAGTCCTTCACTGGCAGTGGAGGACATACCTATGAAAACTGATGGAGTGTTCTCTGTTCTTTGGAAGGAAACTCTTTGTCAAATTCTAAATCCTATTCTTCGTTTATAAACCAGGTTTCAGTCCCTCACAAACTAGCTTAAATCCTCTTAGGAATGTGCAGTATCCCTGCCAACAGTTTCACATGGTGATTGATGGAAAGCTTTGTTGCAAATGACATTCTTGGTAAATTCGTTTTGGGAACAGGTTAATACAAAGGTTGAGAAATTAAGTGCATGGATCATCATGTTTTTACCTTATTTAATGATTGAACGCTTTCCAAAGAATTTTTTTTTGAAAAGATACATTCCCTCTAGAATCACAGATCTGAAGCTTTTTCCTATAAAAGCTTTAAAGTGACTTACATTGAAAGCTTTCTTTAATCAGCGCCAGTCCTCACACCCACCAGGTTATAGTCTATAATACAAGCTCCATTTAGCCAATGATTATGTTTGTATTACTCAGTAAATTTAATGTTAAGTTCTGCTCGTGGAGAAAGTCTTTTTATTGTCTTTACAGCTGTAAGATTAATAACTTGGGTCCTTTTTTTTTTTTTACTAATGTCAAAAATATATGAAAAATTGAGCACTTCAGTTGCACAGTGCACTGATGTTAACATACATTCCACACTTTCGTATAGCCACTAATGCTGACTGGCTCTAGAACTTGTTCATTTTTTCACAGTGAAATTCTGCAGCTATTAAACAAGAACTCTTTCTCCCACCACACCTCCTAGCAGCCATTTGCTCTTGTATTTGTCCCCATCAATTTGATTACTTTTGGTACTTCATAGCAGTGAAATAATATGTTTGTCCTTCAATGACTGGCTTGTTTCATTTAGCACAGTGTCTTCTGAGGTAGTGGTAGCATGTGTCAGGATCTTCTCAATCCTGATTGATGCTCTACTGTGCATCTCAGTTCCTCCATCATCATCGTGTTGGTAAACACCCACCTAGTTGCTTCCATTTCTTTCCCTTTATAGCACAAACTTTAAGTGCCAATTATGTTAGTGCCTTCAAATGCCACCATGGAAAGAAATTATGAGCTGGAATTATACCATTCTTCTTGATCTTAGAGATGTTGTTTTGATGGCTAGCCAAAGTATGAGGACAACCTAATCATCTGGTCTGACCTAAACTGAAATGCTCAATGAGGCAGCCTGCAGAGGGGTTGAGCTGGAATTGGGAGACTAAGAATTGGGACCTGGATTCGGGTTTATAAGCGGAAACATCAGTTACAGTTGTTTGTCATAATTTCTTTAATCCGTTTTTTATATTTTTGGTTGTAATTTGCTTTTATTTCAGATGGTACAATTTACTTTTATAGGATGTATTTTTTTCTTGAGTGTAATATATTATATATACTATATTATATATGTATATGCATATGTGTGGTGTGGTATTATATTATGTGTATATGCATGTGTGCTGTGTACATGTGAAGGCCAGAGAATGTCAGGGGCCCTCTCTACTGTTCATCTGTGTAATTTCTTGAGATGGGGGGCATCTGTCCCTCAACTGGTATCTGCTGTCCCATCCAATCTTATGACACCATCATTCCTGTCCCTTAGCAAGCCCTAGCAGCCTGGGGTTGCAGACAACATGTGTGACCATTCCCAGATTTTTAGTGGGTTCTGGGGAAGTTGAACTGGGGTGGCCTTAGGCTATGCCAGGCCCCTCATACTTTAGTGGTAATAGCTCTTAACCATGGAGTCATATTCTTAGCCCTGTAGTATATTTTCAATTCAGCCACTTAGTTATAAAATTTCATGTGTGGTAAAAGCAAAATATTTTGAATTTAGAAATGTAATATTTTGCCTAAAACATTTATTTACTTTTGAGATAGCACCTTACTCTAGCTAGTGTCAAATTTGTGGCTTCCTTCCTGTTAACAGCCTTCTAAGTGCTGAAATTATGTAGGCATTAGCCACTATACCTGCCCAAAAGGGTTTCTGAAATTTCATGTGATTATGCTTTATTTATGTGTTTGCAAATACCTGGTTCTTTTCTTGTCAGGATTATTTATTCTTTTTTTAAAGAAATCATATATTTATTTATTTATTTATTTATTTGGGGGGAGAGAGAGAGGGGGAGGGGGAGAGAATGAGTGCAATCAGGGCCTCCAGCTGCTTTAAACGAACTCCAGACATGAGTCACCTTGTGCATCTGGCTTACGTGGGTCCTGGGGAATCAAACTTGGGTCCTTTGGCTTTGCAGACAAATGCCTTAGCTGTTATGCCATCTCTCCTGCCCAGGATTATTTATTCTAGGACCCAAGTTAATGTTCCACTTGTGGATTTATTATAATTGGACACATTTGTGTAGAAATATTTCTTCTCGTTGAACTGGCACTATCCACACTGCTGTGCTGTGTAATACAGTGAAGGATTGTTTGGATGTTTTATATTGGAACACACACATTGTTTTCCTTGCTTAAATGAAGGAAATTTGCAAATTGAATATAATATAAAAAGCAATATAAAAATGGATGCTGCAGTATAAAAGTCTACCTTGAGCTACCCAACAAGAGAATTAACTGCCAATTTTTTTTGTTAGCCCAGTTAAATATGACTTCCTGGTATGGATTCAGATGGAAACACAAATAAAATGAATGGCTATTAATAATGCTTGAAGTATTAGTACAAACCTTGAGTTTTTTTTAAAGATTTTTTTTTTTAATTTGAGACATGGAGGGAGAGAGAGACTGACTGAGTGAGTGAGAATGGTTGTATCAGGGCCTCTAGCCACTGCAAATGAACTCCAGATGCATGTGTCCCCTTGTGCATCTGACTAACGTGGGACTTGGAGTCTCGAACTTGAGTCCTTTGGCTGTGCAGGCATGTGCCTCAACTTCTAAGCCATCTGTCCAGCCTTGAATTTTATTTGAAGGAATAATTTAGACAGTATGGCTCTCCACAGCTCTTATGTGACATGGATATTTTCAAAGTTTAATTCGGATTGGCTTCTGTGAAGGAAGGATGATTAGCTAGAACTGGTGGCATTTACCAACCACGCCTGTGAAAACATTCCTTTTTACCCGCAAATGCTCCCTCTCCCCTCTGTTTCCCAAGTGATAGTATTATAGCTGTTAGTTCTGGGGAAATTAAAAGCACATTTAAGAAGCATGAGCAGCAGGGGTTTCCTTTAATTTCACAAAGTTTTATGATAATGCAAGTGTGGAAAATTTCACTTTAGTTGCTGAACATCTTTTGTCATTATAAAGACACAGACCATAGAAATGTAAAACATACAGCCAAGGGGAGTTTGTGCATAGCTGCTTTTTTTTTTTTTTTGAGGGTTTCAATAACTTCTGACTTTGTTTAAATTGCAAAGTAGTGAAGAGCCTGGTTCCATCCCTGCACTCTGGGAGGCAGTGGTAGGAGGATCGCTGTGAGTTTGAGGCCACCTTGAGACTACACAGTGAATTCCAGGTCAGCCTGAGCTAGAGTGAGACCCTATCTCAAAACAACAACAACAAAAGTAATGAAGGAGAAAAAAATGATAGCTTTTATATGCAGTCAGCCAGGGAAAAAGGCCCCAGAAGAACAAGATGTCACCTTGCCTGCCCTGGTAGGACTACAACCTGCATCATCCAGTCTCATCCGAGATGGCTGTAAGCAACATTCCTAGCAGCAACTTCCTACTTCTGCCTCAGCTCAACACACCTGGTGAGCTGGTGCCTTCTGAGTCAGCTTCTGTGATCCATCGGCCAATCAAGCCGCTCCTTTAAACACCTGAGTCGGATGGCAAGGTTCATCCATGAAGGAGATTGACCATGTGTGTAGTCTCTTTCTGGTTGTTCATTCTCCCAGCACAGCTGTCCTGGTCCCTGCTTTGGTAAGCTTTTCCCTGCCCCTAGTGTAGCTGGGAAGGGGAAGATCATGGCTTTCTGTTTTTCCAGCACTTTCCTGTTGTTGTTGTCGTCTTTCTTCTTCTTCCTCCTCCTCCTCCTCCTCCTCCTCTTTCTTCATCATTATGATTTTTATTAAATATTGAGGCAGGGTCTCCTAGTTTAGGCTGTTCTGGAATTCACTATGTAGCCTCAGGGTGGCCTTGAACTACCTGTGCCTCCTGAGTGCTGGGATTGCCTTTAGGGTGTTTTTCTATTTTACTGCCTGTATTTTTTTTCTCCAAGCTCTGAGCCCTTTACTATGCAACCTCATAGCCTTTTCTGAACCCCAAGGTGAAGAAGGTGAAGGACTTGTGTCCCTATGCTTTCCAAACGTGTGTGTGCACGCGCGCGCGTGCATGTGCTTCTTCTGAATCTTTTGGCCTGGGCACTCATGTTCTGCCTTCTTTATCTATCTCTCTCTCTCTCTCTCTCTCTCCCTCCCTCCCTCCCTCCCTCCCTCCCTCCCTCTCTCTCTCTCTCTCTCTCTCTCTCTCTGTGTGTTTTGGTGAGGGGAGGGGTTCTAGATTTTCTCTGTGAAGGAGTCTCCTCACCTTCTCTCTTCCATTCCAGCAGGGCAAAACAGGACATTTCCTTCTGGTTGAGTCTTCAAAAAGTAAATAAATCTCAAAATTCATAATTTACCCTTCTCTCTTGGAGTCAGTTTTATCAATTCTTTGCTGTAGTTGGGGTTCCTAGGTCTGTGATCTGTATAATCCTCCCCCAAGCTCCCAAATCCTGCAGTAGTAGAACTGTGGGCTACATACAGAGTTTTGGGCATTCTTTGTGCTGTGACTCTTAACTGACTGATAGTAATGTAGTTAAGTCCTCAGAGAGGGTCAGAGTCATAGGTAATTCAAGCCCCTCTCCAACAATTTCTCTTTGGAATACCAAAAGCAGAAGATTTAATTTGTAGGCCATTTGTTTGTCAGTCTTTAATTTGTTTTATAGGTTTATAAGGATGTTCTTAATAGGAATGCAGGTAAGCCATGTTGGGGATTCAGCTGTGGTAGCAATCTGCAAAAGGAACTCCTGTCGTCTTTCCCTTTTAGCTCCTCTGTGCCATAGCAGGACTTTTAAGTAGGTTGCTTAGCTTGAGTGTTGGATTTTGAATTGTTTTGTAGAAGGCAGTTGTATATAAGCAGTGCTTCCTTGTTGAGGTTCTCTTGGTGCTATAATAACACCATAGAAGCTTCATGAGTGGTATTCTCCATTGTAACTTCTGGTCGTCTTTTGTGCCTTGCTGAGTTACTTTCTTATTCGTCTTTTCTAATGTATTTTCTTGAGAATTTTAGAAGCAATCACCTTTAACAGCTGAGCCATCACTCCAGCCCACATATTAGAACTTTAAATGATTGTAGCTTGAGTAATTAATTTTTCTAAATGTTAACTCTTGTTTTTGGAAAATGTCTCTGAGAAGGAATGTCTGTGGTCAACTTATTATGTCAGTATAAATCTGAAAGCATTTACTTCTTAGAGGTCACTGAGAAAGTTTCTAGAATCACATTTGAAGGGGTCACTGAAGTATGTAGGAATTTAGGTTTCTTTAGCTTTAACTTGACTGCTCAGTGTACTGTCTCTGTGATGTGTGTCCTAACTGCTGCCATTTCCACAAAGTGCCTAGGTTGACATTATTTGCTTGCTGTTTCTTTAAACCTAGCCTAACAACAGTATCTAGGAAATTACAGATTCTTATTATACTGTTTTCTTTCTATTCTATGTTAATATATAACTGTACACCCATTTTGTTTGTATCCTGTCTAAAGTTGCATTGAGTTGTCTCCATGCTCACTATGATGTAAAACTCTGACAAGTTATCATCTAATCTCTGAACATAGTTCTCTTTCTCTTGTTTCCTTCATAGTGAAATTGGACTTTTTTTTGTTTTTGTTTTTCGAGGTAGGGTCTCACTCTGGTCCAGGCTGACATGGAATTAACTCTGTCGTCTCAGGGTGGCCTTGAACTCACGGCTATCCTCCTACTTCTGCCTCCTGAGTGCTGGGATTAAAGGCATGCGCCACCACACCCGGCAAGTTGGACTTTTTGATGGATGGGAATCATAAATACTGTATGCAGTATATCTGATCAATCTTAAAGCCTTAATTTTTTTTACCCCTTTAAAAAATGTCTTTTGATGTAGGGTCTCACTGTAGTAGCCCACGCTGACATGGAACTCACTCTAATTCCAAGCTGGCCTCCCAGTCGACTTCCTACCTCTGCCTCTCCAGTGCTGGGATAGAACGTATGTGCCACCCCACTCAGCTAAAAACCTTTTATTTGGCAATTTCCATACATGTCTGTAAAGTATTTTGATCATAATTCCCTCTGTTACTTTCTTTTGTCCCTTCTCTTTTGTCACCCTAATCCATTTTCTGTTTGTTCCTTTTCTTCCTCCGTCATCCATGATAGAGTATTGATGCACTCAATATTGTGCAGGTCTTGTGCCGGCAACTACAGTCACTGCAAAGTCATGAATGCCACAGCCATATCATGTTGGGAACAAGTCATTCCAAAGCCTTTCTGCTCATCCTCTGTCTCTTAAGTTCTTTCTGGAGGGCATGCCACAGATACCTCATTTAGTGCTGTCCTCCGGAGTCACTTACTCTGAGCACGTCGAGTTTTAAGTCTTCCCAGTAGTCACTATCCACTGCAGGAAGAAGCTAGATTCTCTGACCTAAGCTGAGAGGGCAGCATTAATCTATGCACATAGATTTTATCCTTTTTTCACTGTAATCTTGGTATCCATGTATAGGAAAAGGAATGGAAATGACACTGTTTGGGTTGTAGACTTTTCACTCTTGTTTCTTGTAAGACTTGTTCCTTTCCTCTTTACTCTTGACAGGTACAGTGTCTCAGAGCCAGGCACTTCTTCACTTCAGTATTTGTAGACAACAAACTGTTTCTACAGGGAGGGGTGAGTTGGTGATTGAAGAGCATCCAAGGTGGGGGTGGTTCACCACCTTTCCAGGTTTTGCCTGGCCTTGGCCTGTAGGGCTCCTGACACTTCCATTCCTAAGCATTTCCTGAGTCTTCCCCATATGTTTTCTCCTCACTTTTGTTTGGAATATAAATTGAATTCCACATTCTCTGCTTTGCTTAATTAGCATTTGTTTATCTGCCGTTTATGTGGTTCCTTTCATCTCTCATTCTGTTGCCTACAAGGTTTTGTTCTTAAAACTTCTTCATTGTGAGGCATTCATTATAATGGCAGTTGTTATTAAATGTATCAGTTATTTTCCCACCATAATCTTAAGTTTCATGAGAGCCGGTTTATGCTCTGTCTTCATTGCTTAACAAAATAGTTCATGCATAAATTATTTGAAAAAAGGATGTATCTAGCTGGGCGTGGTGGTGCACGCCTTTAATCCCAGCACTTGGGAGGCAGCGGTAGATGGATCACTGTGAGTTTGAGCCCACCCTGAGATTACATAGTGAATTCCAGGTCAGCCTGGGCTAGAGTGAGACCCTACCTCGAAAAACCAAAAAAAAAAAAAAAAAAAAAAAAAAAGGATGTATCTTTTGTACTGTTTAGCAAGTGACATTTGATGAATGGCTTTCATAAGTATAATTTCATTTAAATACCACCAAACTTGTAGTTATGTAAAAATGACCCTTTTTGTGTTCAAACTGTAAGGCTCAAAATATTTTGGAAAAGTTTGTTAATAATGCTACCATTGGTAGACTATATATAGTTACCCAAACCCATTTTAACTTATCAAAGAGTTTCATGCTAAAAATAATATTTTTTTCCTTTTTTTTGAAAAAAGAGCATTTTCCTCTGAAGATGGCTAATTCTTAAGCTCAGAGCTGGGCTTTGGTTCGGTGAAGAGGAGAGAATGCTCAGGACTTACAATAGCCATCACATAGCTCTAACAGCCTTTAATCCTAACATAAGCTCAAGTAGTCAATGTTTCATTGTCTTCCAGTCCCAGTGGTATTCAAGATTCTTGTGCTTTTGTAGTCCACTAGTTTTTCACTATGTCTTGTATCTAAAGAAGAACAGCTATACATTTTTCTTTTACTAATAATGCTGCCTTAAAAATTCATCATTAGTGGGACCTCATGAAATTACAAAGATTTTGCACTGCAAAGGACACAGTGAAAAAAGCAAAGAGGCAACCTACAGAATGGGAAAAAATCTTCGCCAGCTATATATCTGACAGAGGATTAATATCTAGGATATACAAAGAACTCAAAAAGTTAAATAATAAGGAATCAAACAAGCCAATCAAAAAATGGGCTATGGAGCTAAATAGATCATTCTCAAAGGAAGAAATACGAATGGCATATATGCATCTAAAAAAATGTTCTACGTCACTAGTCATCAGGGAAATGCAGATTAAAACTACATTGAGATTCCATCTCACTCCTGTCAGATTAGCCACCGTCATGAAAACAAATGATCATAAATGTTGGTGGGGATGTGGAAATAAATGAACCCTGTACACTGCTGGTGGGAATGCAATCTGGTCCAGCCATTGTGGAAATCAGTGTGGAGGTTCCTAAAACAGCTAGAGATTGATCTACCATATGACCCAGCTATAGCACTCCTAGGCATATATCCAAAGGAATCATCTCATTTCCTTAGAAGTATGTGCTCAACCATGCTTATTGCTGCCCAATTTATAATATCTGGGAAATGGAACCAGCCTAGATGTCCCTCAACTGATGAGTGGATAATGAAGATGTGGCACATTTATACAATGGAGTTCTACTCAGCGGTAAAGAAAAATGAACTTATGAAACTTGCAGAAAAATGGATGGACCTGGAAAGGATTATACTAAGTGAGGTAACCCAGGCCCAGAAAGGCAAGTGCCGCATGTTCTTTCTTATATGTGGATCCTAGCTACAGATGATTGGGCTTCTGAGTGAGAAGGAAAATACTTAGTAGCAGAGGCCAGTAAGTTAAAAAGGAGATATAAAGGGGAGAGAAAAGAAGGGAGGAGGGTACTTAAGAGGTTGATATTGTATATATGTAAGTACAATGATTGAGATGGGGAGGTAATATGATGGAGAATGGAATTTCAAAGGGGAAAGTGTGGGGGGGGGAGGGGATATTTTTTTATAATCATGGAAAATGTTAATAAAAATTTTAAAAAAAGAAAAAAGAATCATCATTAGGCAATTCTAGTACTTTTCAAATATCATTGAATACGCAATGGAAAGGCATATGCCAGTCACAGCCACAAGGCTTTTTGATACAAGCAGATGCTGCTTGTGTAGCACAGCATATTTGACAGCAAACTGGCTTTTGTAAGTAGAAGCACATTCTAAAGTTCAACATTAGTATAGTAGACACGTCAGCCAGTAGCAGCTGTTTATTTTCATTATTGAATATTATGTTTATACCGAATTGATTGCCATACTTTTATGCTACTCACAGTTCAGTAGGTCGGCTTACACCACCACCACCACCACAACCACATGAATAAGGCAGTGCTTTACGGTGTTACAGGGACAGCTAGAGCGTATGGACAGCGGCTACAGTTTCATTGCTTAGGGGCAGGCTTTTCAACTTGGTTAAAATTGTACCGTTGGGTCCATTCTTGACTGAAAGGTCATTTAATTTTGGTTGTTGTGGTCCTGGGAATTAAACATAGGCCCTCCTGCATTGTAAGCAGAGGCTTCATACTGTACCAGTAGCAGGGCCCGCAACACTTGGTTCACTTTTTATTTCAAGATAAGGTGTCATTCAGTAATTTTTTTATGCTGGCCTTGAACTCTACTTCTGTCTCCCGAGTGCTGGGATTAAAGGCGTGTACTACCATGCCGGTTCTCTCTGTAGTCCAGAAGATCTTGAATTTGTGATCCTTCTGCCTCAACCTTCAAAACAGCTAGGATTATATGACTGAGTCACCACACCCTGTTGTTGAGGTCATTTGTGATGCCTGACTGAAGTTCCATTTAGTAGTCAGCTTCAAGCAACCTAAGTATGTTCTGACAATTTAGTAGCCAACTATTTGAACAAATATTATATACAACTCTTTTTTCCTTTTTCTTTTAAAACACTTATGTTTAATACCTTCTAAATAACCAAATCTCTGTCTGATTGGCTGTATGCATCTTTTGGTCACTGAGCAACTTGTTAAGCCTAGGAATCAAGGGGACTCTTATTTTTATTTCCTATTTCACAGTGATGGTGGAGGAACTTTTTTTTTTAAGTTAAAAAGAATTGGTGAAAGGCAGTACTGGCTTAGAGAGAAATATATTAGCATCTGATCTGAACCGCTGTAAGTTAGTGGTTCAGGGTCTAAATCATTTCATTTTCCTCAGAAATGTAAACTATGTTTTAAGTAGCCTGAGAGCTTACCGAACCTTTGTGAGAGGCTTGGAAACTGCTACCTTTATTTAAAAATTTCTAGCCCTGGATGAATCGACTGACGTCTACTTGGAATATTAAGTGAACTTTAAATCCTGGTTTCAGTTTAGACCTAGTATAAAGTTGCATTTCTTTTTTTTTTCTTTTTTTTTTTTTTTTGGTTTTTCGAGGTAGGGTTTCACTCTAGCCCAGGCTGACCTAGAACTCACTATGTAGTCTCAGGGTGGCCTCGAACTCATGGCGATCTCTACCTCTGCTTCCCAAGTGCTGGGATTAAAGGCGTGTGCCACCACGCCCGGCTGCATTGCTTGATCTTAGATTTTTAGTTTTCTTTTTAATATTTTTATTTATTTACTTACTTAACTTTGATCTTTCAAGGTAGGGTCTCAATGTAGCCCAGGGTGACCTGGACTTCACTATGTTGTCTCAGAGTGGCCTCGAATTTACGGTGATACTCCTACCTCTGCCTTCCAAGTGCTGGGATTAAAGGCATTTGCCACCATACCTGGCCTTAATATTTTATTTTATTTTTATTTATTTGAGAGAGAGAGAGGGAGGGAGAGAGGGAGGGAAGGAAGGAGGGAGGGAAGGAGGGAAGGAAAGAGACAGAGAGAGAGAGAGAGAAAGAATGGGCACACCAGGGTCTCCAGCCACTGCAAACGAACTTCAGATGCATGCTCCACCTTGTGCATCTGGCTTATGTTCTGGGGAATTGATTCTGGGTCCTTATGCTTTGTAGGCAAGTGCCTTAACTGCTAACCCATCTCTTTCGTCCTTGGATTTTTAGTTTTTAAGGCAAAAATATTTTTGCAAGCAAAGTAAAATAAAAGCATTCACTGGATGTGCCAGAGCACACCTTTAATCCCAGCACTCTGAAGGCTGAAGTATGAGAATCACTGTGAGCTCCAGGCCAGCCTGGGCTTGCTTCAAAAAACAAACAAACAAAAGCACCAGTGTTCGATCTTTGCCTCTTTTGGGGGGGGGGGGTTTGAATGTGTTAACCCGTAAGTAACAGATATTTTACAGGACTTTCTGAACAAAGGCACTGTTTAACTACTGGTTATTTGATACAGGGAATAGGAAAGCAACTGAGGTAAAGACATGGAATTTTAGTTACCTAGTGTCTTATTTAAATCTTCCATTTAAGTGATTTGGTCAACAGTAACCTTGTTCTAGAGGCTGAAGGGAGGTATGTAAATGATACCTCGTGGTTGTAATTGGTACGCATAAAATTTCATCCGAACTTTGTAACGGGAAAGATGTTATTATCATTCTTTAAAAAGGCTTTGCAAAGAATGCTGTGCAAGGGCATTTTTCAGTAAATGTAAAAATTAAGACAAAATTGACTCACTTTCTGAAAACATTTTATTTTCTCTCTTTTCTCATTATATAAGTCCTAGTCTGTCCTTCTGACATGAGATCAAGAACTTTGGGTCCTTTTAAAACAAACTAAAACCCAAGGAAAATGGGAATTTGGCAATTTACACAAATCTTAAATTTCAGTTACAAAGAAGAGAGACCACATAATAAGCAGGTTCACAGCAGAGGAATGCTTTTCCTCCTAAGTAACTTGTGTCTTAACGTCTGACTTGACACACATGAATCAAGACAGTAGTGTTACTGGCCTATCACGTGTTTCATGCAGAATCACATTTATGGGAGGTCAGAAGTGAATTGCTAATGTAGCTGTTATTCAGTCCATTGCCAGAAAAATTTTCATATGACCCCAACTATTTGTACACTGCTTCATTATGCTATGTAAAAAGTTGATTTTTTTCTCCCCTGAGGTAGGGTCTCACTTTAGCCCAGACTGACCTGGAACTCACTCTAGTCCCAGGCTGTCCTCAAACTCACAGCAGTCCTCTTACTTACATCTGCCTTCCAGGTGCTAGGATTAAATGAGTGTGCCACCACAGATGGCCATGTCCCATTTACTCTGGCTCCACTTCTCCCTTTGTAGACTGAGCCACAAATACAAATAAACCCTCTGAGTGGACCACCTTCAGAGGTTTGTTTCTGAATATCAAGGGTTAAGAATGGGTATTATATGTAAGAGCTGTGTATTATGAAGTTTTTTTTTTTTTTAATGACTTGTAGAAGCAGCAGAAATAGCTAGCTTCGAACAGTGTTCTAGGAATGGGTATATATATTTCAGTGGTCTGGTTTAATCCTCAGCATCCCACAAACAGAGCAAAACAAAACAGATACTAAATAACTATTTTAGTGGACATTCTAAGTAATTATATAGGCCCAGGCAGCTGCAGAAAGTCTTTGTCATTGTGTCCATGTCCCTCTGTTCACAGATCATTCACATGCTTGCTTATGGGTAGATAGACACTTCATTCAGATTTTCTTTGCTCTTGTTTTGGCAGGGCTGTAGGCATTAGAGGTAGAGATAATGTTCTTCATTTTTAAAAAATTATCAGTTAATTGCCTTTCTGTAGAATCAACAAAACTAAGAATGAAGGGCACAGAGAGAAAAAGTTACATAGTGAAAGCTAAATGGATACCCAACATTAAATGGTGAGTGTGTTATATAATGAGATAATGGGGCTGCAGTTTTTAGTTTTATTTTCAGTTCCTTTACTGTCTATCCACTGCATTGTAATAAGACATGCAGCTTAGTATCACCTTGGACTCCCTGACAGCCATGCATACATACACAGTTCTCATCCAGGATCCCACTTGAATGAAATTCCTCTGCTCCTAACTAACTAGGCTTCTCCTTGGCCCTGTCTCTCCTGCATTGTCATTGATGTGGGTATCCAAAAATTTGCCAGCTGTAGGAGGCAGCTCAAGTCTGGCCATAAAGACTGACTTGTGCTTGTGGGTTTTAGTGCAACTAGTTGTAAGCCTGGGAAAGGTGAAGGTACAGCAAATAGAACTGAGTTCCTGAGTCTTAGGGTGGTGCAGTAGGAGAGAAGTGCAGGATTTAGGGTATTGACCTCCCCAGGGAACAATGAGGAGAGTTCTTGCCTTCACAGGGAGCAGGCTAGGCTTTAAAGGAGATTATTTTGCTTATAAAGTAGTTCATTCATTTACTTAATAGTTCCTAAGTACTGGTTGGGACCAGCCTTACATTCAAGGCCAGTTTGGGTTTGTTTTAAACAAAGGAAGTACATATTACTATGAGATATTTCTTTGATAATTTTAAATTGAAATATATTTTTTAGCTGAACATGTGTGTATGGAGGGCCAGAAAGTGCATAGAACTCTAGAGGAGAGGGAAATTGCACAAGAATAGAAAACTTATTAGGGACACATTACTAGTAAAGAATGAATATTCCTGAAGAGGGAAAAAGCAGAATGTAAACTGCTCAGACCCAGAGTCAAACAGGTGTGTCACAGGGCAAACTTGGGCCAAGAGCTTTGTGCTGTCCCTGTGGAACTTAGCAGTGACTGGTCCCCTTCTTTACAATGCTTTTTCTGTAATCTTTGGCTACCTAGTAATTTTTCTTCTGATACTATTCCTCAAATGATGATGATCTCGTGAAAATACTAATGGAACAGAAGCCATTTGATTTTGTTTCTGAAAGCACCCATGATTCCAAGATAATCGCTAAGCTCCAAGGAGTCAGTGCTATCTTTCTTTTTGTCCAAGTTTGTATACAAACCATACTGTCGATGGGGTTTTCCAAATAGTTTTGAACTCTCAGCAAATCTTAGCATGTGATAGATTGCCTTCACTTTTTTAGTCTTTTAACTTTCTCTGTCTCCCAAATCTCACTTGGCAATTTAACTATGGGAAATTCTGAATGTTTTCATAAACACTTGTATAAAATTAGTAGAAAGTTCAGTGCTTCTGTCTGAAACTTTTTCAGACCCAGTTTAACTTTGGATCCTCTGAATTTTTTAATCACTGTTTATTAGTCCTGGGTTAGTTTGGAGGTGATAGTGATCTATACTGATTGCTTAAAATACAGTGGGATTTGCTTTGATGATGAAGAAGTGTGACTTTAATGCATCATAGAGTGTTCTTAACTTTTTGATTACCTGTGTGTGTGTGGGCACACACAGGCCATGGCACCTGGGTGTAGGTCACAGAACAGCCTCAGGGTGTTCTTCCTCTCTTTCTGTCTTTTTAGATAGGAACTCTCCTGTCACTGGTGTCTGTGAGCAGGCAGATTCGTCTGCTTTGGCTCCCATTGCTGCAGGTGTGTTGGGCTCACAGAAATATGTGCTGCTTTGTGTCAGGCTTCATGTGTGCTGTGATGCATCCATGCAAGTGCCTTTAACACTGAGCCATCGTTCCTGCTCCAGTGTAGTGTGTACTTTAAGGCATATCAGATATGAGAGTTCTTTAAAATACTTAACACGGGCTTAGAGAGATGGCTTAGTGGTTAAGGCCCTTGCCTGTGAAGCCTAAGGATCTAGGTTCGATTCCCCAGTACCCATGTAAGCCAGGTGAACAAGGTGGCACAAGCATCTGTAGTTCATTTGTAGTGGCTAGAAGCCCTGGTACACCCATTTTCTGTATGTATCTGCCTCTCTCTCTCTCTTTTAAATAAATAAAAAATATTTTTAAAAATACTGTTTCTTATAAGAATGTTTAATGAAATTAAGATAAAATAGTAGTTTCAAAAGGTATTTCTGAGTATAGAAGGGGTTTCCTTGGGTATTTTCCCTTCCCTTTTTCCTTTCCTCTCTTCTCCCCTCCCTTCTTCTTACCTCCTCTCCCTTCCTTCCCCTTCTTTTTCTTTTTTGAGGCATGGTCTCATTCTAGCCCAGTCTAAGCTGGAAGTCACTCTGTAGTCCTAGGCTGGCCTTGAACTCAAAATGATCCTCCTACCTCTGCCTCCCAGAGTATTAGGATTAAAGGTGTGACCATCATACCTGGATTCTTGTATATTTTGAAGTAAAAACAAAGAAGGAATAAATGAGCAAGTTTTCTGTTGAATTTGTTTTAAAATTTTTATCATAAGATCTTAGAATATACTAAATTAAGGAATATTCATCTATACTTATTAAGTTCCCATTTTTGTACATATTAGTGAATACAGACTGAAGGATCCTGCATCAGGTCCCTGCTTTGAGAAATGTGAAGTCTGATGAAACAAGATTTGCAATTACAAAACACAAAGGAAGAACTGAGCTGTGTGTGAAGTGTGCTGCACTCAGAGGCTGAGACAGGGCAATCTTCAAAGCCAGATTGGATAACGTGGTGAAACACTGTCTCAAAGACAAAAATGTTGGCATGGAGAGATGGTTTAGTGATCAAGACACTTGCCTACAAAGCCAAAGGACCCAGGCTCAGTTCTCTAGGACCCATGTAAGCACAAGGTGGCGCATGCATCTGGAGTTTGTTTGTAGTGGCTGGATGCCCTGGTTGCCCATTCCCTGCCCCCTTCCTCCTTCTCTCTAAAATAAATAAATAGGGCTGGAGAGATGGCTTAGCAAAAAGGTGCTTGTCTGCAAAGCCAAAGGACTCAGGTTCCATTCCTCCAGACCCACGTAAGCCCAATGCACAGGGTGGCGCATGCATCTGGAGTTCATTTACAGTGGCTGAAGGCCCTGGTGTGCCATTTTTTCTCTCTCTCTCTCTTTCTATCTACATCTTTCTCTCTTTCCCTCAAATAAAATATACATTAAAATAAATAAAAAATTTAAAAGACAAAAATGTTGATAAGAATTAAAAATTGAGTTTCATATGTACATATGAAATAATCAAATTTCTGCTCAATAAATAAATCATTTTAAGGTAGAAGAACTGTCTTCTTTAAAAAAAAATATTTATGGCTGGGCATGGTGGCACACACTGTCAATTCCAGTACTTGGGAGGCAGAGGTAAGTGGATCACTGTGAGTTTGAGGCCATCCTGAGACTACATAGTGATTTCCAGGTCAGCCTGGGCCAGAGTGAGAGCCTACTTTGAAAAAACATAAATAAATAAATAAATAAATAAATAAATAAATAAAAATTCAGGGGCTAGAGAGATGGCTTAGCTATTAAGGTGCATGCCTGCAAAGCCCAAGGACCCAAGGTTTGTTTCTCTAGGCTCCATGTTAGCCAGATGCACATGGTGGCACATGTGTCGAGCTTGTTTGCACTGGCTAGAAGCCCCAGCATGCCCGTTCTATCTTTCTCTCTCCCTCTCTCTGTCTCTAATAAATAAAAATAAATATTTAAAAATATATTTATTCAAGGCTGGAGAGTTGGCTTAGTGGTTAAGGCACTTGCCTGTGAAGCCTTAGAACCCATGTTTGACTCTTCAGGTCCCACATAAGCCAGACATACATAATGATGCAAGTGCACAAGGTCACATGTGCACAAGGTGGCACACGTGTCTGGAGCTCAATTACAGTTGCTGGAGGCCCTGGTGCACCAATTCTCTTTCCGGCCCTCCCTCCCTCCCTGTCACATGAGTGTGCACTCTTGCTCTCTTGCATTAAAAAAAAATGCCAATCTGTTGGGCATGCCTCAAAAAAATCATTCATTTATTTATTTGTTTATTTATTAGAGAAAGAGGGGGAGAGAAAATGTACACATATGTGCACCTAGGCCTCTTGCTACTGCAAACAAATTCCAGATGCATGTGCCATTTTGTGCATTTGGCTTTACATGGGTTCTGGGGAATTGAACCTGGGCTGGCAGGCTTTGCAGACAAGTGCTTTTAACTGCTAAACTACTCTAACCCCACAATTGGCTTATTAGCTTAACAGAAGTTTTAAAAAAAGTGAATCCAGTTGGAACAGCACTCTATAAAATCTAAATAACAGTACCTTCCTGTGAGGATGAAATATTAGACTTAAATACTAAGCATTAGGGGCTGGAAGATGGCTTAGTGGTTAAGGCACTTGCCTGTGAAGCCCAAGGACTCAGGTTTGATTCCCCACTACTCATGTAAGCCAGATGCACAAGGCGGCACATGCATCTAGAGTTTGTTTGCAGTGTCTGGAGGCCCTGGTGCACCCATTATCCCTCTATCCGCCCCCCCATAAATAAATAAAATATTTAAAAATATTAAGCATTAGGACAATGCCTAGGACTCAGTGTCAAGTAAAAGTTAAACAGAAAGTTGTTAGTCTTAACATGTTTATATGAACTTCAGTGTTCTTTGATTGGAGTTAGAATAATCATGGCAGTGTAACATTTACTGTGTGCTATATCTTTTACTGATCACAACTTTATAAGGGATAGCTGTTAATATAGTATTCCACTTAAATGATGAGAAAAAAAAAAATCAGAAACACCAGGTAATTTAGTAAGTTACCCAGATAACTAGGAAGTTGAAGAGCAACTATTAGGAGACTGGATTTCATCATTGGAGTTCCTGACGAAAGGCTCTGTATTCCCAACTGTTTAAATAATGGTTAACGGTTGAAAGCTAAGCCTATATATCATTAGTTTTCCTTGGTAATTCTTATTCTTGCCTCTTCAGGAGTACAATTATTTGTGATCTGTTGTGGTAAAAGGCAGTTGTTTATTTTCCACTGTGCTTGTTTAAAAGCTATCATTGATTGATAAATTTAAGATAAGATGCTTTTTTACATATTTGCATGTTTTGACAGTTTCTTCTGAAGAGTCTCTTTCCTCACACTGGTGTGAGGAATTTGTGTTGTAAATACCCAAGGCTACTTCCCAGCTGTTCAGACTGGGTGATGAGGAATGACCAAATGTATAACATAAAACCAAGGAAAAAATTTTCACCTAAAACTAATATGATTCTGGAATCTTTACTGCACTTAGTAAGTTGGAAGGAGAAAGAAATGCATTGGAGAAGTCAGACAATGATGGAAAAGGACATGAGCAGAGATGTGGTCAAATGAATTACACATTGAATGCCCACCTGTCAAGACTTGCTTCTGCATAACCTGTCTGAACAGGAGATGGGGATGTGATGACCTTGCTGCACATTCATTCCAACAGTAGTTGGCCAAGCTTGGTAGTGTATGCCTACTATATTAGTACTTAGGAGGTTGAGGCAGGAGGATTACAGGTTCAAGGCCAGCATGGGCTATATAGTAATACACTGAAATGCTGTCTTGACAATGAGTGAATGAAAATATTAGTACATTTTTAAAGTAGCAATGAACTGATAACATTAATGTACTATAAATTATTAATACTTTGGATTACAGGTTTGTACCATTGAAGTCTTCAGGTCTTTGTTCTGAACTTAGTCCTTACTCAGTAAACCTTTCACATGCTTTTATTTTATTCATTTATCATGGGTTTTCCATTGTTCATTCTAAGCTACCTCATTCCCATTTCCTTTCTCCAGTTTCTGCTCATGGTCAGCAGAAGGGCATGGTTACATACCAGAGAATCCAGAAGTCGCTGTCGGAATTCTCTCAGGTTGTTGGCTGGTGTTGTCTAAATTAATTTGTGTTTAGATTAATCTTGAGAATTTGAGTTATAGCTTCACTATCAGAAGTTTCCTTTCATGTGTACCCTGGGTTCTTTGTTTCAGCTTGTGTCCCACAGCATTTCAGATGCTCTCCACCATATTCCCCTCACTTCCCACTGTTAATTAAGCTTTGTACTTCCACAAATGGCAAGTAGGAGCAACTTGTTGCTGCTGTCATTCCTTCTGCCTTTGCCACTCACTGTACAGTCTCATTGTGCCTGCATGTGCCTTAAGTATCTCCTGTTCCCATGCACTTTTCATTTTCTTAGCTTCAACTCACTGCTAGCCTAGAGAGCAACAGCCCTCTTTTGTGGGCACTGTGATGGTGGTCCCTGTTGTAGGATCACCTTCTAACATGTTCTCAGTAATTTTCTCTGAATAATTTATGTATTTATTGGAAGGTATTAAAGTAAGAGTGTCCTAGTGGGAAAACATGTTGACTACTGGTGGTCAAGAACGTTTTAAAATGAATAGTAAGGGCTGGGTGTGGTGTTGCACACCCTTATTCCCAGCACTCAGGAGGCTGAGATAGGAAGAGCTCTTTGAGCTCAAGGACAGCCTGGGCTATAGAGTGAGACTGCTTCAAAAGCCAGGCATGGTAGCGTAAGTCTTTAGTCCCAGAAATCAGGAGGCAAAGGTATGAGGATTGTTGTGAGTTTGAGACCAGCCTGGGGCTACAGAGTGAGTTTCAGGTCAGCCTAAGCTAGAATGAGACCCTACATGGGGAAAAAAACAAAACACCAAAAATGCTAAGGAATGGGACTGGCAGATAGTACTAACTTACAGTGATAAAATAGTTAATAATGCGACAGAATAGAAAATGAAAAATGTGCTCATATAAAATACATAACAAAGACAGCATTTTGATATAAAACCCCATGGGTGAACTCAGAGACTGTACTGCTGGGGTTGCCACTGCTCACATAGCCCACTGTAAGCATTGTCCCTCTATTGCATGCTGTGTGCGTGGCAAGCACAATTGTTGATTATTGAAAAAAAGCCAGGGGCTGGAGAGATGGCTTAGCGGTTAAGGCACTTGCCTGCAAAGCCAAAGAACTTTGGTTCAATTTCCCAGGACCCACATAAGCCAGATGCACAAGAGGACACATGCGTCTGGAGTTCTTTTGCAGTAGCTGGAGGGCCTGGTGCCCCTATTCTCTCTTTCCCTCTCAAATAAATAACAATAAAGTAAAATAAAAAGTTAGTAACCCCAACATTGACACAATAAGTTATATATAAATTATGAATGTGATATTAGAAATTACATTTATTTGTTTATTAGATCTTGAAGTAAGAAAACCTCCCCTCTCACATAAAACCATTGAGTGAGGGGAAATATCAGAAGGAAAAATTAAGCAGAATTAAAAAGTAAATTAGGAAGAGAGACAATATATGATAATACAGAAGGTATGATCTGTATTCTTTGAGCCTGTTGGCTAACGTTACCCTGCACATCTTAACATACCCATGTGTAGGCTAAAATTACCTTTGACGTCTAAAATACCCCCGTGCATAGGCTAATGTTACCCTGCCTATAAGCTAACGTAATCCTGTGTGTAAGCTGACGTTATCCTCTTGGTCCTGGCAGAAAGCCTGGGCCTCTTGTGTTAGTCAAGAGCAGTTGGGCTGGAGAGATGGCTTAGCGGTTAAGTGCTTGCCTGTGAAGCCTAAGGATCCCGGTTCGAGGCTCGGTTCCCCAGGTCCCACGTTAGCCAGATGCACAAGGGGCCACACGCGTCTGGAGTTCGTTTGCAGAGGCTGGAAGCCCTGGCACGCCCATTCTCTCTCTCTCCCTCTATCTGCCTTTCTCTCTGTGTCTGTCGCTCTCAAATAAATAAAAAATTTAAAAAAAAAAGAGCAGTTTACACTTCAAGCAGTCATAGTAGTTATAGCACCATAATTTTTCTTGCCCCAACTTTGACCAGCTGACATGCCAAGCTAGGTCCAGGTGATTTCTGTATAATCAGTGTGCTACATTTTAGAGGAATACTCTGAACATTCTCTGGAGTCTCAGCTTGCCTTTTCTGTTCCATTCTGTTCCCATACTTCCTCTTCGCCTGACATGGATTCTTTCACATCACTTATAGTGACCTTGTGTTTCCTGCTTCTCAAACTGGCATCCGTGGCCTGCCTGCCATGCTCTCTGCAGATCCCCAATCACCTGGCGTGTTATTCTGACACCTCTGTTTTGTCCTATCAAGACTAGTTTGGCATTCTTGGAGTCTTTCTTAGCATAGACTTTGTGTCTTTGTGAACAATGTCTGCCAATATTTATTTTTTCATTTTTTGATATCTGTATCATTTACTTTCTTGTTGCACCAGAAGCACTTCTATGAAACAAAAGGGTTTATTTCAACTTACAGTTACTAGAGAAAGCGTGCTAGGAGCAGACAGCATTGTCACATCAGCAGTGTGGAGGAATGAAAAACTCAATAGTTCGAGGCCACCCTGAGACTACATAGTGAATTCCAGGTCAGCCTGAGCCAGAGTGAGACCCTGCCTCGAAAAACAAAACAAAAAAAAAAAAAAAAGAAAAACTCAATAGTACCAAGCAGGGATAGACTATATAATACCTTAGGGCTCACCCCAGCAGCACACTTTGTCCAGCAAGGCTTCACCTCCTAAAGGCTCTACAGACTTCCCAAACAGCGACACAAACAGAATTGATTCCATGGAGTACATTTTACATTTAACCCTTTCACAGATTTTAGAAATTGGTTTTAAAGAACAGACAGCCCATCCAGTAGTAAAATTTGTTTTCTCTTACAGAAAGTCTGGAGATTGATCATTACTGTCTTTTTCTATTCTCCTCATCATAATGAACATTTTACCATATGAAAATTTTTTGCCCATATATATACTTCCAACTTATACCTGTCTTTTATAAGATAAGATTTTGTAATCCTTACTGCCCCAGGTAAAATATTCTTTCTTTATATTCTTGTAGGCAGTGCTAAAATATATTTTATAAAGTTTATAGTATATAAGATATATTTATATGTTTATTTCAGAGAGAGAGACAGTGGTTGCGCCAAGGTCTCCGGACTCTGTAAGTGAACTCCAGACACATGTGCCACCTTGTGCATCTGGCTTACATGAGTTCTGGGGATCAGACATAGGTCCTTTGGCTTTGCAGGCAAATGTCTTAACCACTAAGCCATTTCTCTAGAGAAGGATCTTTATCATTGGCTTATCTATTTATGTATATTTCTTTCTTACTAGACCATAAATTAAAGTGTGTGCGTTTTGTGCAAATCCCTGTGTTGGAAATAAACACAGTGGGGTACTGAGCATGGTGGCACATGCCTTCATTCAGGAGACAGAGGTAGAAGGATCACTTGAGTTCGAGGTCACTCTGAGACTACACAGTGAATTCCAAGTCAGCCTGGGCTAGACAGAATGAGACCCTACCTTGAAAAACCAAAAAGAAAGTAAACACAATGGGTTTCCTTGTTGAATGAATGGTAAAGGATGAATGAACCATCTCTTTAAGAAACCTTGTCACTAATAATTAAAGCTTTGGGAAAAAATAATATTTTCAAAGGTTAGAGTGGGAAGGTACTGGTTTTAGCAGAGAATTTAGTGTATGGGAAACAAATGCACATATTACTGAATGGAACATTTGTTGTATAAGCTTAGTTTCTGAATGCTCAAAGCTTTTTATACTATCAAATACATTTTACATACCTTGAAAGCATTCTGTTGATTATACTTGAGAATGAAGTGGAGGCCGTTTTCTCTCCCAGTGTCTAGATGAGTATGAAGATGACGAAGCGGGTCAGCAGGAGAGGAAACGAGAAGATGCGATCACACAGCAGAACACCATGCAGAACGAAGCTGCCAGCTTACTTGATCCAGGTGGTTCCTACCTGCCACAGGTGAGGATTAGAAATGACCAAGATGTCATTGGCTAATTGACAGCTTTTAATGTTGCTGTTGATAATTTTTCCAGTCCCATTTTGGTACTATCAGGTTTATTTAAGGCTTTTCTGTGTACTTAACAACTGATTTTCCTTGTAGTCAAATACTTCTTGACTTAGCAGTGTTTGGCTCAGTTCCTGAACAATGAATATTTGCCGACTGACTGACTAGTAGGTTTAAACACCGTCAATGTAAAAATAACCGAGAAAAATAATGACCTCCTTGCTGATAAAAGGTGAAAATTAAGCCGAGCATGGTGTCTCACACCTTTAATCCCAGCACATGAGAGACAGAAGTAAGAGGATCGCCATGAGTTCAAGGCCACCCTGAGCCTACATGGTGAATTCCAGGTCAGTGAGACCCTACCTAGGGGAGGGGGGCGGGCAACAAAATAAAAACAAAAAAAGGTGATAATTAGCTGAATGGAGTGACTGGCTGACTTTTGAGTTAAATTACATAGCAAAAATAAGTTCTGTGAAAGTTTCTTCAGCTAAGCATTCAAATGTGATAAGTACGATAGTATGAATCTCCAGAACCATCTGTATTTCTGCATAATTTAAAATAAAACAATTACATTTCAAATGAGCTGCTATTCTGAGTATGAAACAAATCACTCTACAGAATTGGTTTGGGTAGTGTACACCCTAGAATATAGGGCCTCTCACATGCTAAGGACGTGCTCTGCTACTGACCTTCCAATGTCCTTATCTCCAGAATATTTCATGAATGTCACAGTCTGTGAAATTTAAAACTTTGCTTTTCTTGTTTTATTTTTAAAATTTTCTTTTTACTTATTTATTTGAGAGAGAGAATAACGCAGATATACATATATAGAGAGAAACTGGGTGTACCAGCGCCTCTAGCCGCTGCAAACGAACTCCAGAAGCATGTTCCACCTTGTGCATCTAATGGCTTATGTGCCTTTTGGGGCATTGAACCTGGGTCCTTCTTTGACTTTGCAAGCAAGTATCTTAACAGCTAAGCCGCCTATCTATCTAGTCCATGCTTTTTTCTTTTTTCTTTTTTGTGTGGTAGAGTCTCACTGTAGTCCAGGCTGACCTGGAATTTACTATGTAGTCTCAGGGTAGCCTTGAACTCATAGCCATCCTCCTACCATTGTCTCCCAAGTGGTAGGATTAAAGGTATGTGCCACCACACCTTAGGGCTCCATGTTTTCTGTTTCTTTTTTCTTTTTGAGGTAGCCCAGGCTGACCTGCAATTCACTGAGGAGTCTCAGGTTGGCCTTGAACTCATGGCAATCCTCTTACCTCTGCCTCCCGAGTGCTGGGATGAAAGGCGTGTGCCACCACGTCTGGCCATGTTTTCAGTTTTACTGAATGGAACATTTGTTGTATAAGCTTAGTTTCTGAATGCTCAAAGCTTTTTATACTATCAAATACATTTTACATACCTTGAAAGCATTCTGTTGATTATACTTGAGAATGAAGTGGAGGCCGTTTTCTCTCCCAGTGTCTAGATGAGTATGAAGTATTTATTTATGAGAGAGAAAGAATGGATATACTATGGCCTTCAGCCACTGTAAATTGAATGCCAGATATAGGTACCACCTTGTACATCTGATTGCTTATGTGGGTTTTGGGGAATCAAACCTGGGTCTTTTGGCTTTGCAGACAAGTGCCTTAACCACTAAGCCATCTCTCCAGCCCTTGTTTGTTTGTTTGTTTGTTTCCCTCCCTCCCTCCCTCCCTCCCTCCCTCCCTCCCTTCTTCCCTCATTTCCTTCCTTTCTCTCTCTTTCCCTCTCTTTCTTTCATTTTGTTTTTTGAGGTAGGTCTCACTGTAACTCAGGCTGACTTGGAATTGACTGTGTAGTCTCAGAGTAGCCTCAAACTCATGGTGATCCTCCTACCTGTGCTTCCTGAGTGCTGGGATTAAAGGCGTGCGCCACCCCGTCTGGCTCCTTTTCTTTCTTGAGAAAGGTGTTGCTGCATATCTGCAGTCTGGCCTAGAACTCTGCATGCTATGCTAGCAACTTCTGCCTTTGCCTGCCAAGTGCAGCCACCGCACAGCTTACGTTGAGAGGCGTTAAGTTCATGAGTGCCTTTTCAGAGTTCCAGTCTTGACTCTTAAGTACATTGTGTTATGGTATCCTTTTAAAAAGAATTTCAAGCAGATTTACACATCTCCCCATTTAATGATGAAAAAGAAGGAACTACAAGGCCTGTCTTATGTTGAAAAATTATGAAGGCATTTTGCAAAGGGAGGCAAAATACATTGAAGTGTATAGCAAATGGAGTTGCTGGCCTCCCTCCTGTCCTTGAGACACAAAGTATTAATTGGCATGAAGATTCATGAAGTGATGTAGGTCCTTGTTTGCCTTCATTCCCCCAAATCACTGTTAACTTGATGATAACCATCGCAGTTCTTAAAGTACTACTGTGTTATAACATGCTATAATTCTCTCTACTGTTTGTGTGACTTGATCACCATCTAAAATATTGGTATTATTTGTTAACAAAGTTAAAATGAAACCTGGGCCTGTTTCAGTGATGATTTCCACAAGATGAAGGCTTAACTTCCTGCAATAGAGAGAACATAGCATTTTCATTAAAAGTCTAGACGTAACACCAGTTCTTGCCACAGTTCTTTGGCATGCTCAGGTCGTTGTAGGCAGTGGCTTCAGAGAAGGGGTATGTTTCTTCTTGTAGGAAAGGCTCCATGCACTTGCAGTCTAGTTACTTCCCAGTATGTCAGCATATAGATGGGTACAGAACTCTAGCTTAGCTCTGGACATTCAGGAGCTTTCTGCTTTGTCTAGCATGTCTTCCTGTAGCTGTTCTGTCTCCTTTCAGGCCTGCTCTTCAGTTCTTCACATGCTGTTTGTTTTATTAGTAATTGGGATAATGATTCATTAGTAATCTTGGCTTCAAATGCCCTTTGTCAGGCAATTCACTAAGGATGAGAGAGGAGATAAGGTTCTTTCACGAGCCTCCCTAATAGTCCCTCAAATGCAGGAGTGTGAACATAGAACAGGAAATGCTGTATCCACATAGCTGACTTCTCTCTGAGCTATGGCCTAAATTCAAATTCTGGAACTCAAGAGTGTTTGTATTTAACAACTCCAAAATCAGGGGCAGGGAGGGATGGATGGATAATATGAATATTGACATCTTTGGATATTTTAAAGCTTATTTTAGTAGGACAGAGAAAGACCCTACTTTCTAGCATTGTTTTATGATTCTTGATCATTCAGTGAAAAGGATATTTAAAAAGGAAGAATTAAAAAGAAAAGAAGCCAGGAGTGGTGGTACACCCCTTTAATCCCAGCACGTGGGAAGCAGAGGTAGGAGGGGAAGAATTAAAAAAGAAGCCAGTAGTGGTGGTGCACCCCTTTAATCCCAGCACTTGAGAAGCAGAAGTAGGATTGCCATGAGTTCACGGCCACCCTGAGACTACATAGTGAATTCCAGGTTAGCATGGGCCAGAGTGAGACCCTACCTGGGAGGGGAACCACTTAAATTTCTGATTAAATGAAATACATAAAGTGAAGCATGGAAAAAAGGGGGAAATAATTTTGATTGGTCTATTTTTTTGTGCTCTGTTTTCTATGAACTGCTAGATTTTAAACTTTATTTTATTTTATTTTTTAAAAAATATATTTTATTTATTTATTTGAGAGAGGGAGAAAGAGGAAGAGAGGGAGATAAAGAATGGGCACACCAGGGTCTCTAGCCACTGCAAACGAGCTCCAGATGCATGTGCCCCTTGTGCGTCTGCCTTACGTGGGCCCTGGAGAATTGAACCAGGATCCTTTGGCTTTACAGGCAAATACCTTAACCTTAGGTAAGCCATCTCTCCAACCTTTAAACTTTATTTTAAAAAGGGATAAAATCAGGCTGGAGAGATGGCTTAGTGGTTAAGTGCTTGCCTGTGAAGCTTAAGGACCCCGGTTTGAGGCTTGATTCCCTAGGACCCATATTAGCCAGTTGCACAAGGGGGCGCACGCATCTGGAGTTCGTTTGCAGTGGCTAGAGGCCCTGGTGTGCCCACTCTCCCCCCCCCTCTCTGCCTCTTTTTCTCTGTCTGTCACTCCCAAATAAATAAATAAAAATAAACAAAACAACAAATAAAAAGGGATAAAATCATGACACAAATTCAAAAAGCATTTAAAAATATACGATAAAAGGGCTAGAGAGGTGGCAGTTAGGGTGCTTGCTTGCAAAGCCTAACAATCCAGGTTCGATTTACATGTAAAGCCAGATGCACAAAGTGGCATATGCATCTGGAGTTTGTTTGCAGTGTCTGCACACAATCTTTATCTCTCAAAGCTTGCAAATTAATTAATTACTAAGTAAAAGAATCTTCAGCATCCAGTTAGCATCTCTGGAAGAAACTACTATTTTTTGTTCTTACATATCTGTATAGGACTAGTCCAGAAATAAAAGGTATCTACACCTATAGATCTATATTCTTTTAAAAATATTTATTTATTTGCCAGCAGAGAGAGAAATAGAAGAGAGACAAACAAAATTTAAAAAATGGGCAAACAAGGGCTTCTAGCCACTGCAGTCGAACTCCAGATGCATGTGCCTCTTTGAGCATCTGGCTTTAGGTGGGTACTGGGTAATCAAACTCAGGTCCTTAGGCTTTGTAGGCAGTTGCCTTAACCATTGACCCATCTCTCCATCCATATATATATGTATGCATGTATGTATGTATATGGGTGTGTGTGTATTTTTTTTAAAATATGAACTCTTTCCCCAAAAGGTGCCAGTGTAAAAGGCTTGGTTATCACAGTGGTATTTAGAGGTAAGTGGTTTCTGAGGGCTTTCACCTTATCAGAGGAGTCATCTCTTGGTAGAGACATAATTTGTTGGCATTGGTGGAATGCGTGAAGCTGGTGGAAGGAAATAGGTCAAAAGGCAAAGGATGTTGGAAGGGGATATTTTTGCCTCTACCCCTGCCTTCCTATCTCCCACCTGTCTTTCTGCTTGCCAGCTATCATGAGGTGAGCAGCTCTGTTCCACTTCACCCTCTTCCTTTGATTCTCCCCATGGTCTCAGATGTGGCCTTGGGCCGAAACCTCTAAAATTGGAACCAAGTTAAATCCTTCCTCTGTTTCAGTAGCTTTTGTCAGGTCTCTTGTCATAGTGATGAAAGTCTGTGCTTTTTGGTCTGCTTTTTTTTTTTTTTTTAATTTGAGAGCGACAGACAGAGAGAAAGACAGATAGAGACAGAGAGAGAGAGGGAGAGAGAGAGAGAGAGAGAATGGGCGCGCCAGGGCTTCCAGCCTCTGCAAACAAACTCCAGATGCGTGCACCCCCTTGTGCATCTGGCTAACGTGGGACCTGGGGAACCGAGCCTCGAACTGGAGTCCTTAGGCTTCACAGGCAAGCGCTTAACCGCTAAGCCATCTCTCCAGCCCTGGTCTGCTTTTTTTCAAACATTATTTCAACCAGGCTGTTTTGCCAAATACCCTTCATTTAACATTGTAAATAGACTACTGCAATACTACATAGTGAGTTTTCACAGGGTTTTGTTTTTCCACAAATTACCTATGTGTGGTAATTCTTTATGGTTAAAGTTTTTTACCACTGTGAATAATACTCAAATTGACTCTATAGATATGCCATTTGGGATTTGAATTGTTTTCTTTGACCAGGATTACAGAGAGAAACTTACTAGAACTAAAATAGATAAAGCGGGCTGGAGAGATGACTTAGTGGTTAAGGTGCTTGCTTATAAAGCCAAAAGATCCAGGGTCAGTTACCTAGCACCCATGTTAAGCCAGATGCACAAGGTGGCACATGTGTCTAGAGTTCGTTTGTGGTGGCTAGAGGTCCTTGTGCACCCATTCTCTTTTTTACTTTATCAACAACTTCCATAATTACAGACATGATGATTTCTTCCCATCCCCTACTTTCCCCTTTACAAATCTACTCTCTGTCATATTCCCTCCCCCTCTCAATTAGTTTCTCTTTTATTTTATATTAATTTACTTACTTTTTTTTTTGGTTTTTTGACTTAGGGTCTCAGTCTAGCTCAGGCTGACCTGGAATTGACTATGTAGTCTTGATGGCCTCAAACTCACAGTGATCCTCCTACCTCTGCCTCCTGAGTGCTGGGATTAAAGGTATTGCACCATCACACCCCGCTCTCTTATTTTGATGTCATCATCTTTTCCTTCTATTATGAGGGTTCTGTGTAGGTAGTACCAGGCACTGAGAGGTCATGGACATCCAGGCCATTGTGTGTCTGGAATAATATATTGTAAGCAGTCCTACCCTTCCTTTGGCATTTATGTACTTTTCACCACCTCTTCTGCAATGGACCCTGAGCCTTGGAGGGTGTCATAGAGATGTCTCAGTGCTGAGCCCTCCTCTGTCAGTTCTTAGCACTGTGGTGCCTTGTGAGTCATCCCAGGCTTTATTGCCATCTGAAAAGAGAAGCTTCTCTATTCCAAAAGTAAGAGTTGTGTTAATATGAGTTAATATGAGCATTAAGAGAAGTGCTTACTGGGCAGTTTGGTGAGCATAATATATGCATTTAGCCAGATACCAGCAAGCATTTACACCCTAGGGCTCATGACCTTCCCTGTCATAAGTTTTCAGTACCAAGCATTTATTTCCTCCCATGGAGCGGGCCTCAGTCCAATTAATGAGTGGTTGGTTTCCCCCATAACAGACATGCTACTGTTGCACCCATTGGCTCATTTGGTCTGGCTGGCTAAATTTAAGGCTTGCAATGTTCACTGCTGAGTGTCTCCACTGGTGATTTTTCTCTCTCCCATTGAACTGCATGTAGTATAGCTTTTTCCAGCTTTCTGTCAGCTAGCCTACATGGAGGAGGTTTTTAGTTCAGTTCTACCAAGAGTTCTCAGTGGCCTTGCTGCCAAAGTATGTGGAGTCTTCAGCAGTAGGGTCTTACCATCTATTCCTAGTGAGAAACTAAGAGCCTTGGCAATGGCCTGTAATGTTTGGGGGACATTGGGGACTTCTCTGGCCAAGAACTCACTGGAAGGTATCCCATCCCTGGCACTGAAATTTTTCTAGTAACAATGTGTGACTTCCGGGTGGCATACCCTTGTTACTGCTGCCCGAGAACTTGTAAAAAGAGAGATAAATATTTGTATGATTAGAGGAATTTTCTGAGGAGATATCTTTTACCTCTACTTTAACATCAGTCTCAACTTACTGAAAAATTGCAGACTATGTAGAATCTTTTTTTTTTTTCTTTATAGATTGTATGACAGTAAGTTATATTTGATTTCCCCATTTTCTCTAAAACTTTATTTTCTGGGAAAACAAAGTCTACAAAATAACCACAGCACAGAGCTTACAAACAGGAAATTAACATGGATACTTCACTATCTCATATTCAGACCTCATTAAAATGCCACATTTGCTCCAATATGGCCCTAATGTGTGACAGAAGGACCTCATCCACAGTACCATGTCGTCTTTATCTGTAACTCTTTGCTTTCCTTAACTCTTTTAATCCTGCCACTGTGAAAGGCTGTTGACGGATTACTTGATGATGGGTCCAACAAGTAAGGTTGTATAATGTTTACTTATAGGCAATCTGAATGGAGAAGAAATGGAAAGATCGCCCTGCACTGCAACTGCATGTAAAAAGTACAACTCTACTTGATTCTGGTATTACAAGTTTCAAAGACTATGCAGTTTGGTTTTTCAAATGCCCCAAAGTCTGTTACACAACCAATGTCAAGTGTGCTTTACCTAAAACAATCTTCTTGGAGTGGGATATTTTATATAGCTAAGGGAAGGGAGGATGCCTCTGTGGAGCTGAATGAGTTTTGGTAAAGCACAAACTAACTGTTTTGTGTTTAAATGAGACCTTTGCTTCATTCAAGCTTGGAGTAATCAGTAAGGAAATCCCATGCACTCAGTCTGTACAGGTGCAGTGGGCATTCAGAACTTGTTAAGAAGCTGAAAACTTGTAGGTGAAATAAAATCAGGTAAATGCAGGCCCTAGAACACCATGTGACATTTAGAGTGCAATTATCAACTTCAGTGGTAATGAATGATTCACGGTAATTCTTCACCTAAGTCCTTAGTAATTATATAGTTAGTTCCTCTGCTTGGGAATTTTTGTGACCACAAAAGGAGAAGATGCTTCTAGTTACCAAGTCTTAGGTGAGGTTCATATATCTGTGTAAAATTTTCTTCTTACTTGGGGTGTTCTTTAGCATTTTCCACCATCTAATTATAAAAGAACTCTCTTGCTCATAGGGGAACTAGATTTCACAAGTCTATTCTTTGCTGTTATTTTCTAAACAACATACCTTACTTTTCTAAATACATTATTTTACTCGTCTGATATGTACATTACAAAGATTTATTGACCTCTTTGATTGATAGAGGATACTTTTTTAATAATATAGAGGTAAAAAGAAGTCTTCATTGAAGTTTATGTGATAGGGTTTTTGCTGCATTCCTTGTAGTGAGAGCAGCTGATACCTGGGAGAGTCAAAGTCTCTTTGCAGAACTGTCCTCGCAGGCATTGCCAGCCATACTTCTGTATTCTGGTTGTGTGTTCAGGCCCACCCAGGCACCCCAGCATCTTGGATCTATCAACTTTCCAAGTGTTTTTTTCTTTTTTGTTTAACTGTACTGGTAGATTACTGATGAAATGGTTACCCTAGGTTTTAGAGCAAGAAAAACAGAATTGCTGAGAATAGTCCCTGGCTTTCAGAAGCTTAGATATTACTTAGAAAATAAGATATAGAAATGAAAATTTGAGAGTAAATATTCTGTGTACACTATCTAATGGAATTTATTGACTTGAAATACTTAAAACAAATTTGTTAAAGATAAGTGTTGGTAATTGGTAAAGCTTTTTCCCCCATATCCCATTTCTCTTTTTTTTTTTTTTTTTTTTTCTTTTTTGGTTTTTCGAGGTAGGGTCTCACTTTGGTCCAGGCTGACCTGGAATTAACTCTGTCATCTCAGGGTGGCCTTGAACTCATGGCAATCCTCCTAACTCTGCCTCCCGAGTGCTGGGATTAAAGGCGTGCGCCACCACGCCCGGCTATTCCATTTCCCTTTTTAAATGTTCAATTATCAGCTTTCAGTTATAGGCCTGGAATAAAGGGCTGGGCCGATGGTTCCATTCACATGTGTCACACAGTCCACAGTTGCCATTGCTGTGACTTCCTTTCAGAAGTAAGACCAGGACCCAAAGACACCTAAGCACATAGTCTTGGAGCTCCTGAGTGGTTTGTCTGGTTGAAACGGGGCTTTAATTCCTCTTCCTTCAATTGACTAGGCTGCTTCCCCGCATTGCTGTATTTTGCAGACAGTATTTAATTTTTTTTGGAAGTAAAGTGTAGAAGTATCTTGTAAAGAAAGCTTATTCTCTCAATTTTAAGCAGTTAAGAAACTTCTTTAATTATAAGATCTCTGTTAAGAGATAGAATTTGATTTAAAATTAGTTTCAGTTTTTAAAAAAGGCTCATCACTTAATGTCCCCCCACCCAAGGGTCCTGCTGTAGACCTGGAATTCACCATGTAGTCTCAAGAGTCTCCATTTCTTAGTGATCCTCCTGTATCTGCTTCCTGAGTGCTGGGATTAAAGGTGTGGACCACTATACCCAGCTTTATCACTTAATGTTGATCTCCATTTAGATGAACCTACAAAAATATATGGAAAGGTTATGAAAATGACTGCCTAGTTGTTTGCACAGTAATTTCCTGGCCCCAGTAACTAAAGTTAACTTTCAACAATCGTTGATGTATACTTTCCTCACTTTTCACTGTAGTTTTAAACAATAAACATTAACTAGTGTATTTGTGTGGTGGATTGTAGCTATTTTATTTTAATAAGGTCATAAAAAGGTAGCTAATGTTAAGATTATGATTGTGGGCTAGAGATGTAGCTCAGCTGGTAAAGTGCTTGCCTAGCTTTCACAATTCCTTGGTTTGGATTTCCAGAGCTTTGTTAATTAAGTTTGTGGGACAGGCCTATAATCCCAGCATTCAGGATGAAGGTGGAAGCAGGAAGATCAGAAGTTCTACATTAGAACCTGACTTAGATATATATCATAATGATTATGTGGTTTTTTAAAAAAAATTTTTGTTCATTTTTATTTATTTATTTGAGAGTGACAGAGAGAGAGAGAGAGGGAGAGAAAAAGACAGATAGAGAGAGAATGGGCACGCCAGGGCTTCTAGCCACTTTAAACGAACTCCAGGTGTGACCCCTTGTGCATCTGGCTAATGTGGGTCCTGGGGAATCGAGCCTGGAACCGGGGTCCTTGGGCTTCACAGGCAAGTGCTTAACCGCTAAGCCATCTCTCCAGCCCTGATTATGTGTTTTAAGTGCCCATTGGTTTCTCAAAGGATTTAAGCTGATTTATGAAAGAAACTGTGTCTCTTGTCCCTTTTTTAAAAAGCTTTTAAGATACTTGAATATTAAAAACAAATTTTAAAACATGATTGGTTTGGGCTGAAAAGTTCTATACAGAGTCTTATTTTGTTTGACCAAAAATATGGCTTATTTAAAAAGTGTAACAGTAATTGCTCTAAATTAGTTCATTCACAATTTGATATTCTCTGCCAACTGCTTTTGTAATAAGCAACTGTATCCTTGCACACATGACTGACTTGCTATCATTTTTACTTTACAGGAATCATCTAGAACAATTACAGGCAAATACAAGAGGTAAGAATCTTTATATTGCAAGTTGTATTACAGACATGTGTATAATTGATGAGGTACCTAACTAGAACACCTTACACAGAAATGACCTTGCAGGCAGATGTGTAATGTCTGTCTGCCATGTTTGTTCCTCACATAGCCTGCAGTCCTTGGAAACCGCCCCATGAATGTGCATGGGTCTGATGAATCTTGCAAAATGCAACTTAGACTAGCCTTTACCTCGTGGGTTTAAACATTAAAAGTACAAGCAGACCAACTGGATTGATAAAATGCCATGAACAACAAAACTTTATTTTCTCAAGCTTCTGGGGTTTCGAAGTTCAAGAACACAGAGCCTTGCTGCCCAGATTTAATGGGGATCTGAAAGACCTGGCTTGCAGATGACCACCTTCTCTCTATATCGTGACAAGCACTCTGATGTTCTTCTGCGGCCATCTCAAGGACCTCCATCCACAGGCTTCCTCTCCAAAGCCATCCCATGGGGAGCTCGGGCTTCCGTGTCTGTTCTGTCCATTGTCTCATGTCTGAGCCATGCATGATGCTTCTGTCAAAGTGTGTTTATGTGTGTGCCTGCATGGGAGGCAAGTTAGAAGTAATTCTGAGAAACTACCTGGTGCAAGTACCAGAGAGATTAACTTCCTTGAGGCCACAAGACTGCCCAAGCATGTGCTAATAATAATATATTAATGGAAATTTTTTCTGAGTTTTTAAAAAAAGTTTATTTATTTATTTATTTATTTATTTATTGAGAGAGAGAGAGAGAGAGAGAGAGAGAGAGAGGGAGGGAGGGAGAGAGAGAGAATGGGCACACCAGGGCATCTAGCTGCTCTAAATCAACTCTAGACACATGTGCCTTCTTGTGCATCTGGCTTACGTAGGTCCTGGAGAATCGAACTAGGATCCTTTGGCTTTGCAGGCAAATGCCTTAAACACTAAGCCATCTCTTCAACCCCTTTTAGGAGATTTTATGTTAAGGTGTTTCTATTCTCATGGCTGTCGGATAAGTAAGATAACATATTTGCATTTATTTTGTACATGATGGATATGGAGTTAAAGAATAGAATAATTTTCTTGAGATTACTAACCTTGTCAAAAGCTGATACTGGATTTGAACTCAGATAGCCTGACTTCAGAACTCACATGCTTACTAAATACATAAAATCACCTGCCAAGATTTATACCTATAAAATCTTGACTTTCATCTACTCATATGTCAAAATTTATTTGTCTATAGTGCCACTGAACAGCAGAAAGAGATAAAGGCCAGTGTAAAATTAACAGTTGAATATTGATTTGTTGATATATCTGAAACAATTCCGGCACACAGAGCATACTCAGTACATTTGCTAGGGATTTGCATCTCAGAGTACTCTGGTTTTGATACAGGTATAATAAAACCTGCTCCTTCAGTTTCCAATACTCATATATTGCTTGGTAATGTTTCTTCACTATGAACAGTTTAATCTGAAATGAATATATCCTCTTGTGACGGAAATCACTGACAAACAGCTTTAACTTGGCTGAATCCTAGACTCTATTTTGAAACTAAAAAAAAAAAAAGTATTAGTGTTTTTTTTTTTTTTTTTTTTGGTTTGGGGAATAAAGATAAGCTTTGGAGGGCTGGGCAGACACCTTTAATCCCAGCACTCAGGAGGCAGAAGTAGGAGGATCACCATGAATTCAAGGCCACCCTGAGACTGCATAGTGAGTTCCCGGTTAGCCTGGGCTAGAGTGAAACTCTACCTCCAAAAAAAAAAAAAACCAACCACATTGTGTATGGTTATCAGTTTATGAGGGCCAGGGGCAGAATGTGGTGGTTTGATTTAGGTGTCCCCCATAAACTTAGGTGTTCTGAATGCTAGGATCCCAGCTGATGTAGAATTCGAAATTAACACGTATTGTTGGGGGAGGGGCAGGCTTATGGGTGTTATAGCCAGTTTCCCCTTGCCAGTATTTGGCATAATCTCCTGTTGCTATTGTACACCTTATGTTGGCCAGGGAGTGGAGTCCACCTTCTGCTCATACCATCTTTTCCCCCTGCCATCGTGGAGCTTCCTCTCGAGTCTGTAAACCAAAATAAACCTCTTTTCCCCACAAGCTGCTCTTGGTTGGCTGATTTCTACTAACAGTGTGAACCTGACTGCAACACTGTCTTATGTTCACATAAGCAGTTCATGACTCCCTCTCATCTGCCAGCAAGTGGGAGTGACGGGAGTAGGAGTGCGTCTTTGTGAAGGCTCTTCTGACAGTGGGACTGACAAAAGAGAGGATGGAATAAAAGTGTTGGGTCATATGTTAAGATGGTATCAACCAATAACTTATCCAGACACAGACAGCTGGAAATAATGCCCAAAAAAGCTAGTAGAGGTTCCAAGTATCCAACACTAGTTATGTTCATTCTTCCATATGACTAGTTGCATATTAACAAATGCCAAAAATGCTCTCTTGGTGCTGAGTCTGTTGAGCGGCGCTTATGCTGATTCTGTTCTTGACATGCAGTTAGTTAACTTGTTTATCTAGAATCTCTCACTTAATTACTGTTGAAGTAATTCAGGGTACTCTTTGGAGGTGAACGTTATGAAGTTTCTGATGACTCGAGATGTAGGGAAGATCAATCAAGTCAATGTCAGATGCTTGTGGGTTTTTGTTTGTCTGGTGTCTGATTTTGTCAGTGGCATGTTTACTTGGTTAGGTCTGCAGTTCACTGGTGAGAATTTAGAGAAAGAAAAGGAAAGGTAATACGATTGTTCAGGACTTGGAAAGGGAAGGATTAGCTAGGGATATCATTTACTGTTTGTATTTGAGCCTGTAATTCAAGTATCAGGAATGGCACTGGTTCAAAACACAGGAAGCAAGAAACATAGTAAAGTTCCCCCCCCCTGCCCCCTTGAGGTAGGGTCTCGCTGTGGCCCACATAGTAAAGTTTTATACTCTCTCTCCCTGGTTGTTATCATAAATATGTTTTATTCAGTATTAGGGTTTTTATTACACAAAGTTAACAAGTGCTTTTTCAGAACTCCTCCTTATCCCAAGTATCCCTAGTGAGTTTCGACACTAGGGCACCTGCATATCCTGCACCTCAGAGCCCTCAGAGGCGGCTAGCAGGTGTTTTCGGTGTTACTTCTCACCGGGAGGAAAAAGCTTTAGTTCAGTGAACCTTTGAGAAGAAATTGAGCTATAAGAGAAATCTGCAAGTTTCATGTTGTATTATGAGCACTTTTCTTCCCTTACATTTTTTTTAAGCTTCTGGGAACATTGGAGTAGAATTCATTGCTTTTTTGCCCATGTACTCTTTATTGAAGATGTGATAAATAAAATTAGAACCAATAAAAACCCTATCTTGTCATCCAAGATAGAGACTACTAACATTATTTTAATGTTTCATTTTGTTTTTCTAAAACAATTTTTTAAAAATACCTTTTAAAGAAATTATTTATTTGAGAGAGAGGAAAGGGAGGGAGAGAGAGAATGGGTGTGCCAGGGCCTTTGTCCACTGTAAATGAGCTTCTGACGTATGCATCCCTTTGTGCATCTGGCTTACGTAGGTCCTGGGGAATTGAACCTGGGTCCTTTGGCTTTGCAGGCAAGTGCCTTAACTGTTAAGCCATCCCTCCAGCCCTAAAATAATTTTTTTTTTAAAAATTGCCCAGAACACAGTGGATGTACAAGTACATGTTTTGGTTAACTCCCTTTGTAACATGGGAATCTGCAAATTAATTTTCACTTGTATAAACAATGGTTGCTGTCAAGTGACGATCTCTGCTCTCAGACCTATAATATGTAATGTACAAACCTACTGGAAGCCCTCACCACCACTGCTTGTGGAGCCACAGCTGTTCTTTACTTGATAAAGTGGAGCCACTTTTTGTTTTTTAATTTCTCGAGAGTCAGAATTCTCTTCCAAAGTCCACTCTGGGCAAGGCATGTTTTGAAAGGGCAGGTGGGTCCCAGTTCTATTAGGAAAAAAGTGACTGTAACAGGTTTTGCATTTTTTTTGTGCGTCATTATTCACGCGTAGGACTAGGACAGGAACATGCTGCTCACATCTCAGGCTAACTCAGAATGAGCTGCAGGCTGCCTTCCACATAGTGCAGCCAACTCCCAGTCTGACACAGTCCTCCTCCTCCTCACATTTCACTGCAGCCCACAAGCTACAGCCACTCTGCTTCCATAAGCATACTCACCTTTTCAAGATAAAATCCCATATGTATTTCTTCAACATGTTTTAGGTACTTGTTTGTTTTTGTCTTTTTAAATTTTTTTAAAAATTTATTTATTTTAGATAGCTAGAGAGGGAAAGAGGCAGACACACACATAGAATGGGCAGGCCAGGGCTTCTAGCCACTGCAAACAAACTCCAGATCCTTTCCTTTCCTTTCCTTTCCTTTCCTTTCCTTTCCTTTCCTTTCCTTTCCTTTCCTTTCCTTTCCTTTCCTTTCCTTTCCTTTCCTTTCCTTTCCTTTCCTTTCCTTTCCTTTCCTTTCCTTTCCTTTCCTTTCCTTTCCTTCCCCTTCCCCTTCCCCTTCCCCTTCCCCTTCCCCTTCCCCTTCCCCTTCCCCTTCCCCTTCCCCTTCCCCTTCCCCTTCCCCTTCCCCTTCCCCTTCCCCTTCCCTTTCCTTTCTTTTTCCTCTTCTCTTCTCTTGTCTTCTCTTTTCTTTTCTTTTTCTTTTTAGTAGGGTCTTGCTCTATCCCAGGCTAACCTGGAATTCACTAGGTAGTCTCAAGCTGGCCTCATAACTCACAGCAATCCTCCCAACTTGGCATCTCAGGTGCTGGGATTAAAGGCATGTGTCACCATGCCCAACCCTTTCTTCTATTTATTTTTTTAAACTTTATTTATTTGCAAGCAGAGAGAGAAAGAGAGAGAGAGAGGAAACAGAAAGAAGTGGTGCACCAAGGCCTCCAGCCCCTGTAAGTAAACTCCAGACCCATGTGCCACTTAGAAATTGGACCCAGGTCATTAAGCTTTGTAGGCAAGCACCTTTACCACTGAGCCATCTCTCCAATTCCCCACCCCCATCCAATATTGGGGGGTTGTTGTTTTGAGGTAGTGTCTCACTGTAGCCCAGGCTGACCTGGAATTCACTACGTAGTCTCAGGATGGCTTTGAACTCATGGTGATCCTCCTACCTCTGCTTCTTGAGTGCTAGGAATAAAGGTGTGTACCACCATGCCTGACCTCCCTTTTTCTATTTTGATGTCATTTTTTTCCCTCCAGCTTCAGCCACTATGATTATTTTTTTTCCTAAATTTTTATTAACATTTTTCATGATTATAAAAAATGTCCCATGGTAAATACCCTCCCTAACCTCCCCCCCCCCCCCACTTTCCACTTTGAAATTCCATTCTCCATCATATCCCCTCCCCATCTCAGTCAGTCTCTCTTTTGTTTTGATGTCATGGTCTTTTCCTCCTCTTATGATGGTCTTGTGTAGGTAGTGTCAGGCACTGTGAGGTCATGGATATCCAGGCCATTTTATGTCTGGAGGGAGCACGTTGTAAGGAGTCCTACCCTTCTTTTGGCTCTTACATTCTTTCTGCTACCTCTTCCACATTAGACCCTGAGCCTTGGAAGGTGTGATTGACATGTTACTCAGTATTCCAGTCACTTCTTTCCAGCACTATGATAACTTCTGAGTCATCCCAAGGTCACTGCCATCTGAAAAGAGAAGATTCTCTACCCAAAGTGAGAATAGCATTAATATAAGGGTATAAATATTAAGAGAAGTGCTTACTGGGCAGTTTGATAAGCATAGTATATACATTTAGCCAGACATCAGCAGGTGTTACACCCCTAGGGCTCATGACTACCCCTGTTTGAAGTTTTCAGTACCAGGGATGTGTTCCCCCCCACCACCCATGGAGCGGGCCTCCAGTCCAATTGGACGGCAGTTGGTTTCCACCATGACAGACTTGCCACTATTGCACCCATTGGCTCATTTGGCCTGGCTGGCCAAGTATAAGGCTTGCAGTGTCCACTGTTGAGTATCTTCACTGGTGATATCTCTTTCTTCCATTGAACTACATGTAGAATGGCTTCTTCTAGCTTTCTGTCAGCTGGTCTACATGGAGGAGGTTATCAGCTCAGTTCCAGCAGGATTTCTCTGTGGCCTTGCAGCCCAAGTATGTGGAGTCTTCAGCAATAGGGTCTTACCATCTATTCCTTTTGGGAAACCAAGGGCCTTGGCAATGGCCTATAATGTTTTGGCGGCATCAGGGACTTCTGACCAACAACTCACTGAAGGTATCCCATCCCTGGCATTGAAAATTTTCTAACAACGATCTATGGCTCCTGAGTGTTCCATTGTCTGGAACTGGAGGATTCCATATGACTATTCCAGGGAGGGCCCTCCTCAGTGGCATCCAATCATTCTTGGGACAATATGAGGCAGAGTTTCTTGTTTGCCACTGTGTATGCAAGGCCAGCTGTCCTGTGAGCTTCAAGATTTTACTGTCTCCACCCCCTCCCCTTGCCATAGCCGCACTGGAACATAAGATGTTTGCGCTACACATCTAGCTTTACGTGAGTCCTGGAGGATCTAAACTCTGGTCATTAGGCTTGCCCTGCAGGCGCTTTACCCTCAGAACCATCTCCCCAGTCTGTTTATTCTCCTGTTCAGAGAACTTTGCTGAGATGTGATTCAGATACCATTAGTGTCAGTCTTTAAGGTGCAGCTCAGAAGTTTGTGATGTACTCAGTGTTCTCCATCCCTACTACATTGTGTGGTGTGTTTCCTTCCAGAAAGGAAACCCATAGCCAGTGTCCATTCAGTTCCCGTCCTCCTCCTCCCCCAGCTCCAGGCAACCAGTTATTTGTGGGTTTTTTTTCCCTCTCTTGAGATTTGTCTCTATTTCATATAAAAGGAATAAATACTCAGTGTAAACTATGTTTTTTTTTGTTTTTGTTTTTAATAATTTACCTATTTATTTAGAAAGAAAAAGAGGCAGATAGAGAAGGGCACATCAGGATCTCTAGTCACTGCAAATGAATTCTGAATGCATTTGCCACCTTGTGCATCGGGCTTTATGTGGGTACTGGGGAATTAAACCTGGGTCCTTTGGCTTTGCTGGCAGATGCCTTAACTGCTAAGTCATCTCTCCAGCCCTAAATTATGTTTTAAACATTTGTGTATAAGTTTTTATATAACCCCTATTTATTCTTAGCATATGGATATTTTTTCATATTACTTTGTTGAAAGTTCCCCCCCCCCCCAAAAGAAACAAAATGGACATTATATGTCAGATATTGGTTCATGAGGTACATGGTGCTATGCTTGGCTGTTTGGGAGACCTCTGCTAAGATTATGATGGGGAGTGTATAATTTTAGCTGTTCCTACTAGATATAATGAGCTATATTTGAAAGAATGTTTCCTTTTCTGGATTTGTTTTGTCTAGCTCTCAGTGGTACTGTTTGAGCAACCAAGTATATTTGATGAAATACCTATTACATTTGATCTTTTTGTAATAATTAGGTATAGTTAACATACCAGAAATTAGTACATACGAGGTTCCCTAACCAAAACAACTTAAACTTTTAGCATTGAGCTAGGTATGGACTATTATGCATTGATATAAGCAGTTGCATTGTAGTTGTTAAAATTATAAATTTTACTACCAAAAAACACAACAACCAGGAGCTGGGCGTGGTGGTACACACCTTGAATCCCAGCACATGGGAGGCAGAGGTAGGAGGATCGTCATGAATTCCAGGCCACCCTGACACTACATAGTGAATTTCAGGGCAGCTTCGGCTACAGTGAGAGCCTACCTCGTAAAACCTTTACACACACACACACACACACCTGAGAGAGAGGAGGAGGAAAGAATGGACAAGCCAGGGCTTCTAGCCGCTGCAAATGAACTCTAGATGCATGTGCCACCTTGTGCATCTGGCTTATGTTGGTCCTGGGGGATTGAACCTGGGTCTCTTGGCTTTGCAGGCAAGTGCCTTTACTAAGTTATCTCTTTAGCCTAAAATTATTCCATAGAAACTATTAATGACATAAGGAAATGATTGCCTGTTTGTTAAGTGGGGAACAGAGGGGATGTAAATGACAAAGTTGTCTCATGTCACCTAAAGACTGTTCATACGTGGGGTGTTCTTTACCCGAGGTCTGTTGTCATGGATTGCTAAAATTCTATGGAAAAGAATCTTGACATTTACTTTTCGAGGAAAGCCTCTATATGTTTCATGATTTTTCAAGGGATCTGTGACACAGAAACAAGGTTTAAAGGAATCATAAGTTGTGCAGCATTAGGGTTGTTGTCTCCAGGTTGTCTGGAGCATTGTTGATGCTGATTTTTTATTTGCATGTTCTGTTTAGGAGCATTTTTATTGTTGTTTTTAAATATTTTTTAAAATTTTTATTTATTTATTCGACAGAGAAAGAGGGAAGGAGGGAGGGAGGGAGAGAGAGAGAGAATGAGCGCTCCAGGGCTTCCCACTTTTGCAAACGAACTCCAGACACATGTGCCCCCTTGTGCATCTGGCTAATGTGGGTCCTGGGGAATCAAACCTGTGTCCTTTGGCTTTGCAGGCAAGTACCTTAACTATTAAGCTATCCCCTCCAGCCCATTTAGGAGGTTTTTTTTTTTTTTTTTTTTTTTTTTTTGAGACAGAGAGAATGAGAATGGGCATGCCAGGGCCTCTAGCCGCTGCAAACAAATTCAAGACACATGCTCCACCATGTGCATCTGGCTTACATGGGACCTGGAGAATTGAACTGGGGCTTTTAGGCTTCACAGGCATGTCCCTTACCCTCTAAGCCATCTCTCCAGGCCCTGTTTAGGAATTTTATTAAGAGTCTGAGAGTACTTGTGTATGTTTATATTTAAAGGATGGAAAGAGAGCCCCAGGCTTTTTGGAGGAACCAGACAGGTTGTGGGAGAGAATAGGGTAGTTGAAGACACTGACAGACCAATTACCAGTTTATTAACAAAGCTCATGATCTAGCCAATACTTGTGAATGTTTGGTATCCATTATTAAAGTAGGATTTTACCCAGAGTTTTAAATTTCATCTCATTGTTAAGCTTTAAAATATCTGTATAGGTGGGAAATTCCTCTACCTACAATCTCTTCATGCTGCCAAATCATTCTCGTAATAGCTTTAGAACAACAGTGTTGTTTTCACCATTCACCAACACTGCAGCAACCTCTCCTCTTTCCACAGAAGATGTGAGAAGTCCCAGAAGTGGAAAATCTTCCAGTAAAGGGTGGTATTATCTTTGATGATAACTGCTCATTATTTTCTTTTTTTCCTGAACATTATAGTTGATGTCTTAGTAGCTGAAGAAAGACAGTTTTCTTCTGGGATCTTAGTTAGAGATTTATGTTAGCATTCCTAAGTAGAACATTACAAACTTTTTGGAGTTAATGAAACCATTTTTTATGCTGAATATTTTCCATTGTGCATATCCTGCCTACAAAATAGGTTGAAAATATTTCTGTTTTAGGATAAACAGCTAAATTTGGCAACAAAAGCAAGTAACACATTCTTCATAATTATAACCAGTGTTCTTTTCAAACCTAATATGTACTGAGGCTAAAGAACTAATTTAGTTTTTCAGTAATACTTAACTCTTTGCTTTTATATTTATATCATAGAATTATTTATATGTTGAAATATATTATAATATTGAAAAGGTTTTAAAAGATAAAGATAGTAAGATAAAGTTTGACACTTGTTTTAAAATTTTAATTATTGCATTATACTTCATGCACAGGAATAATTATGTAACTGTATGAACTATATTTTTATACTTGTTACATAACCTTTGTCCCCTCTTCCACCTTACATTCTAGTCTCCATTGAACATTACTGCTGTTGTCTTGAGAGACTGTTCTTTTTTGTTGTTGATGTTTTTTGTTTGTTTGTTTGAGACAGGATCTCATTGTAGTCCAGGTTGGCTTCAACTCTATATGTACCTGAGGATGACCTTGAATTCTTTTTTTTTTTAAAGGTTTTTTGTTTTTTTTTTTTTAATTTTTTTTGTTCATTTTTTATTTATTTATTTGAGAGCGACAGACACAGAGAGAAAGACAGAGGAAGAGGGAGAGAATGGGTGCGCCAGGACTTCCAGCCCCTGCAAACGAACTCCAGACACGTGCGCCCCCTTGTGCATCTGGCTAACGTGGGACCTGGGGAACCGAGCCTCGAACCGGGGTCCTTAGGCTTCACAGGCAAGCGCTTAACCGCTAAGCCATCTCTTCAGCCCAACCTTGAATTCTTGATCCTCCTGTCTCTACTCTTGAGTGCTGGGATTATAGGCATGTCCCACCATGATCATTTTTGAGCTCAACCTTCTTAGTTGCTACAAATAAGTGAGAGCATGCAGTACTTGTTTTTCTGATTTACTTTATATTTCTGTGTCTACAAATGACAAGGATGTGTTTCTTCATGGCTATATAATACACTGCTGTGTACATATGCCATATTTTCCTCCAGTCACCCACTGATGAACATTGTTGACTTCATATCTTGATCATGATGAATAGCTCAGCAATAAGCATGGGAGTACAGGTACATGTTTGATATACTGAGTCCATTGCCTTTAGCTACATACCCAATAAGAGTGACTGATAGTTTGACGGCAGTTCTAATTTTTAGGTTTTTGAGAGACTTTCTTACTGTTGTCCATAATGGCAATACTAACTTAGATTGACATTTGAAGTGTGCAAGTGTTACCTTCTCTCTGTCTTCAGCTCTTCAGCAGTGTTGTAGTTTGAATAGATGGATCTGTAGCCACCTGGCTAGAAGGAGGGGTCACTGGGCAGACGGATCCTAAAGGTGTGGTAGTGCTTTGTCTATTTGTGCTAGAAATTTCACTGAGCCCAGTGACTTTACTTACCAACTATACATACACTTATGACTCCAACTCATTATATATCCATATAACTATCAAGGGTAGATAGCTGCTTTTAGAGCTCTCAGAAGCATGCTAACTCAGCATGATTAAAAGTAAATCTGAAGGACTGGAGAGATGGCTTGTTGGTTAAGGTGCTTTTCTCTGGGTCTCACTGTAGCCCATGTTGACCTGGAACTCACTCTATGGTCTCAGGGTGGCCTCAAACTCATGACAGTCCTCCTACCTCTCCCTTCTTAGTGTCAGGAGGCATATGCCACCATGCTGCTTATTATTTTTATATGAGAATTGTAAATCCTAGTAAAAAGTGTTTATATAAGCACACATTCCAACATGGGCATGTAATTAGAAAATTTGAAGACCATTAGTTCAAATTCTTGCATAAAATAACTTTCAAGTTTCCTGCTTGTTTTTCTAGCCTCTTATCTTATCTCTTATGTTTACATTCTATGCTTCAGCCATATTGGGCTTTTCTGTTTCTTTGATGGGCTACATATTCTTTGTTACATATATTTGCACATTCTTTTTCCTCTTTTAAATCTCAGTTTAAACATTCCATAGCATCCTGCTACTCAAAATGTGTCCCTTGAGCTGTTTGTTACAGTCCATGACAAGCTAAGTCAAAACTTCTCTAGAGAAAGCCTTTAGAAGCATGAGTTGTGCTTCTTACCCCCATGGGCATGGTCACACTTGCTGTGTGACGGCCACAGCATATGATGATTTCATGTTAGTCATTTTTAACTCAAAAACCTATTAAGATTTGAAGATGTGAGTACTTACTATGTTTAAAATCTTGTGTTGATGTTAATCAGATTTATTTTTGCTCCATAAAATAAAAGCAAATATTTAATTAAATAATAATTTCTTTTTTAAAAGTTTATGCATTTTTAAATTGTGCATTAATATAGACAATAAAATTGATAATTTCTTCCCTCCACTCCTATTCCCCTTCTCTCAAATCCACCCTCCATCAAATCCTCTCCCCAGTTAGTCTCTCTTTTGTTTTGAGTCATCATCTTTTCCTCCCATTATGGTCCTGTGTAGATAGTTTCTAGCACTACGAAGTCATGAATATCCGGCCATTTTGTGTCTGAAAGACTGCACTGTAAGCAGTCCTACCCTTTGTTTGGTCCTTACCTCTTCTACAGTGGACCTTGAGCCTTGGAGGGTGTGATAGAGAAGTCTCAGTGCTGAGCACTCCAATGTCACTTCTTCTCAGTATTGTGGTAACTTGGGTTTCCCCAGTGGTCACTGCCATCTGAAAAGAGAAAGCTTCTTTAACCAAAAGCAAGAGTAGCATTAATGTATGGGTATGAACATTAAGAAAGGTGCTTAAAGGGCAGCTTGGTAAGCATAGCACTTAGCATTTAGCCAGACAACAGCAAGTGTTACTTCCTGAGGCCTTTTCAGCCATAGACTTATTTTTTTCTTTTTTAATTTTTTTAAATATTTTATTTTTCATCTTATTTATGTGTGAGAGAGAGGCAGGCAGAGAGAGACACAGAGAGAAAATGGGTGTGCCAGGGCCTCCAGCCACTATAAATGAACTCCAGATGCATGTTCCACCTTTTGTATCTGGCTTACGTGGGTCCTGGGAAATTGAACCGAGGTCCTTTGGCTTTGCAGGCAAATGCTGTAACCCCTAAGCCATATCTCCAGCCCTATTTATTTTTAAGATTTATTTTTTATTTATTTGAGACAGAAAGGAAGAAAAAAAGAGTAAGAATGGGTGCTCCATGGCCTCTAGCCATTGCAAACAAATTCCAGATGCATGCACTGCCCTGTGCATTTAACTTAGGTGGGGCCTGGAGAACCTAACCTGGGTCCTTAAGCTTCTCAGGCAAGCACCTCAACCACTAAGCCATCTTTCCAGCCCAGCCATAGACATATTTGACTAGGTTTTCAGTACCAGGCATGTATTCCCTCTCATGGATTGGGCCTCCAGTCTAATTAGAGAGCTGTTGGTTTCTCCCATAACAGACATGCCATTAAATAACAATAAATTCTTTTTAAAAATTTTTTTAAGTGTTGCTAAATGGTATAGGTGAAATTTGTGTTATTTATTTGGAACACTAATTTACTGATGACAAAGGAAGCTTTACTGATCCATTTATTTATTTATTTGGCTTTTAGGGCAGGGGTTAAAGTAAGGTCTCACTCTAGTCCACGCTGATCCTGGATTCACTCTGTAGTCCTAGCAGTTCTGGAACACATACCCTTCTACCTCAGACTCCTGAGTACTAAGATTAAAGGCATGGATCACCATGCCTGGCCTGGCTTCAGGTTTTAATCATAAGTGATGGAGAAATACTAAAACCATAGTGGATTATTTGTGAAGCCGTATTGGCAAATGAGATAGTAAAAATATTAAAATTTATGTAACATTTATATGTATGACATAAATGTGTTCAAGGACCAGATTCATTATTTAAAAGAACATTATTTTAGCTGACGAAGCAGATGTTCAGGAGTTCACATGATCATCATTTAGCACTTTGTGAGTTTCTTATAAAGTCTCATTTCAGAGTAGCAATATTAAAAAGCTACAAATAGGGGCTAGAGAGGTGGCTCAGAGGGGATGAGCATTTGCTAAGCAAGCATGTAAGCCTGGTAGGGCCTGGTTTGCCCCAAGTTTAATTTCCTAGCACCCATATAAATAGGCAGGTATGCACACTTGTAACACCAACCTCCTGGAGAACAGAGACCAGGTAATCTCCTTGGGGTTTGTGAAAAATGACAGTTCCAGGTTTAGTGAGAGACCCCTCTCAAAGGAAAACAAGCTCATGAGTGAAAAGAGAGAGACAATCAACATGTAAACAAGACCGTGTGTACCGGTCTCCAGCAACAAGCTGACACAGGAGCAGATTAGTGATAAAGAAAGCCAACTTTTAGACAAATCAGGAGTTTTCTTCTAGTTTGATGCTTCCAATGACTTTGTTGATTGGTTTTGTGTTTGGTTGCTCTTGGTGTGTACAGTTTTTAGGGCTCTGTGTAGTCTGGAGAATTCTGCTGTGCTTTGGTGAGACTGTTCTGCGGATGCAGGAGCACAACAAGCAAGCGCGCTGGAGGCTGCTCACAGCACGGCCGCCGCTGCACTTCGCTCTCACTTGTGTCGGTCAGCCGAGCCAGCGGTGCCTGTGACAGTCTGCAGAGAGTGAATCACTAAACACCCGTGCTTTAAATCTGAAGTTCCTGAAAATGTTAGTTTGGAGTTGATCTTATCAGCTGAACTAATCAGCTAGTGTGTGCAGAGTAGTTATACATTGCCTTTCAAGGGGAAATTTTCAGTCAAGAATATTTGAACTTCAGGATGAACTCAGTGTTTTGCAAGATAAGCTAGTTTGGTTGCCAGCTTTTTAAATGTGTGAGTTAGACTTACTTGGCTGATAGCATTTTTCCCCTTACTCTTTTAAAATGTTTTTAGCCTGTGTACAGGGAAGGAATGTCAGATAATTTTAATGGCAGATAAGATCAAAGGATAAAAAAAAATTTAGATTCTTTGGGAGAGAAGTTTCTATACCTTCTATACTGTGTTCCTAATGAAGTTACCGCTACTGGTTATTGTGGCATTGCGCACTTTACAAGGTTATAATCAGTTTAAATTTTGATAAACACAATTTTATTTTTCATGAAAGCGTATCTGGGTAAGAAATTAATGAATCGGGAATTTATTCTTTTTCTTTAAAAGCTCTTAGATTCCACTGTAATTTTGCTGTATAAAATGTTTCAGCTGGCAACTAATGGAGCATTGAAAATAAAATTATAGCCGGGCATGGTGGTGCATGCCTTTAATTCCAGCACTTGGGAGGCAGAGGTAGGAGGATTGCCATGAGTTCGAGGCCACCCTGAGATTATATAGTAAATTCCAGGTCAGCCTAAGCTAGAGTGAAACCCTACCTCGAAAAATAAAAACAAAACAAAACAAAATAAAATTATAAATATATATGTGGATTTTTGGATAAAAGTTTTTTTAAGATGAGCATCTTGAACTCTGGCATTGCTCTATAAATCTCTACTGTTTCTTTCAACATAAATCCTGTGAGAATTAACTTCTGAGTGTTAATAAAACAACTCAGAAGCTGGGCATGGTGGTGCACTCCTTTAATCCCAACAGAGGTAAGAGGTAAAAGGCCACCCTGAGAGTGCATAGTAAATTCCAGGTCAGCCTGGGCTAGAATGAGACCCTACTTTGAAAAAACAAAACAAAACAAAAAATCTCAGGGCCTGGAGAGATGGCTTGGTGGTTAAGACATTTGCCTGCAAAGCCTAATGACCCAGATTGGATTCCCCAATACCCACGTAAGCCAGGTGCACAAGGTAGCGCATGTGTGTGGAGTTTATTTGCAGTGCCTAGAGGCCCTGGCGCACGTGTACACTCTCTCTCTCTCTCTCTCTCCCCCTCCCTCCCCTTCTTCCCCTCCTCAAATAAATAAATAAAATAAAAATTAAGAAGCAAACACTCAGGTGTTGCATGTGGTAGTATACTCCTTTAATCCCAGCACTCAAGAGGCAGAGGGTAGTAGGAGAGTTGCTGTGAGTTCAAGTCCAGCCAAGGACTACACAGTGAATTCCAGGTCAGCCTGAGTAAGAATTAAAACCCTGCCTCGAAAAAAACAAACAAAAAGTTCTCAAAAGTAGTTTAGATATGGATTTAACAGGCCGTTGTATAATGTAGAGTATATCATTTAGCAAGTACTAGTATAGTCAGCCTTCAAGCTGGCCTTCCCTCCTGGTGTTCAGACTTTGCATTATCCCTCACATTCCAGGGTTGATTTACATGGCTAGTGAAAGTAGATGGCACATGTGATGGTATGTCACCTTGACATTGGGTACAGCAGCCACTGTCACATTCTCTGAAGTCTGGCCAGCTGCCATGGGTTAGGTAGCCCAATGGAAAGAAAGACCTGCATAGAGTGGAATTGAAGCCTCTGCCAACAGCCAGGGAAGCACTGAATTCTTTTTTTTTTTTTTAAATATTTTATTTATGTATTTGAGAGAGTGAGAGAGGAAGAGGCAGAGAGAAAGAGAGCGCCAGGGCCTCCAGCCACTGCAAACAAATTCCAGATGCATGCGCCCCCTTGTGCATCTGGCTTATGTGCATCCTGGGGAATTGAACCAGGGTCCTCAGGCTTTGCAGGCCAACGCCTTAACTACTAAGCCATTTCCCCAGGCCTGGAAGCACTGAATTCTTATGCCTTCAGACTCGCCAGTGAGGTTAGAAGCAGGTTTTTCAGCTTAATCCTTCAGATGACATAACTCATCTTTGAAAGCTCACAAGAGGGCCTGGGGAGATGGCACTTTGTGGAAAGCACTTACCACCAAGCATAAGTAGCTGAGTTTAGATCTACAAAACCCATGTAAGAGGCACATTGCAGAAGCAAGCATCTCTATTCTCAGCCCAAAATGACAGGTGGAGGCAGCAGAATTCCAGAAGTTGCATGCCAGCTAGCGTGGCATTCACACAGCAGGGAGCAAGAGACGCTGCCTCAAAAAACAAGGAGAAAGCTGGACGTGGTGGCGCACGCCTTTCATCCCAGCACTCGGGAGGCAGAGGTAGCAGGATCACTGTGAGTTCGAGGCCACCCTGAGACTCCTTAGTGAATTTCAGGTCAGCCTGGGCTACAGTGAGACCCTACCTCAAAAAACCAAAAAAAAAAGTGAAGGGTGAGAACCTAGCACTTGATCTCCACAGACACACCATGGCACATAATGCTAGACACACACACACACACACACACACACACACACACACACACACAAACACAACAAGATTTAAAAAAAAAAGTTTAAATTTATTTTATTTTTGTTCATTTTTATTTATTTGAGAGTGACAGAGAAAGAGTGAGAGACAGAGAGAGAGAATGGGCATGCCTGGGCTTCCAGCTTCTGCAAACAAACTCCAGACATATGTGCCCCCTTGTGCATCTGGCTAACATGGGTCCTGGGGAATCAAGCCTTGAACCGGGGTCTTTAGGCTTCACAGGCAAGCACTTAACCGCTAAGCCATCTCTCCAGCCCTGAATTTATTTTTATTTATTTATTTGAGAGAGAAAGAGAATGGGTGTGCCAGGGCCTCCAGCCACTGCAAACAAACTCCAGATGTGTGCGCCCCTTTGTGCATCTGGCTAACATGGGTCCTGGGGAGGCGAGCCTCGAACCGGGGTCCTTAGGCTTCACAGGCAAGCGCTTAACTGCTAAGCCATCTCTCTGGCCCAAGATTTTTTTTATTTTTTATTTTTTTGAGTAGGGTCTCACTCTATAGGGTGACATGCAATTCACTGTGTAGTCTCAGGCTGGCCTTGAACTCACAGAGCTCCCCCTACTGCCACCTCCAAAGTGCTGGGATTAACATGCACTACCATGCCTGGCCCACACTCCAAGGTTTTTAAAAAGTTTACCGGAGACCCTGAACCATAAACATCTTCTAATTTGCTTCTGAATTCCTGGCCAACAGTAACTTTTAGATGATAAATGTGTGTTATTTTAAGGCCCAAAATTTTGCAATAATTTTTTGGGCTGTAGTAGGTAATACCACAAGCAAAAGTAAAACTCATTTGTTACATTAAAAAATTTAAGTATGCTGTTAATCCAGAGGTAGTAAATTAATGTTTGGTTTGAAACATTGGTGGTGGTTAGAAGTATGTGTTATAGCCAGTGTAAGAATTACTTTTTAATAGCAGTTACCTCTATGCAGACTTGAAATGAGAAACTTGAAAGTTGGTGTAATTATTTTTTCTATTGCAATTACATTTTTATTTTATGTGTTGAAATTTAATGAAACATTCACATTTAAATCATGAATGACATTTCTAAATTTAATTTTTCCACAAATTCACTTTGATTTTATTTTGCAAAGCCGTAAGGGATTGAAAGTTTCAAAAGGAAAAAAGAAAATGAAAAATGTTTTTTTCACCACAGATAGTCAACCAGTCTCACTTCATATAGCACACCCTGCATCAGTCTTGCTGTGATTGTCATATCTATGTTATAAGTGGCTACATGCCCTGGTAAACTGCAAGCTCTAGAGAGGACAATCTGTATTTGTACTTGCTATCAACATCTTTAGTATCTAGAACAGTGTCTGCCACTTAAAAGCTATTCAGGTATTGCTTAACAGAATTAACTTTACATTTTTTACTTTTACATTTTTTCATTGTGTCACAATGAGGGTTGATTTTGTAAATAGTCTATATCCATGTCCTCAAGTATTGCTAATTAAGTCAAACAAAAATATTTTTATATAATTTTTGTAGAGTACTAAGAATTTTCATAAAATATGTGTGTTTATTTCCATAGTACAACCTCTGCCTCAGAAGACGATGTCTCAAGTAGATATCCCCGGACAGACAGAAGTGGATTTGGTAGACATAACAGAGAAACAAATGTGGCAAGTAATTTTGTCTCAAGTAGTTCATTGGAAAAGAAAATTGAAGATCTTGAAAAGGTATCACTTATCAGTTACCTAAGATGAATTTAATGTGTCATTGGGACTCGTTTTCTCATAGCAGCTGAGAGAGAAAATAAATGAAAATTTATAGGGATCAGTAGTGCCAGTTAAGGAAAAGAAAGAAGGGCACTATAGGAGCCACCAGTGCTAGCAGACAGTTCTGTTTCTAGTAGCAGCTTTTATTCACTGTCTTAGGCATCTGTTTTCCAGACACATGATGAATAGGTAATTCCCAATTTTGGTAATTTAAAAAAAAATTTTATTAGCATTTTCCATGATTATAAAAAAATATCCCATGTTAATTCTCTCCCTCCCCCCCTTTGAAATTTCATTCTCCGTCATATTACCTCCCCAAATTTTGGTAATTTTTTTTTGTAATTCAAGTCTGATGAGGCTAAAACTTTGGAAATGGAGCAAATTCTTATATTCCTTAAAATTCTATGATGATTGTTTTTCTTCAAGTTGTTGGGTACAATTCAAATGAACATTGGCATATTATTATGAACCAACATGTCTCATGTTTTTTCTCTAGATATTCATCTCCTAAAATTGATCATGATGCTACACTATTTGGTTGAAAATATGAAATGAAATTATTCCCTGTGATAGAAAGATTACTTTGACATGTAATTTCTTTAAAAAAAAACTTTGTTTACATTATGACTATTTTAGATCATATTTAAGCTTGAACACTTGTTCTGTTTTGTAGTCATTATTTCACTGATTTAAATTTTAAAATGTTAGTGAATTTTCAGGGGCTTTTTCAGAAAGTCCCCCAAAGGACCAGAAAAGCTGAGGTTGAATTGCTAGCAGTTGACAACTGCTGAGTGATATGGGCAGCAGACAGCTTTCTCTGAAGGCTGGTGGGAAAAAAAACTTCTCAAAGACCTGCCTCTAAGGCCCTGATTGTTCTTTTCTGCTTTTCTTTTTCTTTCTTTCTTTTTTAAAAAACTTTATTTATTTTCATTTTAGGGGGGGGTCTCATGTATCCCAGGCTGGCCTTGGCTTTGAACTCACAATGTAGTTAAGAATGACCTTGAATTTCTGATCCTCCTGCCTCCACCTCCTAAGTGCTGGGACTGTATGTGTAAACCATTCTACCTACCTCACCGTCTGAATTCTCAATAAGATTCCTTTGCATAAAGGGCATATGGTAGTTGGGGGATAGGTATGTGAGTGTGTGTGGTATATACCTGTGGTATGTACCTGTGTGTGCAGGTCCATGTGTGTGCGTGCATTGTGTAGAGGCCAGAGGTCAGTTTTGGTTATCTCCTCAGTTGTTCTTCAACTTATTTTTTTTTTCCACTGTATTTTTAAACACCAAGACTCTTTCACTGAAACCTGAGCTTACAGATTGGCCAGACTAGCTGGAGAAAGAAGACAAGAAGACCTGTGAGCCTTATCGACTCTGTAAAACATGGGTTTAGTTAGGAACATATAGCAGCTTTTATGTTCCTCTCATTCTTTTGATTCCTTACTGACATAGGTTCTTTCTTCCCTTACCAACTCTCTTAAACAATTCACTGGAAATATTTGTGTCTAAAATACTTTACCAAGTGTGCACAAGTTCATGTTCCCTCTACTTTATTTCTTCTCCCTCTCTCCCTTCTTCTCCCTCTTCCTTCCCTCCCAATCTCTCCCCCTTCCTTTATTCCCCTGCCCCCAGGTCTTGCTATGTTGCTCAGATTGAATTCATGGGCTCAAGTGCTCCTGCTGATCTTCCTGCCTCAGCCTCTTAACTGAACTGTGTGTTCCACATGCCCAATACACGGCATCACTTTTTGTTTGTTTTTTGTTTTGAAGTATGGTCTCACTATAGCCCAGGCTGGCTTGGAACTCACTCTGTAGTCCCAGGCTGGAATTGAATGCATGTGCCACCACACCCAGCCACACAGGATCTTTCTAAAAGGGAGAATCATCAACATCTTTTAACAGTCATATAATAATAAACACTCTTGTCTTTTTCTTTAAAAACAAAACAGGCATCTATCATGGCTTCAGCACCAGAATATGGATAAAAGAATCTTTGCCAATTGACAGAATGTGTAACTGCTATTAATGGGTATATTACATTTAAAAAGGTAACACATAACCAGTTAGCTTCTTGTTAATGCTCTGTAATTATATTCACCAGGAAGTAGTAAGAGAAAGGCAAGAAAACCTCCGACTTGTGAGACTGATGCAAGATAAAGAAGAAATGATTGGAAAACTCAAAGAAGAAATCGATTTGTTAAATAGAGTACGTATAGGACATGTTTCAGTTCCAGGGTTTCCTTCTCTTTGGTGATTATATGAAAGCATATAAATACAACCAGTTACTTATATATTATCTCACTTCTGCTGTGTGATCTAGGACTCAGTTTCATTGCAGCAGGGATGGACCGGTGCATAAATGTGTTCTTCGTTTTCTTACAAGTCTGAGTAAGGGATAGTTGGCACAGCTGTATGAGAAAGAGCACTGGCACAAGCTTCATGTGGGTGGCTGGAGAATTGAATCTGGTCAGCAGGCTTTGCAAGCAAGCACCTTTAATTGCTGAGCCATCTCCCCAGGCCCCAAGAATCCCATATTTTTATAGTTGTTTAAGTAAGTTAGTTTTCTAACGTTCATTTAGTTTGTCAAAGAGTCAATACAAATTCTGATTTGAGTAAATTTTTCATTACTGTACTAAGTTTACAAGGATGCTGCTATCCTGCAGCACACTTGATTCAGATTGATTTCATCAAGTTTTAGTCTATACATATTCGCTTTGCTAATGGTGAAAAAGTCTTAACATGAATTATGACTAAGATTTACAGTGGTTTTAGCACTGTCATGCGTGTCGAGTCTTTGTCACATTGTAACATGACATTTCTACCTGTAAAGGTCATACTGGAGAGCCACACAATTGAGTTACAGAAAAATCTGAAAAGTATCTCAACATTTAAGTAAATTGACAGAGTTATGTTGGGCCATCCTCATAGATCTGGATCATAACCTTTCAAGGCATAGACTTTAGTGGCTTTCTTTTTCTAGTTTATTTATTTGCACGTGGGAGGGCAGTTGAGATGACACCTGCACCAGGGTCTTCTTGCCATTGCAAATGAGCTCCAGGTGCTTCAGCCATTTTCTGCATCGGCTTTAGGTGGGTGCTGGGGAAATGAAACCAGGCTGGCAAAGTTTGGAGGGAAATAACTTTAATCTTTCAGCCATCTATCTCCCCACCATCCCCTGTTTTGTTTTGTTTTGTTTTGTTTTGTTTTGTTTTGTTTTGTTTTGTTTTGTTTTGTTTTGTTTTGTTTTGTTTTGTTTTGTTTTGTTTTGTTTTGTTTTGTTTTGTGGCAGGGTCTCATTCTAGCCTAGTTGACCAATAACTTGCTCTATAGGCTAGACTGGCCTTAAATTCACAATGATGCTCTTACCTCAGCCTCCCAAGTGTTGGGATCCAAGGTATGTACCCCCTGTCCAGCTCTTTTGTGAGGCATAAAAGCTTTCCTTCAAACAAATTTAGCCTAAGGATTAAACCACCTTATGTGTATATCAGATATAAGCTGAACTAGATACACTGATATATCCCAGAGCTAACCTTCTTTTTATGTCTCAGGTCTAGCACCTCTTCATAATCTCCTGCAAATGTGTTCCTGAGTAGTCCACACACAGTGGTTAAGAGTTCAGCCAGAATCTGTACTTTATAGGCCCAGTTTGACACAAGGTTGTAACCCAGAACCTTATACCACATGTGGCCTGCATGCATATTTTGTTAAACCTTCCATTTCAAGTAGAAGGAATAGTGTTTTATAATTCCACCCTCCAAAAAGAAAAAATATATTTGAAATAATTAAAATTATAGGTTGCAAGATTCATAATTTAGAACTTCTGATTTCTGGCTTCCCTTGAAAAATTAAAAGTTCTGGAAGAATTGGCCCTCACAACATTCAGGTCATGAATACTTAACTTGAGATATGGGGAACATTCTATTTAAGATTATTTTTAGAACTTGTTTCAGAAATCATTGATTAAATGAATTGAATTAGCTTTGTGTATTATTAAAAGGGTATTGTTTTAAGTCTGCTTGGAGCTAGGGAGATTTCTCAGGGGTCAAAGGCACTTGTTTGCAAAGCCTCTGGGCAGCTGGGTATTCATTTGCAGCAGCAGCAAGAGATACTGGTGTGAGTGTAGACACACAAGTGCAGATATATTTTTCTAAAAGTCTCATTTAGGATATTTTAAGTTATTTTTTTAAATTTTATTTATTTATTTATTTATTTATTTGAGAGCGACAGACACAGAGAGAAAGACAGATAGAGGGAGAGAGAGAGAATGGGCGCGCCAGGGCTTCCAGCCTCTGCAAACGAACTCCAGACGCGTGCGCCCCCTTGTGCATCTGGCTAACGTGGGACCTGGGGAACCGAGCCTCGAACCGGGGTCCTTAGGCTTCACAGGCAAGCGCTTAACCGCTAAGCCATCTCTCCAGCCCAAGTTATTTTTTAAAACATTAATTTCTTTTCTTTTTTCTAGGACCTGGATGACATCGAAGATGAGAATGAGCAATTAAAGCAGGAAAATAAAACTCTATTGAAAGTTGTTGGACAGCTGACCAGGTAGAAGTTCAAGGCTCCGTGTGGAAGCGTACTTTCAAACTACTGATTGAATGTTACAGTTCATGCTCAGGCGGTATCCTGTCTGCAATGCATTAACCTAATTGTGTAATTTATTTCTAGAAAGTGGATATTTGTTTTCGAAATTACTCTTTTTTTTGTTCCTAGTGTTTAAAAATGCATCAACCTTGTATTTCACAAACAAGTAACATCTTTTAGTTATTAAAGTGATAGGTAATGCCTTCTTTGTTTTGTAATATTCAAATAATATATGGTTCAAAATCACAGCCAGTTGAATATGTTTATCTCTGTTAGAACATTTTCTCTGTAAAGGAACATACATAGTCTTTGTTTACATGAACTTAAATACTTTGGGGGATTACCTACCAGTGCTTATTACTAATGTGTACAGCCCTTTATGGGTTGAAGGTTGAAAACTTCCTCATAGAAACCTTTGTCTACTGTCATTTTTCAGTTGTTCTAGTGATCTGAAATAGTAATAGACACTATTTTGTATGACAGTAATCTCTTAAAGGAAAGCTATTTTAAAGAGTTGCTACATTCTAGTTGGCTAAATGTAAACTTAAGAAAATACTTGAACTATGCTATAGTAAATGAAAATTTACTATTTGGTGTTTGAATATTAAAAAATTTTTAATTACTTTAACTTCTGAAAAGCAATGTATAGTTTCTTATGTAGGTACTATCTTTTTTATTGTTTCAGGATATGTTAGTAAATATAGAATATTTAAAAAATTGTTTATTCTTCAAGCCTCAAAATGATGTACAATTTTAGTGTTGAAGAAAATCCAACTTTTTATCACGTGCTTTAAGATCAGAACCAAAATATTTTTCCACACTTAAAACAGTTGTACAGATATTAACATATGTAAGCAGAAGTCGTGCTGAAATACTTTGGCTCATTTATAAGTTGGAGAAATATTGTACTACTCTTTTTCTCATATGAGAGAATATTCTTATATCCCAAATTTAAGGAACTTTTTTTCCTAACTGAAAATTTTAAAGTAATCATTTTTGAAGCATTGCAAAATAAACTTGTCTCTGTTAAATATCTTTAGTATTAGGGTGTTTTGTATTGCATTTTCATGTTAAGAACACTGTCCCTTTATATAGTAAGAAAATTCTGCTGATGGATAGAACTCTCTACTTTTTTACTGTGATGGGGACTGGATGCGGGGTAGACACTCTACCACTGACACTGAGCTGCAGCCCTACTTCTGCTGGATGTACTTCAGGCACCAGTGCTGACACCCTTCTGCCTGCCAGTGCTCAGGAGTGGCTTGAACATAGCAAGAGTGCCGAACAGATTAGGCACACGATTTCAAAGGAGCCCCTCCCTTGTTTAAAATGTGTACTTCACCCATAGATTTAAAAAAAAAAAAATTGCTACTTTTATTTATTTGAGAGCAACAGACAGAGTAAGAAAGAGGCAGAGAGAGAGAGAGAGAATGAATGGGTGTGCCAGGGCTTCAGCCCTGCAAACGAACTCCAGATGCGTGCGCCCCTTGTGCATCCGGCTAACGTGGGTTCTGGGGGATTGAGCCTCGAACTGGGGTCCTTTGGCTTCACAGGCAAGTGCTTAATCGCTAAGCCATCTCTCCAGCCCTCAATGATAGATTTTTTTACACTGCAAAAAATGTAGTAGGATCTTATTACTTTTTATATTTATTTTTAAAATTAAATTTTTACAAAAATGCATTAAAACATAATATAAATGAACTTCACACTTTGCTTATCAATAAATTTAAAATTTAGAGCCAGGTATGGAAACTTCGGGACTATAATCTTAACACCTGAAAGGCATGGGCAATAAGGTGGTGAGGTCAGGGCCAGTTTAAGCTACATGGTCAGTACAGGCAAGCCTGGGCTATAGTGATTCCTTGACTCAAAAAGTCTAAAGAAAATTAATAAATGTTGAGGGGAATGTTTAACAGATAACTTAAGTACATGAGAAAGCTTTGCTTATATACAATTATTTGTGAAAAATAATTCTATTAAGAAATATTTCTCATGTCTTCTGGGACGTTGTGGCACAGTGAAGCACAGCTGAAGCCCAATGTGTTTGTGACATCATTTTCAAAATAGAAGGTCTGTTATCCTTAAAATAAACATAACTTGCCTTCCCCAGTGCTGACAGGGATTAATTTAAAATTACTGTAGTAATTATTACATTTTCCCCAGGTTTGTTGGTGGTTTTGTTATAGTACACTTGTAATTAAAAAGGAAGCAAAAAGATAATGGAATATACATATTTAAATAATTGGGGAAATTTATGAAACCATAATAGATTAGCACTGTCAGACTTACTCAAATTGTTTAAAATGTAGAACATTAAGTCTTAATCAGGTACATGAAATACTGTAACCCGCCCCCATGCAGTAATTTAAAAATTAAAAAATTGGGGTAGAAACAATGTATTCCTAAGGTTCAAAACCCACCACAGTTGTATATGGTCTATGTTTTCTGAAATCTGGGTTTTTATAATTAGAAATTAAAATGTAAAAATGTGAGGTTACTCTTCATTGAAAAGAGCACAGACCAGTGTAACAGAATCATCCATATGTTCTCCACTATAAGATATGATTGTAAAAACCTTGAATAAGCAGTGAGGCCTTGGATTGGATAATTGACATGATGATACCAACATTTTTCACATGTACAGTGTTGTCATAAGACATCCTATTGATGAGAATTTTAATTTATACCACTTACTTGAAACCACTAAGATACTTAGTAAACTGAAAGCATTACCCTGGTAACATAGTTTGCTCCTTAAAGGACATTGCCAGAGGCACCTCTCCCCCCATGCTGGACATTGTCTTTCTAAAGTCTTGAAGCATTATGTAAGAAAACTTGAGACCACATTGTTTTTTGACATGGAAGGTTCCTATGTAACCCAAGTGCCCTTTGTTAACCCAAGGTCTCCCTATGTAGCCAAGTTGAGACTTACACTTGTAGTTCAGGCTGGCCTTAAATTTGTGATTCTTCTTCCTCAGCCTTATTATTTTTCTTAGCTAAATTTGATAGCATGTTAAATTTGCATCTTCACCACCTCCTAACTAAAGTAACTATGTGAGAGTATGTTTGTGGAGGCTATCTTTTCTTTTCTTTCTTGTTTTGGGTTTTTGAGGTAGAGTCTCACTCTGGCATAGGATGACCTGTATTCTCAGGGTAGCCTCGAACTCACAGCAATCATCCTGACTCTGTTATCCTTACATACATACTTTAGCAAGTATTTTTTAGAGAGCTGGATGTAGTATTGATTGTATCCAAGTTTTCTTTATTTTTGTTTTTTTTTTTTTTGAGGTAGATCCTCACTGTAGCTCAGGCTGACTTGAAATTCACTATGTACTTTCAGGGTGGCCTCAAACTCACAGTGATCCTCCTATCTCTGCCTCTCAAGTGCTGGGATTAAAGGTGCCACCATGCATGGCTTGTACCCACGTTTTCAATATGTGGATGTCTACCAAGTCTTGCATCTAACAGACTACACCCCATGTAGTCTGTGTTGGTAGTGTAAAGTGAGTCTTAGCTAGCCTGCCTAATCTGAATAATTCTCTGAAAAGCATTTTGTATTAATTATCCAGCATGTTGTCTCATATCCAGTTAATAGGTACTGATTAACTTTCTATAGCATGGGGAATGAACTGATGCATATTAGAAGGTATTTTATAATGCATAGTTAATTATGCATTATGAAAAGAATATAATTTATAGAAGTAATAAAAGGAATTCAATCTATGTTACATACACTAAACTGCTGATTATATTTAAATTTTACTCCAAATTAGTATTTGTACATACAGTGTTGAGTAGTGGGGTTTTGAGTAGTTAAATGTCCTCTACTCTTCAGTTCATATATTGGCAGTCACCTTAGAATGTGAGTGATGATCATTTGGTGGATATTAACTATATGCCTATACTTTGTTATTTTTTGGTCAATTTATCTAGAACATTTGGCTTTGCTATTCAGAGATTTTATTGTTATGTTAATTTTTCTAAATTTAACAAACAGGTAGCCCTTGCTACCAGCAAAGATGATATAAAAGCTAAAACTTGACTGTTTTGTTAAAACCAGTTATTTCTGATAACCCTGATATTTGTAGGGAGAGAGAATTTGAATTAATTGGACATAATATTTTATATACAGTTTTGATAAATTTCATTGCATAGGTCTATTTACTTACATACAGAGAGGGGGAAGAGAGGGAAAAATGAATGAGAATGGGGGTGCCATGACCCCTAGCCACCATAAACACACTCCAGGCACTTGCACCACTTCATGCATCTGGCTTTACATGGGTACTGGGGAAATGAACCCAGGTCATTAGGTTTTGCAGGCAAGTGCCTGAACTTCTGAGCCAGCTCACAAATGATTTCTTAATTCAGAGTTGGAACTTTTACAAATGAAGTCAGATAGTGTTCAAAGAATTTAAAATCCTTAGTAGTTGAAATGTAAGAATCTTGTCTTTGTTTTTACAATAAATGGTTTATGTAAGCTTTCATCAGAGTGTCATTCTTTGCACACCTGCACAGGGTGTCAGAGCTCTTGAGTTCATCGCATCCTTGTCAGTTTATGTTGATAATATACATTTTACTAGCAAGCCTACTGGCTTTTTTTTTTTTTTTTGGTCAAAGTCTCAATCTTAATTGAAAGTGGAACCTTCTATTTTATTTATTTTATTTTTTGGTTTTCTAAGGTAGGGTGTCACTCTAGCTCAGGCTGACCTGGAATTCACTATGTAGTCTCAGGGTGGCATCAAACTCTCGGCGATCCTCCTACCTCTGCCTCCTGAGTGCTGGGATTAAAGGCATGCGCCACCACACCCAGCTACAGAACCTTCTATTTTAAACTTCATCAAAACTCAGCTTTTTAAGCCGGGCATGGTGGTGCACACCTTCCAGAACTCGGGAGGTAGAGGTCGGAGGATCGCCTTGAGTTCAAGGCCACCCTGGGACTACGTAGTACATTCCAGGTCACCTTGGACTAGAGTAAAACTCTACCTCAAAAACAGCAACAAAAAAATACTCTGAGCTTTTAAATTCTGGATTCACTCTGTGTGAGTTTACATGACCACTTTTGTAAGCAACCAGAAAATATCCATATACTTTTTATTCTCATTCCTCCAGCCTTTCTTCACCTTTGCATTGTACTTTTGGTCAATTAGAAAAAATATGTAAAATAGGTATAGGACTGGTTACAATGTTCTTAACAGTCCGGGTTACTTCCCCCCCGCCCAAGGTAGGATCTTACTCTAGCTCAGGCCAACCTGGAACTTGCTTGAGGATTCCCTCGAACTCACAGCAACCCTCCTGCCTCTTCCTCCCAAGTGCTAGTATTGAAGGCATGCACCACCACGTCCAGTGGGACATTGCTTTTGATAAGAAAATATGCATCGGATAGGATTAGGAAAAACTGAAAATTTATTAGCTTCCACAGGACATACAAAATTTCATGAATGAACTGTGGAGAACAGTGAACAGCTTCTTGTATTGAAAAGTAAACCAGGGCTGGAGAGATGGCTTAGCGGTTAAGCGCTTGCCTGTGAAGCCTAAGGACCCCGGTTCGAGGCTCGGTTCCCCAGGTCCCACGTTAGCCAGATGCACAAGGGGGCGCAGGCGTCTGGAGTTCGTTTGCAGAGGCTGGAAGCCCTGGCATGCCCATTCTCTCTCTCTCCCTCTATCTGTCTTTCTCTCTGTGTCTGTCGCTCTCAAATAAATAAATAAATAAATAAATAAATAAATAAAATTAAAAAAAAAAAAGAAAAGTAAACCAGTACCAGCCACATTTACCCTCACCAGTTTAAATTGGTGCAAGCTTTCATGAAGTCCTTGGAAATGCTAAGAATCATAGGTGCCATCAGAGTGCCCCTTCTTTCTTATAACCCTTTTAGCATCAATATGCTTTATTTTATAATAACTGAGATAGCAATTTAAGCACCACCTGGACCGCCAACTTTAGTAGTATATTTATAGTCAGTAGTAGACTGGGAATGTCCAACAGTGCCTTACATTCCATTTTGTTTTGTTCTTTAAAACCCTGTACCATACAGAGATTGGGAGAGGGTAGTTACACATCACAAAGCTCAGGTACTTGAATATGAAACTTTGTGCTGTGTGATATGACACATAGGCTTGGGCCATCATCACTCTCTTACTAAGTACTTTGTGGCTCTAAGAGTGTTTCTCACACTAGTAGATCTGCTTCACTTGGAAACCCTATGGAAAGACAGAACACTTTGGCCTGACCTGAATTAAAAACTTGCTTGGTCAGACCCAGCCATCTGTGTAATGAAGCCTTCAGGTGACCCTGACGCGGGTCAGAGCTTTCACACCACTGCAAGGCTAGTTTTCAAGCACAGCAAAAGTCTTTGTCTCTCATCCCCCCTTGGGTATTGCGTGGTTGTGTTTTTTTCTTTGTTGCTTTCATTGAAAAAGATTGTATCTGTAAAAGCCTCAGCAAGGCTATTGGCAGCTTGACATACCCCATTAGTTTACTATCATTTCTGGGACTCAGATGGATTCACAAGGCCAAGAGATTGTGGGGTAGAATGTTGTTTGTTCTGTATTAAGCTTGATCTGAAGATTTTGGGTAATAATAATGCATTTTTGTCAAACTTTAAAACTTGATTGGAAGAAATAAATGAAACATACCTTGGTTACAGATTTTGGTTTTTTGTTTTGCATGTATCACTGTTGGTTTCCAGGAATCTGCATATTGGAAACACGTTGTGAGCTCTGAAAAGTCACTTTTTTTTTTCAAGGTAGGGTTTCACTCTAGTTCACACTGACCTGGACTTTACTATGTTGTCTCAGGGTGGCCTGAAACTCACAGCGATCCTCCTACCTCTGCCTCTCAACTGCTGGAATTAAAGGTGTGTGCCACCATATCTGCTGAAAAGTCACTCTTTGAACAAATGGATCATTGCAAACAAATTCAATTTACATCCTAATCAGTAACACTAAGTGGAAAGACTTTATTCAGGTCATTTTCTTACACATGACATATCTAAATAAACAGATTTACGAATCCTTATGATGGTAGTACAGAGATTTCTTTTATGCCCATATATCTTACATTTAACAATGCATATTTTACAATAATTAAAATTGACACATTCTCCATTCAAATTTCCCCATTGTTTCCTTGTCTGTGTGTGTGCGCGCGCGCGCGCGTGTGTGTGTGTGTGTGTGTGTGTCTGTCTGTCTGTCTGTCTGTGTTAGAAGAGCCAGTCCAGACTGCTGCTTTACCCTGAGTTTTTATGTCTCCTCTAGCTCCTGGCTATTGCAACTTCTCAGCTGTTCTAAGCAGTTTCCCACAGTGCTTTCACATTTTTCCTTGAGCATGTCACATACCCACAAACCTATCAAAAATCATTCTTAATATCTTACCAATAGTAGATCCTTTTTAAAAAAATTATTAGCATTTTTCCATGATTATAAAAAAAAATCTCGTGGTAATTCCCCCCCCCCACTTTCCCCTTTGAATAGATCCTTTTTATAATAGGAATATTTTAAAGTTAAATTCCAGTCATCCCATCATTTTATCATTTACCTCTTAAACATAGCTCTTAATAGTGAGGATTTGAAAGACAGTCACAGTATTATCATACTAATAAAATGAATGCTAATTCCTGCCTCCCTACCCAGACTCCAGGTCTCATGTAGCCCAGATTGGCTACAAATCCATTATGTAGCTAGGGATGACCTCCTCAATCACTACCTACCTTGTTCTGTGTGACAAGGTCTGTCATGGGAACTAGGGGTCTCACCATTTCAGCTAGACTAACCAGCAAGCCCTAGGGATCTCTTTCTGCCTCCCCAGTTTTGGGGTTGCAGGTGCATGCCACCCACCATGCCCAGCTTTTATTTTAGTACCGAAGTTCTGAACTCAAGGCTTCATCGTTGCCTGGCAAGCGCTTTGCCCACTGAGCCAGTTCCTAGCCTGTGCTAATTCTTAAATACGTGTTTAATTGGGATTATTTGAGAAGGAAGCACACAAAGGTTTTTTTTTTTTTTGTGGTAAATTATAGAGGGAGCTAAAGAAGATTGAGAAAGCTTTCAGAATTCATTATAGGGTTGACTGGTGAGGTGACAGAAGGATGGGTTGGACAGGAAGTCTAAATCCACAGTTTTGCACTTTCAACAAAGCTGATGAGTCCTCTGGCTAAAGGTGCATGCTCCTCTGAGAGGCTTCACATCTTGCAGAAATGGGTGGGCCATGGTGTTCATGCTCCTTCATGCACTAGGTGCCTGAGAGCAGCTAGACAGAAGCATGCTCTCTAAGATCCATAGTGAATTCAGACTATGCAGCTGCTGGTCAGTCAGTTACTCAGCTTCAAGCTGGACATGGACATGTGAGCACTCTTATTTTCATGCCTGTCCCATTATTTAATGTGTTTATGTTTCATCTGGATACTTAAAAAGGTTTTGTTTGTTTGTTTGCTTTTGTTGTTTGGTTTTTCAATGTAGAGCCAGGCTGACTTGGAATTCACTATGTATTCTCAGGGTGGCCTTGAACTTGTGGTGATTCTCCTACTTCTGCCTACCAGGTGCTGAGATTAAGTTAGCTTTTTAAACTGTTAGTCTCTCCCATTTTATGCCACTCTTTGATGAAGATGTGAAATAATTTGCTGGAATTCCCCACATTGTGGATTTGATTGATGGAATAGTCATGGCATTACCTAGCAGGACCCTCGGCCATTCACTATTTTTTCTCATGCACTGGGGATAGTAGTTTATTGGGCTCAGTAGGTAGTGTCCAGGTCCTGCTGAATCATATCACAAGGCACATCGGGTGTACTTGTCTTACTTCATTGGTGGTAAGATTGCTTAGGTCCACATGCTATGAGTTTGATTTTGCTGTATTTTAAAGTTTCTCATTGATATTTATCCATCTATCCCTCCCCTTTCTTTTGCAGTACTAGGGATTGAATTTAGGGCCTCTACTGCTGATCTTTATCCCCAGCTGTCTTAATTTTTATTTTGAGACAAGGTCTCATTAAGTTGGTCAGGATAGCCTGGAACCCACTCTATCCCAGGCAGACCTTGAATTAGTAATCCTCCTACCTCAGCCGTCCCAGCAGCTGGGTTAAGGCGTCATCACCAGGCCCAGTCTCATTCAGCTTTCATGTTCTTAGCAATCATTGACAATAATTAGGTCTGGCAAAGTGATTTTTTTCTATTCTGTGTGTCCCTTAATTCCATTTATTTAGTATTTTTTAAAGAAGAGCTCTTTAGCTAGGTGTGCTGACATATGTGGCCTCAGCACTGGAGAAGCTGAGGCAGGAGGATCTTAAGCTTGAGGCCAGCCTGGGCTACATATTGGAATCCTGTTTAAAAGCAGGGGCTAGAAAGATAGCTTAGCAATAAGGTGCTTGCCTGCAAAGTCTGAGGACCCTAGTTCAATTCCCCAGTACCCACATAAGCCAGATGCACATAGTGACACATACATCTGGAGTTCATTTGCAGTGGCTAGAGGCCCATTCTCTCTGTCTCTTTCTCACTGTCAAGCAAATAAAACTAAAATATTTTTAAAAATAGAAGCAAATGAAGAACGATAAATCATATTTATCAACTACTAGGTCTCCTAAAATACAAGAAAGACATGATAGCTCATGTTGATGCTTTTTTTTTTTCTAAGGCAAGGTCTACTCCAGGCTGGCCTCAAACTCAGTCTTCCTTCTATCTCAGCCTCCCCAGTGCTTGTGCTGATTCTTGTTTTTATCAGTTTTGTCATCATGGGCCAAGAGTCCTGGCATCCTCCAAAGGTAAGTCATGAGATCGTTTTATATATTTAATGTGATTTAACCCACTGCGGTCAATGTTTTATGTCTGAAATATCTGATGTTCGGCAAGTGGGAGCCCTTCACCTTGGCTTCTGGTTACTGATGACTTACTTGTTTTCTGGCATGAGGTGTCCTAGTCTCATCTTGTACATTTCCTTGTCAAGATGTAGAATCAAGAGCTACCTTGAGCTACGGAATTAGAGCCTTGAGAACTATCTGAGTTTCCAGATGATGTAAGCACCAAATGACATTAATGCTGTTCTGAGCTGTGTTGTCTGTAAGAACCCTCAAACATTTCCTAACTTGTATTTTTAAGGAAAATGTTTAAGAAGAGGGCAGAAATGCAGGTGGTTTTTGTTTGGGGCCTTTCTGCATTTTCTAATTTTTGTGCAAGTAGTAGGCAGATCTTAGATGTTTCTTAATTTTTCTTAAAGCTACAGATTTATGCATATTGGGAACTATAAGAGAGTGTTGTCCAAGCCAAGGCTTTCTTTTGAGTAATTAAAAACACTTTATAAACTTGTTTTAAAATTAGGATGCAGCCACATAATTATGTGAAGTATATAGGTGCTTGAGTTAGGTGTGAAAAGACATTATAGGTATATGTAAATTGAAGCCATAAGGAGAAGGGGGAAAGATTGTGCTCCCACCATTCCCTATTAAGATTTGTCTTGAACTAGAGACTCCACATTCCCATCTTAGTCTTATTTAAGTGACTGAGTATCATGGTAAGTTGTCACAGCTGGTGGTGAGGAAGGAATGTTTGATGGTGGATGGAAACAAATTATGACGTTGACCTATGAGTAATCAGGCAACCAAGGTTTCTGCAGTGCTTGTAATTAAAAAAGCCCAGCTGTCAGCAGCCATCAACATGGGGGACCATGTGCTCACTAAAGTTTTCCTTTGCTACCACCAGTGTTTCCAGAATCTGAAAACTAGCTGTAACCTAGACTTCCTGTATTTTCTCTCCTACATTGGTTCCCCAATATTTATTCTGGCACAATTAGAGGTAATAGAAACATAGACATAAACAGCAACAACAACAAAACTCCTAGCTCATTATTGGCCCAAGGAACGAGATTGTTCCCTCAGGGTTGAGAAAGGGTTGCTCTTTTTTCTTTCTAAAACATGAGACTTGAGACCTGCGTGTGCTGGCACATGCCTTTAATCCCGGCACTTGGGAGGCTGAGCTAGGAGGATTGCTGTGAGTTGCACTAAAATGATACTCTGCCTCACAGAGAGAGCGAGCGAGAGAGAAGGAAGGAAGGAGTGGGGGAGGGAAGGAAAGGCAGAAAAGATAAGACTTGCACTCATTTGCTGAGACAGCATCAACATCAGTATAGGCTATAAGAATGCTGGTAGGTCTAATGTTTGGGAAAAAACAGAAATGCCTCTGGTCTTGAGAAATTGAGATTGATTGGGGATTTGGAGAACCAATTCATGTTTCCATTTATTAAATTAGTGATGTGAATTTTATTTTTGTCCAGAAATCTTGTCTTTGATGCTATTGTTTTTAAATCCTCATTAGGGGTCAGAGCCTCTAATTTTCCAGTACATTCTGATCATCTCCAGCATTCGAGGGAGTTTCTGAATGCTCTTAATTTTATGATGGATTTCCAAATATGTCTGTTCATGTGGCTCATAGAATTCCTAAAGCTACTGATGGTTAAGTAAAACAATTTCTTGGTGTTTTTCTTTACATCCAAGCTTTGCATTTCAGGTTGAACTAAGTACAAGTAATTTACAAGCTCTTGTATTTGGTTACTTGAGAAACACTTAGTATGGTTGAAATCATTTCACATTTCTTTCTCTCTCTCTTTTTTTTAGTAGTTGAGTGTTCCAGATACTTTTATTTTTTTTTTGTTGTGATTCTTGTCTAAAGATTTACTTCATTTGGGAAGAACATACCTGAGGGAATTAAGTGCAGATTGGAGGATTTACTTGTTTACTTACATACTTAAAACTGCTACTATACCCTAGTTTTTAAAGCCTCTTAGAAACAATTGAAGAAGTTATTAAGAACTATTTTCCTTTGATTCAGGATTCTTGGGAAGGGTCTCTTACTGCTTTCAAACTGGTCTTCATGGTTAAGGGAAGTAGCTGATTACCTCTTTGCAGTGAGGAAGTAGGGTGTTCTGTTTACCTGAGGTCACATGATGATAAAGTTGAATCCTATCTGCTAGGACCTGAGAAGATTCGTCTGCAACCACTTCTGTTGAGAAAGAAAGTTTGATTTTAAAATATTGTAAACATTATTATTGAGCAAATTAGACATTTACTCAGGGCTGGAGAGATAGCTCAGCTGCTAAAGGCATTTGCTGGTAAAGCCTGAAAGCCCAGGTTCAGTTCTCCAGTATCCATGTGAAGCCAAGAGGTACAAAGTGGCCCATGTGTCTGCAGTTCATTTGCTATGGCTTTGGCATGCTAATTCATACTGTCTTTCTCTCTGTCTCTCTCATTCTCTCTGTGTGTGCACGCACGTGTGTGTGTGTGTGTGTGTGTGTGTGTATATATATATATATTTTTTTTTTTTAATTAACTTAGATTCTTCTCCCTTGGCTCTTTTAGAACCTGATTTGCATTCGATGTTAAAAACAGCAGGTAGGGAACAGGGTTTCTTTAGATGCGAGAGTCCCTGTGACTAACAGGCATATACTCTCTTCCTTCTCAAAAAACCACATTTGTAGCAAATAGGATGGACATGAGCCAAGAGAAGGAAGAGTGTCTGGGGCAAAAACTGAGAGAGAGAGAGAGAGGAAGGATTTGTGTTAGTCATGGGAACACTTGGGAAAATGTTCATCATCTGATAAGCACTGGCCCTCCACAGGTGTGCTTCAATGAAAGGTGTCTGCACACCACCCATGAAGGAAGGGAGCCAAGAGCACTAGCTTCCAGGTGAAACCACTTGAATTCATATCCCACTTCCACCACCACGAGCTGTGCAACCCTGGCTAAGCTGCTTTATAATTTACTCATTTGCAACAAGGACAAAATAGTGCCTCACTTGGTTGGACCATTGTGAGAAATGAAGTAATGCGGACAAATCGTACCACAAAGAGCAGACGTTGTGTCATTTCCACCATTTTTCCTGAAATTAAAATGGCTATGAGGGCTGGAGAAATGGCTTAGTGGTTAAGACATTTGCCTGAAAAGCCAAAGGACCCACGTAAACCAGATGCACAAGGAGCGCGTGCATCTGGAGTTTGTTTGCAGTGGCCGAAAGCCCCGATGTGCCCATTCTGTCTGCCTCTTTCTCTCCCTTTCTTTCTCTCTTAAATAAATAAATGAAAAAATAAAAAAAATATTTAAAAAATGGTTATGAGGTAGCTTCTGTGTTAATAATGGAGCTGCCATTTCTAAGCATCTTACATTTCTGCTTTTCTAGGAAGACCTTGCCCTCAGAATGCAACTGAAGTAAATAAGAACTTGTGCTAAAAAGAGAATGCAGTGTATGTTGACACTGTGTTGCCACTGGTAAATTGTCACTACTGGAGACGTACTACCCCAAGCCTTGGGTAAAGAAAAACAACGTGGGCTGGAGAGATGGCTTGGTGGTTAACGCACTTGTCTGTGAAACCCAAGGGTTCTTGTTCAAATCTCCAGGTCCCATGCAAGCCAGACACACAGTGATGCAAGCACACAATGTTGCACATGTGCACAAGGGCTGCATGCTTCTAGAGTTCAATTGCAGTGGCCGGAAGCTCTGATGTGCCAATTCTCCCCCCACTTATTAAAAAAAAGGCCCTGTTGGGCTTGCCTCCAACATGCGCGCGCACACACACACACACACACACACACACACACACACACACCAGAAAAAAAACCAACTTGGGCTGAAGAAATAGCTCAGCCTTTAAAGCCTAATGACCAGGATTCAATTCCCTAGCACCTATATAAAGCCTGGTACACCCACATTCATTCTCATTCTCTCTCTCTCTCCCTCCTTGCAAATAAATAAAAAAGTTTTAAAAAAGAAAGCAAAACAATGTGACTGGGGATGTGGCTCAGTGGTGGGATGCCTGCCTAGCACACATGAAGCCCTGGCTTCAGTCGCCAGCACTGCACAAACTTGTTAAGGTAGTGTACACTCCTGCCAGTACTTGAGAGGTGGAGGCAGAAGTATCAGAAATTTAAGGCCAGCCTGTGTCACCAATACAAAACAAAGAAAAATAATTTTTAGTGGGGGGGGAAATGCCTTCTAGATCCCCAGACTCAACCTGGGTCTGTTTTCCTGTGGAGAAATCTTTCTGCCTGGTCTACTATACAGACATCCTCCAGGGAACTGCCTTTAACCAAGATGGTAAGCAAGGGAACCAAACAGGGTAGATAGATTAACATGAATTCACTTGGGCTGACAGCAATCTAATTTCTTTTTCTACTTTACTTGTTTTGTCAGTGAATCTGATTACTGGTGACCAGTATGCCCTGATGGCAGAGAACAGGAAGCACATTAAGGGGACAGGTGGCTTGTTAGTGACCTGCTCCTGTGTAGCAGGCAGCAGTTTGTGTTGGCTCGTGTAAACATAACATAAAACAGCAGGACAGAGTGACAAGAAGAGTTTGACACTAGGAAAGGTTTTTCACTGTGGCAGAAGACCAAAAGAGCACTTTAAAGGCCAGAAGAAAACATTTTTCTTGCTGAATTGCATAAGTTTGAAAGCAGTGTTTGCTCTCTGACCTAGAAAAAGAATCTAACTGGAATGTAGATAATTTACCTGTCCAGTTACATATACTATTAAGCCTATGCACAGGCTAATTTCCTTCTGCTCGATTTTCTCTTCAAATGCACTGGATCTTTTACTCATTCATCTTTAGACATTTCTTAACCTAACTGATGAATAGACCCTAGTAGGACAGTAACTCTCTGTTCCTCGTAAACATGGTGAATTTCTGGGATTTTAGGAAATTTGTGGAACATAAGTTTTTTTCTATTTAAATTTAGTTCAGAAATGGCATGAGATCCCTCCCCAAGGAAAATTAAATTGGGCAATATAATCATTTCAACTGAAAACATTTGGGACTACATTTAAGTTGATGGGAGTTACCAAAAGTAACATAGATTTTAAGAAGTTTTGGGAGGGGTGGGGAGCCAGGGTCTCACTAGACCAGGTTGGAACTCACTCTACAGCTCAGGCTGGCCTCAAGTTTATGGTGATCCTCCTCTGGCCTCTTGAGTACAGTGCTGGGATTTAAGGTGTGACCATCACACTTGGCTATTTATGTGTTTATTTATTTATAAGCAGAGAGAGAATATGGGTGCGCCAGGGCCTCTTGCCACTGCAAACAAACTTTAGATGCATGTACCACTTTGTGCTTCTGGGAATCAAGCCTAGGCTGTCAGGCTTTGCAAGCAAGCACTTTTAACCACTGAGCCATCTTCCATTCCCACATTTAGCTTCTTAATGTATATTTTTTGTTCATTTTTATTTATTTGAGAGCGAGTGAGCGAGAGAGACAGAGACGGCACACACACCAGGGCCTCCAGCCACTGCAAACCAATTCCAGATGCGTGCACCCCCTTGTGCATCTGGCTAACGTGGGTCCTGGGGAAATCGAGCCTCAAACTGGGGTCCTTAGGCTTCACAAACAAGCACTTAACTGCTAAGACATCTCTCCAGCCCTTTAATGTACTTTTTGAACATCTAAAAGGTAATCAATTAAATCACTTCCACAGGAAAAGACATAGGTATGATTTCTTATAGGGTGGGGTGGAGTTCAGTGAAAAATTCTCTCTCCAACAGTAAAGTGCTATTGAAGTCTGGAATGCCCTTTTTCTTAATTTGCACCTTTTCTGGGACTGTGTTGATGAAGGATGGGGGCATGGTAGGACAGTAAACTAACAGGAAATAACTGGAGCTTATGTCTGAATGCATTTCCTTTTGAAAATATATAGGAGGGCTGGAGAGATGACTCGGCAGTTAAAGGCACTTACAATCAAAGCCAGGTGCCCCTGGTTCAATTCCCCAGTTCCCATGTAAAGCCAGATGCACAAAGTGGAACATATGTATAGAGTTCATCTGCAGTAACAAGAGACACTGGCATGCCCATATTATGTCTCTGTCTCTCTCTCTGCTTGAAAATAATATTTTTTTAAAAAAAACAGAAAAGCTATAGGAAGCATCTGTTCATTGAGTACTGAATGAAGTGTGTGTCAGTAGAGAGCTTGCCTAGTATACATGAGGTGATGGGTTCAATCCCCAGCACTGCATAAACCAGGCAAGGCCAGCCAGGAGTAACAGGCAACCCTTTTACTATGCTTGCCTATCCTGACTCTTCCTGTAGGTTTTGCAACATTTAGCATGTTACTCTAAATACCCATACCTCTATTTCTTCATCAGTAAAGTAGAATTTATTTTGGTGACTGGAATTTTCTTTTTGGATTTTTTTTTTTTTGCCTTAGTTATAGAGTTTCTACAGGTGTTTCTTCCCTCCCTCCCTCCCTCCCTCCCTCCCTCCCTCCCTCTCTCTCTCTCTCTCTCTCTCTCCTTGATTTTGTTTTTCAAGGTAGGGTCTTGCTCTAGACCAGACTGACTTGGAATTCACTATGGAGTCTCAGCGTGGCCTTGAACTCATGGCACTCCTCCTACCTCTGCCTCCCGAGTGCTGGGATTAAAGGTGTGCACCACCACGCCTGGCTCTTCCTTCTCTTTTAATAAGTCATTTGCTGCATATTATCATTTCCATTTAAAAATTCTATGAGGGCTGGAGAGATGGCTTAGTGGTTAAGTGCTGGGCCTGTGAAGCCTAAGAACCCTGGTTCAATGTTCAATTCCCCAGGACCCACGTTAGCCAGATGCACAGGGGGCACATGCATCTGGAATTTGTTTGCAGTGGCTGGAGGCCCTGCCATGCTCATTCTTTCTCTCTCTCTTTACCTCTTTCTCTCCCTGTCACTCAAATAAATAAATAAAAATAAAACAAAAAATTTAAAAAAGTTCTCATATGAAAATATTTCATGAAAATAAAGTTTCGTTGAAAGTTTGTTCCATGCCTTGCAGTTACATCTTGAAGCTTGTTATATGATTGAAGGAATTTCACTTTCTAAAATGAAAAGAAACTCATTTAATTAACTTTCGTTCAGTCATTCAGTTTTCTGCCTTGGGAATTATCCAGGTGCTTTGCCTTTTGCTTTTTATCTGTCTCATGGATTATTAAGCATGAATAGAGAAAGTCAGATCTGGTGAAGAGATTTAGCAGGGCAACTAAACGTGTCATAAGAAAGGGTCGGCTCAGAAAATGGTGTGTGTCCCAAGAAACACATCACAGCCAGGTCTTGTGAGCAGAGGTGTAAGATACTGATCAGAGATTTTGACCTTTCATCATCCTACTGACTTACTCTAAAGCTTGGGCAAAACAATTGATTTATTGTGTAACAGGTAAAATACCTACATAATTTTGGATTCATGGTCCATGGGCATGCCAGTAAAAGGAATTTGAGGAACTCACTGAATGTGGACAATGTTCTAACTGCTAAATAGGGAAACTTTTTAAAGAAGTGCCTGTCTGTTAAGGATGCAAGAGATGAAGCCGGAAATAAGTTTTTTCTCTCCTTTTTCAAAATTCTTATGCTCTATTACTATGTAAAATATTGTATAATTAATTTCTTATTGCCTACAAAATATATAGGACAGCTTTATGTGTCAAATGGTAGTGCGTAAAACATACAGAATTGGAAGGACTTTCTCAGGATTGTCTTCTAACACTAAAATGGGGGCTAATGTCATTTTTCTGATTTCCCATTGGTTCACTGACATGCTTAAGTGGTGAACATGTTTGTTTGTTCTAGTTTTGGAAGTCTGATGTATTTGTAGTCAGGTGTTATGTCCTTATATGTTTAGTTTTTATTTTTAAACTGAAGGAGACAGATGATTTGTTTGGAAAAAAACAAACACAGAGATTAGGACAAAGAAGCAATCTTTTGAATCACAAGGAAAAATTTTGTATTTGTGTGGCCCAACAGTTTGAGTCCCTGGCACAGAGCACACAATAGCTTAAACTTTAGGCATAAGTTGGAGAAAAGGGGAGTAGAGCATTCGTCAGATTTAAGATGTGGCATCTCTGCTACCATGACCTTGCACGTGCCATTCCCTTTCCATCCTTTGCTTCCTATATAGAATACAGAAATGTCTCTTGTTATTTAGTGAGAGTGATTTTGAGAATCAAACAAGTTGTAAAAGTTTATCGTAAGAAGTTTATTAATATTGAATGACTTTTGGGCTGGAGAGATGGCTTTAACAGTTAAGGTTCTTGCCTGCAAAGTCAAAGGACCCAAGTTCAGTTCCCCAAGACTCATGTAAGCCAGATGCACAAGGTGGCACATGCATCTCAGGTTTGTTTACAGTGGCTGATTCTCTCTCTTGCTCTTTCTTTTTCTGTCTCAGTCTTTTTTTTTTTTCTCTTTCTCTCTCAGATAAGCAAATTTTAAAAATATAATATTAAAAAATATTGAATGACTTTACTACAAATCCATATACAGTTATTACATTATCAACACAGTTTGTTTACAACTAAAATTCATTATCATTTAAAAGCTAATCTCAGATCTAAAGCTCTTTGGATTAAAATCTAAAAGTTTTTAATTTATCAAAAGATAAAGGTGGGGCTGGGGAGATGACAGCAGTTAAAAGTGCTTGCTTTCAAAGTCTGCCAACCCCGGGTTCAGTTCCCCAGTACCCATATAAAACCCAGATGCACAAAATGGTGTATGCATCTGAAGATTGTTTGCAGCAGCAAGAGGCCCTGGCCTGTATTTGCATTCTATCTTTATCTCTCAAATAAAATATTTTTTAAAAGATAAAGGTGGAGCTGGGTATGGTGGCACACGCCTTTAATTCCAGCATTTGGGATGCAGAGGTAAGAGGATAACTGTAAGTTTTTAGCCACCCTGAGACTGCATAGTGAATTCCAGGTCAACCTGGGCTAGAGCAAGACCCTACCTCTAAAAGAAATATAATAAAAATAAAAGATAAAGGTGGGTAGAGTGCTGCCCCATGTAAACATGAGATCCTGAGAGAGCTTGAGACCACTTGCGTTCAATTCTCTGGCACCTATTAAACAGCTAGGCACAGCCTCACATACCTGTAACCCCAGTCTTGTGGGGAGCAGAGACCAGAGAATTGTTGAGGCTTGTGAAAATGACAAGCTCCAGAGTCCATGAGACTCCAACTCAGAGCATGCCAGTGAACAATGGAGGGGAGAGAGCCTGCCTTTCTCCTCTGGTTTCCATATGTGCATGCATTTGTACACATACTCACCACACCACAATACACATATGCACACAAAATTTTATTTTTGTTTGTTTGTTTTGTTTTTCAAGGTGAGGTCTTAATCTGGTCCAGGCTGACCGGAATTACCTATGTAGTCTCAGGGTGGCTTCGAACTCATGGCAATCCTCCTACGTCTGCCTCCGAAGTGTTGGGATTAAAGGAGTGTGCCACCACACCCAGCCTATGTGTGTGTGTGTGTGTGTGTGTGTGTGTTTGTCTGTCTGTCTATTTTTTTTTTAAGTGAAGTTTGTGCTTACAGATTTTGCAACATGGAAAAGAATACTGGGGGTGAGGTAGAAATATTCTGTAGTTTGACTGGTGGTAGATGCTTGTTTATTCCTGTACTTCCTAGTGGAAGACCTGAAGTTTTACTTTAATTTCTACAATAAGTTTCTTCCCCAAATTATGTCTTCTAGGTCCAGTTGTTTTCAGGCTTGTTTGTATTTTTCACATTCCTTTCTTGGCCTTTAATCTTACTCTGTGACCCCTTCTGCGGATTCCAGTAGGTCATCTAGTTGGGACCCAAGGAAGTCAGTAAATTAAACTTGATTTGGAATTAGAATACATGGGGTGTGTGGCTTGGATTAGAATCAAATTAAGTTTGGCTAATCTTACTTGGTTTAATCTATGTGGGAAAGAATAGAACTAGAGGAAAACAAACAAAAAATAGAGGAAGCTATTCTTGTATAGTGATAAGTACTTTTTATAAGGAATGGTTCTGAGTGCCAAAACGTAAATTATTTTTATTAGAAGTTGGGGACAAGATTAAACAAAGGAATTTAGGTTAATTTCTGCAGACATTTTGGTGTTTATTTTTTGTAGCTTTCCCAGGCCAGAATTACCAAGTTTAAATAGTAGATGCTCCACCAACCAGGCATTCTACTTAATATAGTTCTTGTTAGTAAATCTTTGCCAGGATTCTGGATATGGGTAAGCTCCATTTCTGGGAAACGTATCAATTGGGAGTTCTAATGCTGAGGTTATGCTCAGAGTATCAATTGTTAGGCAGTACAAAGGAGAAACTTGAGAATGTTCAGTAATGAGCAGCACGGTGACTTGCTCCTCTCTTCAGTTATTAGCAACGTGGAATATGATGACCCACTGAAGATGGAGCCTAGCACAGCACTCAGGAAATCCCCATTCTGAATTGGCTGAGAGCACTTGAATAAGATGGGAAATACGGCAGAGCAGCTGGGGAAGGAGGAAGCCAGGAAAAAGCCCTTTGCGCCTCTTTGTATAGAGTTCTGATGGTGCATTGTTCTTTGAAGGGAATTCCCTGGGATTGCCTAGTAAATTGTTACAAAGGAGACTAGGCATTAACCTTTCAGGAGTCTGGAATGTGAGTAACATTTATTGCTGACAATTGAATTTCCTCTCCTAGAAGTCAGTGTTTTATTCATTTAATAGAGTAAACCCAGTTTTCATTTAAAAGAGAAAAGAATACTCATATTACTTTTATTTACCCTTAATTCAGCATATTAAAAAAATTTATTGACAACTTTCTTAAATAAAAACTGTACTATGATTATAACCCCATCCCACCACCCTCCTTTTTCACCCTTGTAAATCCACCCTCCACTGAATCCCTTCCTTTTAATAGTCTCTTCTACTTCGATGTCATCAGGTTTTCTTCCTCTCCTATTATGCAGGTCTTGTGTATGCAATATCATGATGTCCATTTTGTATCTGGAATACAATGTTGTAAGCATTCCTCTCCTCCATTGGCTCTTACATTCTGTTTGTCACCTCTTCCTCAATGGTCCCTAAGCCTCAAAGGGTGTGATAGAGATGTCTCATTTAGTGTTGAACTCTATTGTCCCTTCTTATCAGCCATATGGTGAGTTTTGAGTCACACCCAGTGGCCACTAACATCTGGAAAGAGAAGTTTCTCTTAACCAAAAGTGATAGTAACATTAATGTATACACATCAGAATAAGTAGAGGGCAGTTTGATATTCATATTGTATCCATTTAGCCAGATAACAGTTTTGCGCTCTAAGGCTTATGACCTTCTAAGCCATAAGCTTTTGATTAGGTTTTCAGTGCCAGGCAGGAATTCCTTCCTCAGGTCCAATTAGAGAGTTGGTTTCCCCATGACAAACATGCCACCATTGCACCAGTTGGTACATTTGGCCTGGCTGTCCAGCAGAAAAGCTTGCAGAGTCCTCTGCTGATCAACACCATTCATGACTTTTATCCCCCCAAAGTTTGTATAGGTCTTTCTAGCTCAGCTCCAACTTGATGTCTCAATGACCTGCAGCCCAGGCATGTGGAGTCTTCAGCAATAGGATCTTACTATCTAATTCTGATTAACAACCAAGAGCTTTGGCAATAATAGCCTGTAATATTTTGGGAGCATCAGGGGTCTCCTTGGCCAACAACTCATTAGAAGGTGTCCCACCCCTGGTACTGAAATTTGGTTTCTGGGCAAAACATTGTCCACTCCCATAAAGTATTTCTTCCCAAGCACTCTTTTTATAAACATAGATATTAGTAGCTAGCAAAGAAGTAGGTTTCAATATGGCTTATTCATAAGTCTTAAATTTTGATTAACTCTCTTCCTATCCCCTCTTCTCCTCCATCCTCTCCCTTTAGTTAATCCAACATATTTTGGCCAATGATTAAAACCATGAATTAAGGTCACAAGCCATGGAGATATAATGTGTCATTTTTTTCAGTATTTGATACAGGGCTCTGATACTCTGGCCTCCCACCCAGAGTCCCTGTGTTACTGAAGTCTTCACTAAATGATCTTCACCTATCTAAAGGAAGCATAAAGTGATTTCTTACCATTCTTTTCTGCGTTAGGTTATTGATTTCAAAGTAGCAGGTGAATTTTAGCAAGATTTGTACAGGAACAATTTTTTTTTTTAATGTATTGAGAGACAGAGAGAGAGGGAATGAGGGAACTGGCATGCCAAAGTCTCAGCCACTGCATTCAAACTCCAGATGCTTTCACTACCTACTGGTCATGTGCAACCTGGTGCTTGCATCACCTTTGTGCGTCTGGCTTACATGGGATCTGGAAACTTGAACATCGGTCTTCAGGCTTCGCAGGCAAGTACCTTTACTGCCAAACCATCTCTCCAGCCTCAGGAACAAATCTTGGTAGCAGAAATCTTCAAAAAGTCCTTATTGGTTTGCAACAACAATACGTAAGTATTTAACAACTTCCTGTAAGTTCTGCATATAAAATGATTATATACACCTGCTGCAGATATTGGTTTTAAAAATAAAATGAAAATTCAAGTACTTACAGGCTGGCTCAGAAGTAAGGTTTTTTTTTTTTTTTTTGGTAAGAGGAAGAAATTTTCATTTTTAAAAATTGTGTGTGGGCTGGAGAGATGGCTTAGCGGTTAAGCGCTTGCCTGTGAAGACTAAGGACCCCGGTTCGAGGCTCGGTTCCCCAGGTTCCACGTTAGCCAGATGCACAAGGGGGCGCACACGTCTGGAGTTCATTTGCAGTGGCTGGAAGCCCTGGCGCGCCAATCCTCTCTCTCTCCCTCTATCTGTCTTTCTCCCTGTGTCTGTCACTCTCTAAATAAATAAATAAAAAATGAACAAAAAAAATTAAAAAAAAATTGTGTATGTGTGTGCATGCGCGCATGCACACATGCACAAGCAAATGAATGCCAAGGTTCATCAGAACACCAGGTGCCTGTGATTTTTTTTTTTTTTTTTTTTGTATCTGGCTTTATATGGATGCTAGGGAATGAACCCAGGACAGCAAACTTTGCAAGCTTTGCATCTTTAACTGTTGAGCTATCTCCTTAGCCATGTAATAGCTTTTTATTTATTTACTTATTTATTATTCGAGGTAGGGTTTTGCTGTAGTCCAGGCTGACCTGGAATTCACTCTGTAGTCTCAGAGTGGCCTTGAACTCAGGGCAACCCTCCTACCTCTGCCACCTGAGTCTGGGGTTAAACGTGAGTCCCCCCCCACAGAACTAAAAAGTTCAGTTGACTACATACTGAATTCCAAGTTCTCCTGCCTTGCCTGGCCTAGACAGAAACCCTATCTTGAAAAACCAAAAAAGTTTTTCAGGTGCTCTGGATAATGTTTAACCTAAAGTAATCATTTCTAATAGGAAAATGTCTAGATAAAATAAGGCACATTCCAACCAATGATCTTTCTAAAATTTTTATGAAGGATTGGAGAGATGGCTTAGCAGTTAAGGTGCTTGCTTTTGAAACCTAAGGACCCAGGTTTGATTCCCCAAAACCTATGAAAGCTAGATGCACATGGTGGCACATGCATCTGGAGTTCATTTGCAGTGGCTGTAGGCCCTGGTGTGCCCATTCTGTCCCTTCTTCCCTCAGTCTCTCTCTCTCATAAGTAAATAAAATATTTTTTAAAGTTTATGAAAATATAAACACATGTAGGTAGATGCTTTTTCAAGGTAGGGTCTTGCTCTAGCTGACCTGGATGGAATTTACTATTAAAGGCATGTGCCACTGCGCCTGGCTTTTAAGCATGTTTTTATTATGATGGAACAGACCTGTTATTTTTACAAGGAAATAAATAGGTCTTGCTGATGTTTCTAAAACGTTCCAGCTGCCTTGGGTTTATTTCTAGTGGCATTTCTAGCCTACGTCTGCCACCTTGTGCTTCCTGAAATCCACTGCAGTGCTTGCTAACAACAAAGGTGGAGGGGGAGGGGTGGTCAGTTTCAGTTCATAGTATGCGAGGAGGGGGAGGTACTATTTTCAAATACACGAAAGATAAAGTAAGCGTGTGTGTGTGTGTGTGTGTGTGTGTGTGTGTGTGTGTGTGTGTAAAATCTTTCCAACAGTCTAAATGATTCTTTTTACTCTACTAAATCAGTATTAAAATTATATTTTACCAGTAGGAATTGTGACCTAGTAAAGCAGACTAGAGGCATAGGCTTCAGTATTGATAGCAACCAGCATCTGAAGTAAAAATTTAAACCACATTGTGCTTGCCTACCCCTGAAATGTTCCTTCTGCATTAACCCTCCCCCACCCCCAATAAGACAATTGTACCTAGAAAGCCTTGGTAGATTTTAAAATGTGTTTCTTCAAATTAAATGCCTTCTGTGTTTACAAGAGCTGTTTTTCTCTTTCCCCATTATCATTCCAGACAACATTCCATTTGCTCATTCCCTCAAACCATTTATATGGTCTGCTGCTTTGAAGTTATGCTGAGTTCTAGGAGGGGAGCCTGTACCTGGAACTTTGGCCTCCTGGCTTGACAGTAAACAAGCTTGATTTCATGACTTGTCTAAGAAGCTCTCAGGCCTTTATTTTAAGGAATTAATTTAACTACATTTGACTTTGAAATGGTGTGTATGGAACCATGGATGCAAATCATTTGTGCTTTCTGGGATGGTGACGTGGTCTTTCCTAGCCTATTAAAACAATGAAAGTTTCACCTACTCTGGTATTATGCTTGTATTGAGGTGCTATGATTTTTATTTTATTTATTTATTTATATTTTGGTTTTTCCAAGTATGGTCTCACTCTAGTTTAGGCTGATCTGGAATTCACTAGTGTTCATCTCAGGTTGGCCTTGAACTCAGGGCGATCTTCCTACCTCTGCCTCCCAAGTGCTGGGGTTAAAGGCGTGTACCACCATGCCCAGTTTGAAGTGCTATGATTTTAAACTATAGAATTATAATCCTGGTGTCCTGAATGATACCAAACAGTTTTTGGTTTTTCGAGGTAGGGTCTTTCTCTAGTCCACGCTGACCTAGAATTCACTATGTAGTGGTAGGCTGGCCTCAAACTTTCAGTGATCCTCATACCTCAGCCTCTCAAGTGCTGGGATTACAAAAGGTTCGTGCCACACGCTAAAGCAGTGTTTACTTGGGATTTTTCATGTATTTTATTCCATAAAATCCTCAGCACAAAGCTGTGTTGTGTATTGTTCTCATTTCATATTTGAGGAGACTGAGACCAAAGTGGACTTTAGCAGTGGAAGGGTAGGAATTTGAACTCAGGTGTTTCTGACTGTCAAGTTCATAGTCTTTGTAGCAAGTGACCAGGGAAACTAAGTGTAGACGGATTGAATTAAGACCCTGGGCCAAACCAGGGGCAGGGCCTGCTGGGTGGCATGCTGGCAACTTTGCATCAGCACCACCTCCTAGTGAGACCACATCTTGCTTCCTGTTGGAGTCCAGTGCTGTTAGGGTTGGCAGAGAAACACAGGGAGCTGGAGAGCCCTTCCCCAACTTTCCAATTGCCCTTATCTGAGAGAAGTCAGTTCTGGTTTGCATTAGCGCAGTGCCTGTCAGCCGACTCTGTCAGTCTCTGTTCCCACCCCACCTCCAACCCACTCTCCACGCTGCATTTAGAACGGCCTTTCTGAAGAGCAGATGAGATCTTGTCGCGTGCATCCACCCTTTCAACGGGTTCCGATTACTATTGAAGTGAAGCCCATACTCCGGCATACTGCTCAGCTCCTTCCTCCCTAGCCTCGCTTCTTTCTCCAGATCACTGCAGACATTGTTTTTGCCCAGTAGGCCAAATTACTCACCCCAGGTTACCATGTGCCTCACGCCCCTCAGCGCTGGGCATGCTCTGCTATTTCTTCAGCACTGTGCCATCTTTCCTCCACTGTTCTTCTTATGGTCTCTACTTAAAAGTTGTTTCCTGGGCTGGAGGGGATGGCTTAATGGTTAAGGCACTTGCCTGCAAAGCCGGAGGACCCCCCATGTTCAATTTCCCAGGACCCAAGTTAGCCACATGCACAAGGGGGCGCATGTGTCTGGAGTTCGTTTGTAGTGGCTGGAGGCCTTGGTGTGCGCTTTCTCCCCCACTCTCTTTCTCTCTGTCAAATAAATAAACTTTCTCTAGTGTGACCCTAAATGCGTACAGTACTCAGTCCTAGTGTAACACTCATCCCTTATAATTACCTTGTTTTTAATTGAGATATAGTTTACATACTTGAAATTACTCTTTTTTTTTTTTTTTTTGGTTTTTCAAGGTAGGGTTTACTCTGGCCCAGGCTGACCTGGAATTCCCTATGTAGTCTCAGGGTGGCCTCGAACTCATGGTGATCCTCCTACCTGTGCCTCCTGAGTGTTGGGATTAAAGATGTGCACCACCATGCCTGGCTTAAATTACTCTTTTAAAATGCATAATTTAGTGTATTAAAAAGGTTCAAGCCAGGGCTGGAGAGATGGCTTAGTGATTAAGGTGCTTGCCTGCAAAGCCAAAGGGCCTTGGTTCAATTTCCCTGGACCCACAAAAGCCAGATACACAAGGAAGCACATGCATCTGGAGTTCATTTGCAGTGGCTAGAGGCCCTGGCATGTTTGTTCTTTCTCTCTCTTTCTTTCTTTTCTTTCTTTCATTCTTTCTTTCATTCTTTTTTTCTGTCTGTTTCTTCCTCTGCCTTGTTCTGTCTCTCAACTAAATAGCTAAAAATATATTTTTAAAAAGGTTCAAGCTAGGTATGGTAGCACATGTCTTTAGTTCCAGCACTTGGGAGACAGAGGTAGGATGATCACTGTGAGTTTAAGGTCCACCTGGACCTTCTGAGTGAGTTCTAGGTCAGCCTGGGCTAGAGTGAGACCCTGCCTCTAAAACACATAAAAAGGGCTTCAACCTGGGCTGGAGAGATGGCCCAGTGGTTAAAGGTGCTTGTTTACAAAGCCTCACAGCCCTGGTTGGATTCCCGAGTACCCACATAAAGCATGTGTCTGGAGTTCAGCTGCAGTGGCAGGACACCCTGGTATGCCCATACACACACACACACACACACACACTCTCCCTCTCTCTCTCTCTCTCTCTCTCTCTCTCTCTTTCTCTCTCTCTACCTCTTTCTCATAAATATTTTTTTTAAGTTTCAACTTAAAATTAGACTATAATTTCAGAGTATTTCTCACCTCGCCCTTAAAGACCGCATGTTCATTGACAGCTCTCCTCCACTACTTTTCTTCCAATTCTGAGTACTACCAATCTACTTGTGTCTCTATGGATTTGCCTAGTGTGGGTATTTCATAGTTATTTATTTGTCTGTCTGCCTTCTTCCACTGAGCATGTTTACAAGGTCAATTCATCTTGTAACACGGACCAGCACTTCCTTCTGTTGTAGGTAGGCAGACATTAGCAGGCTTGGAGGTCATTGAAAGAGGGACCCCACCTCCTATCTCCCAGGGATGAAAGGGAGGAGAGGTATTAGAATTGTGGTCCCCTCTCCTAAGAGGAGCTGTTATCGCCTTAGTGAAATACTGTATTATCTCTCATGTTTGTCCTTATGCCTTAGGGTTTTTGTTTGTTTTTACCTTTTTTCTCAATAAATCTTTTCTGCCTTACCACTTGTCGTCTGAGTGCTTATATTTCATGGCTGCAAGACAAAGAACTTGACATGAAAATCTGCAGTGATTCCTTTTTACGGCCAAATCATATTTTGTCGCATGTACTGCTCTTGGATTTGTCCATCTTTCAGCTGATGGGCTCTTGAGGTCTTATGAATAATACTTTTTTTAAATATGGAAGTTTTTTATTTAGTTTAAATTTATTTTTATTTATTTGAGAGCAACAGAAAGAGGCAGAGAGAGAGAGAGAGAGAGAGAGAGAGAGAGAGAGAGAGAGAGAATGGGCATGCCAGGGCCTCCAGCTGCTGCAAACAAACTCCAGATGCGTGTGCCCCCTTGTGCATGCGGCTAACGTGGGTCCTGGGGAATCGAGCCTCGAACTGGGGTCCTTAGGCTTCAAAGGAAAGCGCTTGACCGCTAAGCCATCTCTCTAGCCCATGAATAATACTTTTGTGAATATTTACATTCAGTTGTTTGTGTTTCCAGTTCTCTTAGGAATACAACTAAAAATTGCTGGGTTAATGATAACTGCATCTTTGTAGGAACTGTCTGTCTGTTTGCTATGGCAGCTGCACAATTTTACATTCCCATCAACACAGTGTCAGGTTCTTTTTTTTGTTTTTTTTTCTTTTCTTGAGGAAGGGTCTCACTCTAGCCAGGCTGACTTGGAATTCACTCAGGGCGGCCTCCAACTCACAGCAATGGGATGGGATTGTTTCTCATGTTCACGGACACCTACTTGGCCCTTTTCTTTCTTTCCTTCTTTTTCTCTTTCTCTTTCTCTTTTTCTTTTTCCTTTTTCTCTTTCTTTGTTTAATAATGACCACTCTCTTGAGTGTAAAATTCAAAGTGCCTTTTTGCTGGTGTGTTCCCTCCATGACTGGATGTGTTTCTTTCTGATGCTAGATCATAATCACTGTTGTACTTCAGTGTCCCAAACCTTGAGGGGCTCAGGAACAGCTGCAGAGGAGTGAGAACCTCTCCCTAGCTCACCTGGCTGCTTTGATTCTGAACATCCAGGAAATGCCAGGCCTGGGGTAGGCACAAGTTCTGGTTGCTGATCCTTTACACTATATTCACCATGGTCCCACATGTCCACAGTGGCCGCTACAAGGACGAGGTTCTGTGGTGTTTCTAGTCCTGAGCTGCTCCCTGCATGGAGACCAGGATAGTTCTCACCAAAACTAGTGCAGAACTGGCCGGAAAGCCTCACCTCTGCCGGTGGAATCTGTGCTTCTGGGAAGTCTTTCCATTCCAAGCACATTTTCCAAGGACATGTGAACACCGCCTAATGAGAAAGCCATTCATTCTGGGGGAAAGCAGAGAGAAAGAAAAAGCAAAACAAAAGTTCCTTTAGTGGAAACAGATGGGCCACATCAATTATACATTCAGAATACTACAGAGCGAGGCCAAGTTGTCATGTCCTGAAACAACTCTATTTAGCCAACTTACAACTGGGATCTCATCTCCTGTTTATCCTCTCTTCCCGGGCTCTTGTTTTCATTTGTCCCAGTGTGCCAAATCTTGAATTTGTAAAGGTGATCTGGGAGAGAACGGGCACTTGTTCCCTGAGTTCCCTGCACAATCCTGCAAACAAAGTGCCTGGAGAAGAAAAGGTCTTGATGATGCCTTGTTGCTCAGCTCCTGAAGGTCACCAGCAGGTGAGTGTAGGTTGCAGGTGGCTGCAGCTGGATTCCATCCCTGCCCTTTGCCCATGTTCCACCTGGTCAGGTTTGGCTGGGTCAAGAGTAGCCTACCAGAGCCTGTTCTGTTCACTGTGCACCGGCCCACTCGACACTGCCCCAGGTTTCTGTCTGTACATTTTCTCTCTAGGCCTGCGGTGAGACAGTGTTGTCTGCTCCAAGAGGTCTTCTGTGGACATGTAATCTTCGAACCTTGGGACTAGTTTTTTGCTCTGTCTTCTCCCTAATAATACACATGTGTAACAGAGAAGTCCACACTGACTTCAGTATCACGTTTTCCCCATCAGAAACAATATTTGCTTATGACTCTTTGATGGGAGAGGGGAGAAGAGAGGAGAGGAAAAAGAAGAAAGACCTTTGGGTCAGTCTTGGGAAAACAGTGCTGACCTTGTGTAAAGAGTGTTAAATGTTGTTATATAGCAGTGAAAATACAAAAGACAGAAAAAATAACATAGTCATCATTGCCCAAATATGGCCTCTGTGAACTCTAGCTGCTATTCCAGCACTGTAGGGAAATTCCAGAAATCTCTTGCTACAAATAATGTCCCTCACCTTATCTGCCTGTGCTGAGAAACCGAGGATAAGCTGGGTATCAGTGAGTATCAGTGTTTGAAGAAGTCCAGCACCAGTGCGGGGGCAGAAAAATCCGTCAGTCCCTGTCCACAAAAAGCCCGTTTGTTCTTTCTCTGTTTTATTTAGCACTTCCTGATATACAGTTTTCCCCCAAGTGTTCAACTTTTTGAAATACTAACCTTGGAGAAATGAGAAACAAGTCTAAGTTGAACTCCCAGAAGGAATAGTCTACACTCTGAGCCCAAGGCTTCTAGTAACTTTGCTTTCATCCACCAACTAGAACAAACTTACCAGGCCCTGCTTTCTACTTCTAGTGCCTCAAGCCAAGAGAAACACGTAGCTCTTGGTCCCCATGTTTGTGTGCGTGACTATACTTGCAGCTTTTGCTCAGTGGAAGTGACTGCTTTTGACCAGACCAGACGCTTGTACCTTGAGCACAGAAACAACACAAAATCTCATACATACAGGTTGTGAGATCATTGACTCTTTGAGAGCATCTTTTCACTTTTAGGTATAACATTTCTAAGAAACTCCAGAAATTTCAGGCACAATTTGGTTTTAAGCTCTGGGTTCTGATCTGGAGTGTCACATTATGCAAGTTGTAGGTTTACTAGGAACTTTGACCTCCATGAGCTGTGCTGAGTGTCCCTGAGATGTGCGTGGTAATGTATCCACCCAGAGATTGTTTATTGAATTGAGAATTGAAGGAAGAGTTCCGAAACATCCTGTCACAGGATGTGTGGATAGGCTTGCCAGAAAGCTGGAGTTTGAGCTATGGCATGCCCTCTAGTGGTTTGTGGCTTAAAATAAATAAAGGGCAGGTACAGCACCTGGTTCTCCAATTTTCCAGAACAAACTCCCAGATTGTGTATGGAGGAAGAGGAGGGAGGGCAGAGAAGGGAGCAGAGTACTTGGGGCTGCTCACTGATGGAACTGTTACGTTCTAGTAGGAGTCTTCCACAGGGTTTTTGAGATTTAGTGACATGTCTCCTCCCCACAGCTCCTGTTTGTAGCAAGTTATTCTAGCTAAGGACTCTATCCAGGATTTGCGCGTTGGCGTGGTACTGGGCTCCTTGCCTGTCTGCACAACTTGCCCAGCCTCTGTTCCCTGCCCTCATTCTTGCCTCCGTGAGTCACTATAGGCTGTGGTAGAACCTTCTGCTGCTGGGTGGACCAAGCTCCTCTTTCTTTCTTTTTTTCTCTCCTCCTTTCTCTTTCTTTCTTCTTTCTTTTTTTTCTAAGGTAGGGTCTCGCTCTAGCCCAGGCTGATCTGGAATTTACTCTCTAGTCTCAGGGTGGCCCAGAACTCATGGCGATCCCCAAATCTTTGCCTCCTGAGTACTGAAATTAAAGGCGTGCGCCACCACGCCCGGTGCAAGCTCCTTTTCTTGCACCCTCCACCCTTCTTTATGCTTCCTTCAAGCCATTCCTTGCCTTTGCACCTAATTTCCAGCTGGCTTCCCAGGGAAGGGCTGGTGGCCCAATCCAATTCTTCAGGTGCCTGTGTAAGCAAGACTGTTTGGAGAGCTGCCTCAGTCCTTGGGGAATGAGAAGAATGTTGAGAATGTCTAACACTACTTTTCAGACCCTCCAGAAAGAATGATGTTCAGAGGAAGGAGGGGCAGTTAAAAAAAAATGCCTCTTAGCCACCCCATCATACCTCAAAAAGGCCCCGACTGAAACTAAGGAAAATTGGCAAAACAAGCAAGGGTGCTGTTTTCCTGATGAACCAGATACCAGCACACAGGGGAAGGAGACCAACACAGAGAAAAATCAACTCCTACCAAATCAGAGAGCCAGAGCCTTAGAGGCCCCCAACCCCTCATCACTGAAGCAGACTAAAAATGAACCCAACATGGCTCAGGGAAATTTTGCGGAAGAGGGGGCGGAAAGAATGTCAGAGCCACATGTTGGGTCATGATATGCAGAGACATTTATTGTACCAATAACTGTGGGCTAGCTCCACAATGCACGACCCATATACATCAACAAGGAGGGGCCATTGGGGAGGGGGTAGGTCACGGATGAGCCTAATAATGGTACCAAACTGACTGTATTTGCTGAATAGAAAACTAATTAAAAAAATTTGTTTTAAATGCCTCTTGACTACAATTGCCTAAAGCTGTAAGACCTAACCCTGGGGCCCATGTGTTTGTTCTTGCTGTCCTCCTAAGTCTTTCCACCCGGGGAAGAGAGACCTCTGGAAAAGATGGTTGGTTTTGTACCAAACTATAACTAGATGAAATTAATTTAGCTCTATAGTTCCAATATGTCAGGCTACATATTTAGTTGTTGTAAGATTTCAGTTGTAATCAACATACTTAAGGTGGGACAACTGTAATCTACCTGGGCGCTGCATGTCAGTTTGGTAACTCTTAGGACTTGTCCTAGTGTTATTTATTTTTTATTTTTTATTTTTCGTGGTAGGGTCTCACTCTAGCCCAGGCTGACCTGCAACTCACTCTGTAGTCTCAGGGTGTCCTTGAACTCACAGCGATCCTCCTACCTCTGTGCTGGTATTAAAGGTATGCACCACCACATCCGGCTATTTTTCTTTTTAATTAATTAATTAATGAGAGAGAGAGAGAGAAAGAATGGGCCAATGCAAATGAATTCCAGACACAGGCGCCACCATGTGCATCTGGCTTATGTGTGTTCTGGGGAACCGCACCTGGGTCCTTAGGCTTCGTGGCAAGTGCCTTAACCACTAAGCAATCTCTCCAGCCCTAGTAAGTTTTCATTACAGAAAATGAAAGGAAAATAGGTAAGGGTTGACTCCAAATTGTCAAACCTTTCTCATTCCCTGTCTATATTAAGACACTTTCACTTTTTAAATTCTTTAAAAAGAGTTTTTTTTTTTTGTTTTTTGTTTTTTGTTTTTTTGAGATAGAGAGAAAGAGACAAACACAGAGAGTGAGTTAGGGTTTCCTGCCATTGCAAACAGACTCAAGATGCATTCACCACTTTGTGTATCTGCTTTTACGTGGAAACTGGGCAGTTGAACCTGGGCTGGTAGGCTTTGCAAGCAAAGGCCTTTAACTGCTGAGCCATCTCTCCAGCCTTCAGTAATCTTCTTAATGACCTTTGTGACAATGAAAAGAATGGCACATGAAGAACATGACCTGTTGGCTGAGACTTAGTGTGGAATGTGAGGTAGCTGTTTTTAATGAATTCTCTGTGATCTTCAGGCTTGCCTCCTGATGAAGTCTTACCCCTACACTATAACCTCTTCATCTGCTCCAACTCTCCATAAAAACCATCTTGGAAATACAAGTGCATTTCCACTCATTTGAATAGTTGCAAACATTAGCACGTAAGACCAGATTAGAGGGCATTTTCCCTTATGTTAAGGGCATACACATGAAAGAGCTAATTCTCCCGTAATTGCTGCTGTGCCCCTTGAAAACTCTGTCCGCTGTCCATTATAAATTCCCTTTATGGCATGTCAGCCCAATTCTAAAACTTGTGTCATGTACAGTTTATTAAAACACTCTTACTGAGGGCTAGAGAGATGGCTTAGTGGTTAAGGAATTTGCTTGTGAAGCCAAAGGACCCAGGTTTGATTCCCCAAGATCCACATAAGCCAGATGCATAAGGGGGCACAGGCATCTGGAATTCATTTGCAGTGGCTACAGGTCCTGGCATGCCCATCTGTCTGTCTGTCTCTCTGTCTCTGTCTCTTCCTCTCTCTCTGCTTGCAAATAAAGAATAAAAAAATAAACTCTTCCACTGAAATCTCAAGATTCAGTTGTATTCACTTAAAACATTTAAAACCACTTGCTCTTCAAAGCCTCCACCTTCACCCCAAAACGAGGATCTACTCCATGCCCATCACGGCTGCCCTTGGCTACAGAATTTCAGGGCCTCCTCTTTCCTGCCCTCCTTAGTGAGGCTACATTATTCTCACCCCTTCTCTCTAGGTTGTGACTGTTTATGTGACCAGCACTGACTCTCCTCTTGTTGATTTTGTATGGAAAGTCTGAGACAGTCTCTCTTGAGTTTCCTGAGCTGGCTCTTCAGTGGGCTTTACTGATCACCTCTGACAAGGCTGCCGGTGAGGGTCTCTCCCAGGAGCAGCATTGTCCTTCACATCTGATATGCCGCTTAATAAGCAGCTTGCTGGCTGAATTTACTCTTACTTCCTTCTACTCCAAAAAGTGACAGTATAGTGCGCCCTCTGATCCTTACTCTCCACTAACCCCTCGTTCCACTCTGCTGGGTCATTTCAGTGGTGTGGCAGCTTTCAGACCAGATCCAATCTCCAATCCTCAATTTAGTGATGATGGTGGGAGGCAACATATCTGTTACAGCCTTATCCTGTCAGAGTCCAGGTCCAATTCCCCCCAGGGGGAGAAAAAAAAGAAGGAAGGAAGGGAGGCAAGGAGGGAAAGACAGAGGAAGGGAAGAGGAGAGGAGAGAAGAAAAGGAAAAAGAAAAAAAGAAATGAAGGAATCACTGTCACTGGGCAAAAGTACGTCACCTGTCTTTTTCAATGTGAGTGGAAATGTGCTTGTGTTTCCAAGGTGGTTTTTATGGAAAGTGTGGAGCAGAGTGAAGAGGTTACAATGTAGTGGTAAGACTGTATCAGGAGCCAGGCATGCCTGAAGATAACAGAGAATTAATCTTCTCTCATCACAGAAGTGGGACTATTGAAGTGTTGATTGGCTCCAATCCATGTATGAGGAAGGTATCTGTCCCTTACAACCTTTAAACATGGACTGAGAAGTAGAGTTTTAGTTGATCCTTAGCTATTGCCTAGCTTGGTTGCTGTTCAAACCTAGTCCCCATCGCAGGGCAGTAGTTCAGCCTTGGTTCATGTTAGGGAGAGTCAGTTGGCCTGAGTCTGGGCTCTGGGGGCTGGAAGCTGTCTTTGAAAATAACAACCCCCTAGTGGTTGTGGTGTACAGTGAAGGTTGAGAAGTTTACATGAAGAAAAGCATGAGACCTGAAGTGTCTGGTTTTTGCATTAATTTTAAAGTGGGAGATAAATGAGAGTAGGAAAGATGGGGTTCTTGAAGTACAATGGAAGAAAGCAAGCTATGTGAGTCATTTGAGAAATAAACATGGGGAGGGGATCACCTCTCTTCCAATTTCCCCTTCTAATCACTTTATTTCTTTCATAATCAAATACTCAATCTCATTCATTGGGAAAAAAAATCCTGGCTGTTTTGCTTTTGAACTTTTTCTCAGTGTTGATCAGTTGGTCTGCTGAAGGCCTGAGCCTGTGCCTGACTTTACATAGTCTGAGCTTCACGAGGTTGTGTGCGGTTGAGATAAGTGGTCTGCAATTAGTAATCCTACAACAGCGGCTGGTTTCTCTAAGAGGCTTTGCTGGAACTATGAGAGGAATGCTGCTTCCTCCTTTCAGTGTGTTCCATGCCCCTTTTCTGTTTTTTCTCCTTTTCCTTTGCTGAAGAAGGCCCTGTTGCCTCACAGTAAGCTCTCCAGAGACACAGTTGACCCCCAAAGTCCAGAGAGGACTTTTCCTTTTCCTTTTTAGGAGACAGAAAATATTTGAAGAAGTCTTTCCATTTCCTTCTATGTCTTACTGACCAAGAGCCGGTCATACGTTCATTTTCAAACAGGGATCAGTGAGGGGAGGGGGAAGCTCATGAGTGGCCGGCCCTTCCTGTGGTGGGACACACTAGAGTCAAGCATCATGGGCCATCTGCTGCACTTACTTCCCTCAGAGCACTCCCCCCCCCCATTTTACAGTGTTCTTTTCATTTTCCTGTTTTCTCAAGGATCTTGTCCTACTTTCCTTCTTCTCAGATTTCCTGGGATGTATCAGCATTTAGGAATATGAAGTTAGACCGCACATGGGTGCACATTAGTGCTGAGTTTATACCCTTGGATTTGTGCTCCCTGATAGAATCAGCAGGGTAAAAGGTCAGTATGGCAAAGTTGATTGGAGATGCAATGACCTTTGCAGCCTCTTTAGATCTCTTGAATCACGATGTGCCTCCACGTCCCCCAGTCGAGTTACTCCTCCCCGGTGCAATGATGTCTAGGCCGCTGAGGTCAGAGGACTTCTGCAGTCTCTTAGTACCCGGGGAACATTCTTCTCTTGCTTTCTTCTGAGTTGCAGGAAGGTGGGCATGTGAAGGTGGCCTATGATAGTCTTTCTTAAACCTTTCAGCAGAGACACCATCATGATTTGAACAGCTTTTTGTCAGACATTCCTGGTCAGAATTGTTTGCTAGAAACAAACAGACACAGAGAGAGACCATGTTGAAATATGCGCAGGACCAATGCAGCATGATAGAGTCCCGAGTGGCTAAGCGTGTAGTGCAGAATGCGGTGCTTGGTATAGGATAGAATATCTGTATGTAGCAATTTCAGGGAAAAGTACATATAAGAATGATAGATATAAAGTGTTTTTGGAAAGTAATTCAGATTCCCAGGCTTAAGAGGCGCAGGTTCTACCCGGAAAGGTAAGGTGTCTGTGTGCTCATGGCAATATAGTGAACCAAATCATCTTTTTTCAGATACAGCTGAGGGTCCCTGCTCAAACTATAGGTTGAGGTGAAACCCAACTCTTTGACTGTTAATGACTGTGCCAAGGATGTGAACTCCTGACATAAAATAAACTAGTATTTTCCTTCTCAGGTTTCTAACGGCCCTAAACCTACAGTCAGGTAGTATTCAGTTAGACCCAGTGCTCAGTGTGGGTATGAGAATCTGCTTTGGCTTTGAGCTACAGAAAGCAAACAGTGCCGTGCCTAAGAAAGATGGGCACTCCTTTGTTTCTCAGCAGCCCAGCCTCATTCGCAAGCCAGCTCATGACCACCAGGGCCACAGGCCCCCTCTGTCTTAGCTCTGCCGATTCACCATGGGCCTTACTGTGGTATGCTGGTAAACTGGCTTTGCTGGAGGAAGATCTGCCTAATTTCTATGACGGATTTCCCACCGTGACCCTTCTCAAGCCACAGTGCTTTCACTACAGCCTGTGAAATTCCTGACTGTTGAATTGTCTGCTGTTGCAAGCACATGTGAGCCAGTTCTAGCATACCTCACACACAGTTCAGAGGGGCTGCCCTCACTCCAGACATTAAATTGCATTTCAATCAGTAGAAAGGAAGAAATAGGATGTGAAGATTAAACTCCCTCCTTAAAAAAAAAATATATGTTTTTCAGAGAGAGAGGCACAGAGAGAGCAAGTATGGACTTGACAGGGCCTCCTTCCACCGTACATGAAATCCAGACACATGTGCCACTTTGAGTATCTGGCTTTATGTGGGTATTAGAGAATTGAATCTTGGCAGGCTTTGCAAGCAAGCACCTTTAACCTCTGAGCCATCTCTCCAGCCCTTTATTTTTCTTTTATTTCCTTATTTATTGTACTAATTTGAGAGAGAGAGAGAGAGAAAGAGAAAGAGAGTGGACATGGCAGGGTCTTCAGCCACTGTAAATGAACTCCAGACACATGTGCCTGATGTATGTGGGTTCTGGAGAATTATACCTGGCTCCCTTGGCTTTACAGGCAAATACCTTAACCACTAAACCATCTCTCCAGCTCCTTCCTGTTCTTTTTTAAAAAAATTTTTTTGGTTTACTTTTATTTATTTACTTCAGAGTGATAGAGAAAGAGGCAGAGACAGAGAGAATGGGCTTCCAGCCACTGCAGACGAATTCCAGACACATGCGAACCCTTGTGCATCTGGCTAACATGGGTCCTAGGGAATAGAGCCTCGAACCAGGGGCCTTAGGCTTCACAGGCAAGCGCTTAACCACTAAGCCATCTCTCCAGCCCCTGTTCTTTTTTTTTAATGTTTGCTAGACAGTGTGGGCTGACCTTTCATTTAAATCTCATTTGCCGGAACTTAAACACTTTCAACACGCAACAATACCTAGGTGAGAAATATGTTTTTTTTTATATAATTTGGGCTTCTAGTTGTGTCCTTAGAATTTGAACATTCTGTTACTTTTTGAAAGATTTTTATTTTTATTTATTTATTTATTAGAGAGAGAGAGAGAGAGAGCAAGAGAGAATGGGCAAGCCAGGGCCTCTAGCTGTCGGGCACTACCAGGCACAGGTTGGAGCCTTCAGGAGAGGGGCCTGAGCTGCCAGGCACGGCTCAGGACCCCAGGCTACAGGAAACTTCTCCGGCTCCAAGCCCAGCACACCTGAATTTAGGCTCTGCCCATAGCCCTGTAACCTTTGGCCAGTTGCCTAGGAAACTCCTTATCAGCTGGCACTTTCACATAGCCCATTCCCGAGAACCTAGATCACCTGACAACTCCTCCCCCCACCCCCACCATTGCCTACGTGCTGGAATGAATGTCCCCATATGCTAATTAGGCATCAGAAGTGAACCTGGTAGTCCAGTTCCCTTAGGACCCTCCCTCACCCTTAGATGCTTATAAACCCATTTCCCTGACAATAAACCGAGAGAGCTGTTCACACTGAAACTCCTCCTGAAAGTCTTTTACTTTCACGTGCTCACCCACCCTGGTTGCCTTTGGGGGGCCGCAGCTGGCCCCCAGAGCAAGCACCCAGGAACCCACATCTAGCCACTGCAAATGAACTCCAGACAATGTGCCACCATGTGCATCTGAATTACATGGGACCTGGAAAATTGAACCTGGGTTCTTAGGCTTCATAGGCATGCACCTTAACCATTGAGCCATCTCTCCAGCCCCATTCTATTGCTTTTTTAGAAGAAGAAAATAAATTTTGGGAAAAAAATTAATGTTCTCGGTCACTATTGGAAATACCAATTCCATATAAATGTTATATTAGTGAGGACTCATGTGATGTAAACAGAAGAGGGAGGGAGAAGGATAATGGTGATGATGGGAAGTGGGAGGGCGAGGGAGATTAGGGAGAATGAATGATACCCAAATCACTGGATGCCAATTGAAAAAATAAAGGTAGGGCTGGAGACATGGCTTAGCAATTAAGGCATTTTCCTGCAAAGCCAAAAGACCCCATTTCCATTCCCCAGGACCCACATAAGCCAGATGCACAAGGTGGCGAATGCATCTGGAGTTCATTTGCACTGGCTGGAGACCCTGACTTATCCATTCTCTCTCTCTCTCTCTCTCTCTCTCAGTCTCTTTTTCTCTCTCTCAAGTAAATAAATAAAATATATTAAAAAAAAATAAAAATAAGAAAAGGAGTTAATTTCAGTGCAGGAAGAATGTAAGTAGATTCTCAGTAGGGCATACATAGGCAGCTCCAGACAGTAAAGGCAGGTTAGCTTTTGTTATTCAAATTTTAGTGGCACCCATTAATACCACAAACTAACTGACAGACAGATTCAGCTATTTGGAAAACCAACCTTACAGTAATGGGCCTTAGTAATTTCAGCCCAGATAGGAATTTAGCCATTTCTTCAAAGATGGAGTTGCAAAATTGCCACAGTGTCTCCCCACCTCTATTTTATCCTGCAATGGGCATCCTCTCTTAGAGGTTCCTCACAGAGGCCTCCACAGAGAAGAAACAGCTGCACTAAGCATGCATGTTACTTACTTTCTGCTCACTGCCACCAGTTACCTGACAAGAAGCCACTTCAGGCAGGGAGGGTTTATTTGGCTTCTGGTTTGAGGTTACAGCCCATCATGGCAGGGGAAGTCATTGTGACAGAAGCACCAGGCACTTGGTCACATTCAGCCCAGTGAGGAAGCAGAGAGTGGTGGATGCTGGTGCTCAGCTCGCTTTCTCCTTTTTGTTCAGTCTAAAGCCCCAGTCCACGGAAAGGTTCTGCTCAAAGTCAGGGTAGGTCCTCCTCCCTCAGTTAACCTGATCTAGAAAATCCCTCACAGATATTCTCAAAGATTTATTTCCATGGTGATTTAAAATCCTATCAAGTTGACAACGAGGAAGACTGACTGAAGATTAGGGTAGACATCAAGGTTTGGCCACACAAATTAACCATTAGAAGTAAGTGCTCTCCTCTAACACTTAAGATCCTTCAAATCTCTTGAGGTTTAGCTAATCATCCTGCCGTTGGGTTGCAGGAAAACCCTTTAAATCCTTACCACTGTCTCCATTTATTGAAACTAACATGAATTTAAAAAATAATAAAACAACACTGGGTGTGGTGGCACACAGCTTTAATTCCAGCACTGGGGAGGCAGAAGTGGGATGATTGCTGTGAGTTCAAGTCCCACCTATGACTGCTTCGTGAGTTCCAGGTCAGCCTGGACTAGAGTGAGACCCCACCTCAAAATAAACAAAACAAAGCAAAATAATAATTGTAGCAGACAGATTCAGGTTCACTGATATGAACTTTCAGACCAGACACAGTTATGGAGGAAGGGATATTTATTGAAGCTTACAGATCCAGGGGAAGTTCCATAAATGGCAGAAGAAGCTGGCCTGCCTTCACAGGATTAGGTGGAGAGAGAGGAGTACAAACCACAAGCCAAAAGCCACACAGCACACTTCAGGAACTCCAGCTAGGCACACTTTGCATATCTTTAGATTGAAATCTGAAACCACCACACCTTAAGATCACCCAGTGACATTGCCTCCAGCCAGGTGGCTACAGATGCAAACTACAAACAATAAAAAACTGAATATATTGGGGGCCATCTACTCTATTCAAACCACCACAATAATAAAACAGCCGCTGACAGAAATGTAGTTAGGAGCTACACTGTAGGGGTCAGATCCTAGATGCTGTAGGAGTTAATAAGCATATTTACAGAGAAGAGGTTTTTAGGCAAGTCATAGAAAATGAGCTTGTCCTCACAGCTTGGGCAGGATTTTTGATAAACTGAGAGAATGTAAAACATTTTGGTGGAGGGAAACCTCATGGATGAGGTGAGAATGGAGGAAATGGGCAAAGCGTGGTTCAAGCATGGAAAACCACAAACACCCCAGATGCAGTGTTTCGTGGAAGCCAGAGGAAATCAGGGTAGATCAAGATCAGTTAAAACTCCAACAGAGGAGTGCATACTGGACTGAGAAGGAAATTTGGACCTACTGAAAAAAATGTGCTGTTTTTCTCAGATTAGTTTGGAGCATAGACCACTCTCAGCAGTTCACTGTCATGGGCTAACAGATTCCCTTTCCCGTTGCATGCGAGCAGGGCATAGGGACGTGCCGTAATGATTAGAGGACTTTAAAATGCACAGGCCGGGGTGCGACTTCCGCAGTTCCTGCTGTTGTGAAGCTGGGGTGCAATGCTGTTCATTTCTACAAATGGTGCTGGTGCTGCTAGACCTGGAATCACAGTTTAAGAGTCACTGGGGTGCATCTTGTCTAATTTGGATGAATGAACAGAATAGCAGGAAATTTCTTGGGGCTGACCAGATTGTTCAGCAGCTAAGGGCACTTTCTCTACCAGCCAGCTGGTCAGTGTTTGAATCTCCCCTCGTGTCAATACTGACTCAAAGTGGTGCACTTGTCTGCAATCCCAGCACACCCAGAGCACTGGGAAGCGGGCTCAGGAAAATACCTAAGCTCATGGGCCACCCAGTGTAGCCTTTGCAGTGGCAAATAGAGAGACTCTGCCTTAAATAGGATCAAAGGAGAAGACCAGCACCCTGGCGTTGTCCTCTGACCTCTACAAGCTTTCCATGGCATGTGTGTCCCTGTACACATGCATCATACACACATACACATACATGCGCACATAATTTTTTAAAGAAAAGGTTGAATTTCTTAAACCGTAAAATAAGAAACCAGACCTAGTGGTCAAGGCCTATAATTCTAGCTATTTGGGAGGCTGAGGCAGAGAGAATCACAAGTCCAAGACCTGCTCAGAGTGATTTGAAAGCCAACCTGTGGCTGAATGTTAAGCTAAGAAATTAAGATGAAGTGTTCTCTGAGGTGTCTTTGGATCTACGCATCTGTAATTGTAAACAACAGATGTACTGTGCGTACTTTTCTATCAGATGCAAAGCTCAGTGTTCACTGAGACTCCCTTTGATTTTGTGCAGGCATGGGAGGGACGCTCCTGTCCTCGCCGGGAAATCTCGTAGGGTGAGAAGGCTCAAGATTGGACCTGCATGGTACATACTCTCCTCAAGTCAGCCGTCCTTCACATGGGTCATCCACACTTAAGCAAACCAAATGGGGTGGGGGGGAGGAATAGCTAACCCCAAGCTTGCCCACCCTGCTTTAAAAGGCAAAGAGAAGCATTTTCTTGAAAGGAAAACTGTGGTTCATTCAAAGCCACTCGCTGAGCTGCTTTTACTCAACTCATACTTGTCCAAAATGATCAGCTAGATGTCTGGCCAGGGAGGTCAAGCCTTCCTAGAGAGCTCAAACTCCCAACTCGGAGGCATAGGCAGGGCGATGCCGCCTTAGGAGGGGGACAGTGGTCAATGCTGCAGCCCCAGCACAGCTCTCCTGACTCTAACTGACCCCCATGCTGTTGGCTGTGTGAAGGCTGGGCCAGACAGGGACAGTTGCAGGCAGCCATGAAGAGAAGTCCAGACTGGAGGACTTCCTGGATTTCATGTAGGGTGATCTCATATTACTTGCACACATTTCTGTCTAAACCTATTACACTGAAAATAGCTTTGCAGTTGTGAATATCCATTGGTAAAATTCTTTCTACACAACCGTGTTCTAGAACTGAGCAGTGGTACTCAGTAAATACCCATCAGTACTGTTCTCTACATATCCATGTTATAGAACTGAGTAGTGGTACTTTTGAACTGAGTTCATAATACCTATGGCAAACTAGGATCCATACTATTAAAATGACTTTCACTCTACCTTACCTTGTACATGTGGATCCATTGCTAGAAATGGTCTAACCGTATCTGCTGACAAATCTTATTTATTCATGAAAACCAACTCCAGGTATTGTCTCCTCTGGAAAAATATGTTCCTTTTCCCACTAACTCTGTCCTTTAAATATCCATGTGCTTATTTTCATGGTGGCAATCTATTTGTTTACATAGCTGCAGACTGTGAACAACCTCAGGGAGGAGTCTATTTTTGAAATGTTCAGATAGATTGATAACTACAGTGTAGGCAAAGTGCGCAGTGCAGTTTCACAGGTTCAGGGAACATTTATTCCTCTGTAGTTTCTACCTGCTTTTTTTTTTTTTTTTTTAACAACATACTGCCTCCCAAAGCTCTGATTCCTATTTGCTCCTTCAGCTCTTTTCTAAGAAAAGTATCCTTTAGTGTTCCGCTCATTAAAAAGAAAGAGAAGGGAGGGAGGGAGGGAGGGAGGGAAGGAGGGAGGGAGGGAGGAACCTTTGAAGCTCCAACTGCCATGGAATCCAGATCTCTGGTTTTAAGACTGTTTTGATAGGGAAACAACTTCAGTGCTAAACAAGGTCAGAAACGTGAGGGAGAGTGGACATAAAGGGTTTATCTCAGGTCACCAAAGAGAAACTTCACTAAGTTTCTAGTTTTATTAAGGGCTGAAGCCTTCTAATAAGTATGTCTACTAGAAAGTCGAGTGTAGGGTGAAGCTCAAATTCAGTTCATAGGCACAAGGGAAAACAAGAATACCTCTATTTCTACCAATCATATGGTGAAGCTGGGTTTGAAAATGATTTTTTAAATAAATATTTTATTTACCTATTTGAGAGCGAGAGAGAGAATATAGGTGCACCAGGGCCTCTAGCCACTGCAAATGAATTCCAGACACATGTGCCACCTTGTGCATCTGGTTTATGTGGATACTGGGGGATCGAACCTGGGTCCTTAGGCTTTGCAGGCAAGTGTCTTAACTGCAAAGCCACCTCTTCAGCCCTGAAAATAATTTTAAAGTCTTAAGTGATAGAGAGGTGCAAGCTGTGTAGCCCTGTGTTGAGTGCTGCTGTGTTACCAGAAATGAGACTCTGCTTCAGTAGCCTGGAGACGCACTCCTTCAGTGTGTCACACCCTAAGGCATGGAAACTTTCTCTGGGAGAGATCATTAACTCATTTCTACACCTGATCTCCTGGAAACTGAGCTGGGTGGACCTTGCTGAGGTCTTGATTCAATTTTGCTAGTAACTACTGGCAGCTTCGTGATGGGCTCTTTTCCTTGGGCAAGGGTCTAGGGATGATAGTAAAAATATTCTCTTTCTTCTCAGAAAAAGAGGTGCTGCCTCTGCATGTTGCCATGGCTGGATCTCTTTGCATCCAGATATAGGAAATCATTAACTTTTTATTGTCTTGTTTCTGAGTCTGACCAGAATGAACTTTGTGGATTTTTCTTTTAATATCTATATCTATATCTATCTATCTATATATATATCATATATATATATATTAATATATATATATCACAGTATCAACTGGCAGAGCTAAAGTACCTGAATGTTGAAAATGAGACCATTTTCAACAGTTTCAAGCCTATTGTGGAAATAAGACTCAGGAAAAAGGAAAGAGCGCAACTAAATCCTCAGATACTTAATGGCACCTGATTCATTTTTAATTTTCAGAGATTATCATATTTAATCTAAGTAAGTGTAAGGTTGTCTTCATTATTCTGATATTGTGTGCTTTAAAAAAAATTGGCTATCTTCTCTCTTGTGTTGTTTTCTTGGTGGCTATGCAGGAAACGTATCTATATTATATTCCTAAACCTGTCCTCATTTTTCCACAGAGTGGAGCTGTAACCACACTTAGATGTAGCAGACAAGTTTCCAAGGATGAAATATGGAGCAAATGACACTGAGAATTGACACGAAGTTTCTGTTTATCAATTGTTTGTGCAAGGAAATAACTCATCAGGCTTAGTCTGATCTCTCAGGGGGCTAAAATCAGACTTTGAGATCTCCATCCAGTGGGAATGAAAGATGAATGACCTTAAGGTATCTGCTCATGACAAGTCATTTCTTTATTTTGGAATGCAATCTTATCACACAGTAGTCTGAAATACTCCTCTCAAAGAGATACACTGTTTTAAAAACTGTGCCTTCCAGGTGTGTGATCCTCACAAAGGACTGGCTTCTAGTATTTGGAAAATGAGGTCCTTGGTTTTTTGGTGGGGTGTCACTTAGTGATTTGACAGACTTACTAATGCATCCTCTGCCAGGACCAGTTCTAGACCAGGAGGATGGAGCAGAGAATGAATGAAAGGATCCCTGCCTTTAAGGAGCTTCTGCCTTAGGGAAGGAGACAGACAGTAAAAGTGCATTCCTGGAGGAGACTAAACAGGCATGTGTGTTAGAAATGTGCTGGAGGAGTGCTGTCTGAATTAAGGTTTGAGTCTAGGGAAGGAGCCCTCAGAGAAGCTTGAGAAGGTAGGTGTCCGCACTCAGCCAACGGAAGCAAGGAAGGTAGACTGGGATGTGTTTGGCAAGTAAGCCCATGAAGATGAGGTTTTTCACTAGTGATACCTGTTGGGGACACTTAGGTGATGGTTTGTGTCTTAGTACTAAGTGCATGTAATTTGTGACTTCCATAATCTATTAATACTAATGATATACGTTTTCTTTGTATTTCTTAAGACTGAATGGTACTGAGGAAGTGAGTAAAGATTCTAATATATTTTCTGGTCAGTAGATGACTGGGTTAAAATTTTATTTTCAATTAAATATTTCGTTTAGTTAGCTCCTGGGGTTCTTGGAATGTTACACCATGGGGGGGGGGAATTAGCCTTAAGGATTAGAAAGCAGACACCATCTTGGGTTAGACCACCCCCACTGAAGAAACCAGCCACACTTATAATGCCTGATTTGCTAGGCTTTTCAGAGTGACAGATGACAGATATAGATATATCATTGAGAGATGAATGATACATAATTTCACTGCATCTACAGTTTTTAAGCACTCTTAGTATTTTGGGGTACAAAGAACTATACGTTCTATTATAATTTTCTAGAAATCGTTAACAAATCTTCTCATTGTAGAAACTTGGATTAGTGATTGGTTTGGTTTGACTAGATTCAAGTTGGAGAGGCTCTGTGCTCAAGTATGCAAGCAGTTGTAAGCACCATGTTAAAGGAATGATCTTGAGGGTAGTAAGAGCCATTGAAGGGTTTTACAGTTACTCCATCTAGGCTTCTGAAAGATCACTATGGTAATGGTATGGACATGTAAACACAGGTAAGAAGGGGTACCCTTAAGCCTGCCCACACCTGTGCCCCTTCTCCTTGATCTCCTCCATATGCTTGTGACGTGGCCACCTTGAGTGTGGTCAGCAGCTCTTTGGAGGCAGAACAGACTATTGCTTCCTAAAACATTTTCTAAGCAAATGCTTCTAGAACAGAGTAGGAAAATTATCCTGTTAGTGGAAAACTTTTTCCCGAAGAGATGCGAACACACATCTACTCACCTCAGAGAGGGCTTAAATGACAGACCAAAGTACAGTTGTGCCAAAACCTGTTTTGAGGAACAGATGAGTTTATTGGGGTGATTTACAGAGCAGGATGAGGGGTTGCTTACAGAAGCATGAGTGACTCCAAGGCAGTTGCATCACTGAAAGTGTATCACCACCCCAGCTTGGGTGACAATGTGGAGATCACTGCACAATCGGCTGTGGGCTCAGCTAGGTGGAGACCCTCCTCAGGCAGTTGTTTTCCTTGCCTTCTGAGGGATGGGGTCTTGCAACCATTGTGCGCAGACTTCTTGACCTTCTGAGTCTTCTGAGCGTCCTTCCTCCTACCAGCAGATCATGTTTCAGTTGCTACAGATCACTGGTCAAAGCCAGCCCCTCAAAAGTTTTCCACTCCTATAATCTTGGGAGTGCTCCTGTGGCCGTAGTTTCCTTCCTCAGGAGGGATCGTTTCAATTGGTAAGAATTTCTCTACAGCAGTTAGTATTGATAAACTTTAAATCTTTTTTTAATTAAGAACATACTTTGTATGGATACATCATATGTTGGTACCATCTTTCCCCTCCTCCCTCCCCCCCCCATTCCGCAGGGAGTCCTCCTCAGTGGGGTTGCAGGTATTCCTCATGGGGTTGTCGGTTATGTGTTGTAGGAGCAGCAGTCAGTTATTGGGGGTAGGCAATGCCTCTGGCCATGAAGTCCCAACCTGTGACTCTTGCAATCTTTCTGTCTCCTCTTGCACAAAATTCCCTGAGCCATGGTGGGTGAGTTTTAAGTCTACTTCAGTGGTGAGCTCTTAGGAGCCTCTGGATCTGTGCTTTGGTAAGTGTTGAGTATCCTCAGGGGCTGTCTCCTTCACCCTGGCGCTGTATGTCAGACTCACCATGGAAGCGGCACTTCCTCTGTGGTTTCTTCTAGGCCTTGAAGGAGATGGGAGGGGTCTCTTCAGGTCTCCCTACCTTTCTGAGTGTGCACCCTCAGGGGCAGGTGATCAGGGAGTTGGGAATCCAAGGGCAGGTCAATCAAGAAGATGGATCGCTCAGCACTCAGCAGCTTGCACACAAGGTCCACCCCTCTCCCCCACTCCAAAGCAGGAGCAGGGATACTAGGACCAGGGAACTGGGAGCTGGGGAACAGACTGAGAGCTCTAGCCTACTCTGCACACACCAACTTTTGAATCATATAGTTTAATCGCTTTATTACAGATATAACTTGAGTCCTTTTCTAAAGCAAGCACGGAAGTATGTGATTGACCATATACATCACTGACCATGTCTTTTCATTCCTCTAAGCCCTTCTTCATGGGACCAAATGGTAGCAACCCTGGAGACTTCCAACAGGTCTAGTGTGGTTTAACAACCCTGTCCCATCAACAGAGGACACTTTTTGATGCTGTTGACCTCCTTGTCTTCTCTGTGTCTTGAAGAGTTTCAGTGTTCTGGAAGCAGCCTACTGAGCTTTCACTCTACTTGTCTAATTTTTATAGAAATATAGACACTGGGACTCAGGAAGCAGTGAGCTCAGGCAAAACCAGAAAGGGAGATGATAAAGGAGCAGACAAAAGCTTCCCATTTTTGTTTCACAACAGTTATACAACAAAGAAAAAGAATGGGAATAACACATTTTAGTAATATGTGGTTGTCCACTGCTTCTAGAATCCCCCAGGCAGTAGTAGATGTCAGTTTTACCCTCAAGGTTATTTTGGTACAGGCTTGGATGCAGGTTAAGTGTCAAATACTAATTTGTCTCAAATTTCTCATTTGTTCTTATTTGTTGGAATATTTCTTAATTAATTCACAAACATTTATTTTAATTAATGATTGTAGGAAAGGTATTGTAGGCTGTTTCAGAATTCATGAAAGGAAATCTAGTAAAGACACAGCTTTCAAGTGCTATGGAGACCACTGCATATCAGTAGTTCCTGCAGTGTCAATAAATGCATCAGGAGAATTCCAATATAATAACCAGCAGTGGTTTGAAACACTCATTTGAAATGTCCTGGGGCTGGAATAAATAATGAATCATTATTATGAAATACTAGATCCCTGGGGATTGAGATCTGCAGACCAGCCACACATGGGATAAAAAGCATTTCTGGTCGCTGAAGCTGAGTGAGAATACAGCATTAGTAATCGATCTGTGTCTTCTCAGGGTACGCAATGGGAGACAGAGTCACCTCCTTTCTGATGCCTATTGTATTTTCCCATTTCTTATTTACTACGCTTTGCATTCTCTAAACCCTGCTGAGTTTTCCTCTGTGGCTGTAATGAGCTTTTCTCTGTAAAAGTTGTTGACCGCTGTCCCTCCCACAGAGTCGCTGACAAATATGGCAAGTTTAAGGCCAGAAATGACAAATCCTGTACAAGTTGAGCTGCAAAAGGAGTTAATTGGATAACCATGAGTCTGTTGTGATTTTGTTTTTGTTAATGTGTAACTAGCCAGGCATGGCGGTGCATACCTTTAATACCAGCACTAAGGAGGCAGAAGTAGGAGGATCGCTGTGAGTTCAAGGCCACCCTGAGACTACAGAGTGAATTCCAGGTCAGCACTAGCACTTTATCTTCAAGAGGTGGGCATTTGTGAATAAGGCCTTAGCTCTGAGGAGCATACAGGAATTCTTCAGAATACAGGACGTCTGCTCAGGTGTTCAGTCTGGGAAGGCGTAGAGACTTTGAACAAATTGCACTGAAAGAATTTTTAAGAGATTAATTGGAGGAATAGCTTACCAGTTAAGGCACTTGCCTGCAAAGCCAAAGGACCCAGGTTTGATTCTCCAGGACCCACGTAAGCCAGATGCACAGGGTGGTGGCACATGCACCTGGAATTCATTTGCAGTAGCTAGAGGTCCTGGCGCACTTACTCTCTATCTCTCTGTATGTCTCAAATATATATATCATTTTTTAAAGACATCGATTGAAGGTAGAAGATGAGGTGAAAAGTGGGTACCAGAGGTCATGGTGCCTCATGAAGGGAAGTTTTCTATAGGAGTCTCATGTGAATCCAGTAAGAGAGGTTTTTGAGGTCTAAGAAACTGACTCCTTTGGTTGCCTTTTAACAACTCTATAAGGTAACATTTTGTTATCATTCCTTTTTATATAAATTTATTTTTTTCTCTGTATGTGTCTGTGGACTTGTTTGTGTGTGCATGTTCATATATTTATGTACTTGTGGGGGCAGGTACATGCATGCCAAGGAGTGTATGTAGAAGTCACAGAGGACAATTTTTGAGTAAGACCTTGCCTTTCTATCTCATTTGAAGTACAAGCTCGCTCCCTCTCTCTCTCTCTCTCTCTCTCTCTCTCTCTCTCTCTCTCTGGATTCTTGTGTTGCTGTTGGTCTTTGCTGTACTTGCCGCAAGCTTTGGGAGACTCTCCTGCCTCTGCCTCCCGTCTCACTGGGGACATTCTCCTGCCCCTGCCTCCCGCCTCACCAGGGAGACTCTCCTGCCTCTGCCTCCCATCTCACTGGGGACATTCTCCTGCCCCTGCCTCCCGCCTCACCAGGGAGACTCTCCTGCCTCTGCCTCCCATCTCACCGGGGACACTCTCCTGCCTCTGCCTAGTTCTCACTGAGGAGACCCTCAAAACAACTGACAAGTCATTTAGGAGTCTGGGAGATGGCTTAGTGGTTAAAGTCACTTATTTTCAAAGCTGTATGTCCCAGGTTCAATTCTCCAGTACCTATTTAAAGCCAGATGCACAATGTGGTGCCTGTGTCTGGAGTTTGTTTGCAGGAGCCCTGGTGTACCCATTCTCTCTCTCTCTCTCTCCCTTCTTTGTGATAAATAAATACTTTTTTTTTTTGAGGTAGGGTCTCACTCTAGCCCAGGCTGACCTGGAATTCGGTCTGTATTCTCAGGGTGGCCTCAAACTCACAGCAATTCTCCTACCTCTTGCCTCCCGAATGCTGGGATTTAAGGTGTGCACCACCACTTCTGGCTAATAAATACATTTTTTAAAAGTCAGTTTAGTGGAAGAAGGATTTAATTCAGTTTACAGTTCCAGGTTACAGTCCATCATTGTGGGGAAGGCAGGGCTTCAGGACTTAAGGAAGCTGTTCACAATCAGCACAATGTGGAAGCAGAGAGGATGCATGCCGATGTTCATCCCCACTTTCTTCGTATAGTCCGAGACCTTGCCCATGGAGTCATGTGGCCCAAACTTAAAGTTGGTCTTCCCATCTTAATTAACCCAATCAAGATAACCCATTGCACAGAGGCTAACCTAGGTTGCATAATCCCTCCAGGTGATTCAAATTGACACTCATAAACCACACTGCTGGGTTGTCTAATGCTTGCCTAGCAGGCAGAAACATTTGAGCTTCACCTCCAGCACTGCACAAAACTGAGTGTGGTGGTTTATGCTTGTAATCCCAGCACTCTGAAGGTAGAGGCAGGAGGATCAGAAGTTGAAGGTCATCCTTTGTTAAATAGTGAATTTGAGGCCATACCAGGATAAAAGAGACTCTATCTCACAAAAAGCCGTTCATTGTATATGCTTTATTCATTATATATTTATGAAAATAATTGAGGGCCGGGGGTGTTAGTGGTTTATCTTAAGCTTATCATGCACGAGGCCCTGGAATACATCTTCAGCAGTATCCATGTATACACACACAATAATAATAATAATGATAACAATAAAAATGGACTTGAAATGAAACTAAGGATTTTACTTAGTTCATGCAATAAATTATACAGTATATTATCAGGACAAAAAAAAAGCTTTCCAGCCAGGTCTGCTTTTAAGTCCTGGCTAGATGACTTAATAGTATTATATAATTTTATTTATTTGAGTTTCTTTGTTTTCTCATCTGTGAAATGTGCCTAAAAATCCAGTGCTATTACTTGAGGAGAGAGTCATCTTATCCTTTCAATAAAGTTATATAGAAGAAGGTTGGGAAATCTTTCCTTTTAAAGGTATTGAAAAACAGAACATGTTTTCATTAAACTGTAACGTTGGGCTGGAGAGATGGCTTAGCGGCTAAGGCACTTGCCTGCAAAGCCTAAGGACTCAAGTTTGATTCTCAGGACCCACGTAAGGAAGATGCACAAGGTGGCGTACATTTCTGAAGCTCATTTGCAGCAGTTGGAGACCCTGGTGCACCCATTCTCACTCTATCTACCTACCTCTTTCTCTCTCAAATAAATAAATAAAAATAATTTAAAAAAATCATAAAAGTCTGTGAGATTATGTGTGGTCCTAGAAAGAGGATTTTCATAACTTTCCTCACACTTCCAACAAATTTTAGTTTTCCCTTCAATGTACAATAATGGGTGGTAGGGTAATGATTCTGAATATTCATTAGCATGCAAATCTATGCACTGAGATAATCTCCATGCAGTCTGTTGTCTATCCCATCATATGTTTCCCCAGCTATATTTAAAAAATCATGGTTTTCTGAAAAAATGGAACCATATTATACACATGTTTTTGCAATTTGCCTTTTAAAATACAACAGCATATCACAAACATCTTTCTACATCTGCTTATACACTTCGATCTAGGTTTTATATTTATTTTTGCTTTGGTAGCTGAATGATATTCTATAGGAGGACTGCATAATCCATCTCCTATTTACTCTTAGGTTGTTTCCAAGGCTATTTGTTTATTTATTTATTTATTTATATGAGAGAGAGAGGGAGAAGGATTGTAAAAATTCTAGGGCCTTCTGCCACTACAAACTCCAGAAGCATGTGCCACTTCATTCATCATATATATGGGCATGGGGAAGTCAAACCCAGGCCCTTGGGCATTGCATGCAAGTGCCTTTAACCACTTTAACCATTGAACGATTTTTCCAGCCCTCTAGGCCTTTTTAAATTTCATTATTATTTATTCAATTTATTTTGCCCTAGGAAAAGATAATTGCAATGAATAACATTGTATATTTTTCTGTAGCATATAATCTAGCACATATAGCTATGTTAATATATATCTAATATAATAGGTTAGTTTTAGACATTACTATTTCTGATTAGGATTTATCTTAATTTCTTTAGAGAGGTAGATAGATAGATGATAGATAGATAGATAGATAGATAGATAGATAGATAGATAGATAGATAGATAAATAGATGATGGATAGCTGACAGGTAGATGTTAGTTTGTGGAACTGGAAGACAGGTAAAGGAAAAGGTCTGTTGGCTGTGTTTGCAATAGGACATCATTAAATTAATAAGGCTGAAAAGGAAACATCTCTAGCACTTAGTTACAGGGCCATCTTCCTGACCTCGCTCAGTACCTCTGGCTTCTGGAGGCATTGGGCTATATTGATGAGGACTGTCCTTGTCTGATTGAAAGCAGAGCTGGTGTCCCATACTAGGTCCTTACTACCTCTTCATGCTCAGTGGCAATATTCAGCTTGAAGTATGATGTTAGCGCACACCCATGAAGAGACTGTCATAACGGACAAATGAGGTGGTCTTTGGTATTTTTAATAGTGCACTTAACATGGAGAACTTGATGTCTTATTTTAGTGGGAGAAATGCAGCCTGGCTATCTACCTCATGTAACTACCAAGTGTTTTAACAATGAGAATCTGGGTTGTTAGAGGGAGAGGAGAACTCTGGTGTAGATGGGGGATGTTTCCTTTCTTTCTCCTCCAAGTTCCCTTATCTCCCCAGTTTTAAATACTTCTCCTGCCAAGAGCCCAATCGACATCTTTGCAAAGAGAACAGGGCTACAGTAATAACATGAGCAAAAGCACCAAAGCTTTTGGAACCTTCCTGAATGAAAAGCACTTCAATTAACTTGCTGATTTCTCTCAGAGAAAAAAAAAATCCCATTTTCTCTCTAATGCCTCCAGAAAAGGATTAATTTGTTCAAGTTTTGAACTTATTTTCTTTTTAAAGTAAACTTTAAGGCTTTTATCAAAATAATACATGTACCTAATTTTAAAAGCAATATAGTACAAAAGCACTCATGGTGAAAAGCTGCCTCTCTCAGCGCTAGTCTCAGTTTTGAACTCCTGCCTCTTCTGATGACTGCCTCCATCCTGTACATTGTATCCTTAGATGCCACTTCTTTCCTTTCATAAGTGATTGTGTGTGTGTTATCTACCACTGTTAGCAGTGAGGCTTGTGTCACTTGCATAGCTCCTCACCCCTGCCTTACTCATTCCTTGGTTAAATGACCTTTTGGAATTCTTCAGTGGGCTATGGTATGTTTGCTTGCATGCATTGCTAGTCACAGACATTTCCAGTGTCTATACAGGAAAGAAGATGTGTTTTCTCACCATATGATATCCCAAGAAAACTAAATAAATTCAAGTAATGTCTTAAGTATACAGGAAGCTATTGCTTCCTTTCCATGTCTTCCAGAAACTCAGCACAGAATCCTCCTGGCTCTGACTAAAACCAGCCCCATACATAACACCCATGGCAAGGGGAGAAATGGCTACAATTTAGATTAATCCCTGATTTTTCTGAGTTCATGATGGCAATAATAAAGCAAAGAGGGGCTGGAGAGATGGCATAGTGGTTAAGGTGCTTGCCTGTGAAACCTAAGGACACATGTTTGACAATCCAGATCCCACATAAGCCAGATGTACAAGGTGATGCATGCACACGGTACACAAAATGGCATGTGTGTCGAGTTCAGTTACAGTGACCTGAGGCCCTGGCACACCAATTCTCTCTCTTTCTCTCAACAAAATGGCTTAGCATTTAAGGCACTTTCCTGCAAAGCCAAAGGACCTCAGCTCGATTTCCCACTACCCATGTAAGCACAAGGTGGTGCACACATGTGGAGTTTGTTTGCAGTGGCTGGGGGCCCTGGTGTGCCCATTCTCTCTCCCCCCCCCTTTCCCTCTCTCAAATAAACAAACAAAAATAAAAGGTTCTTTTTTAAAGGTCAATCTACTGGGCTTACCTCAAGAGAGAGAGAGAGAGAGAAGAAGAAGAGGCAATGGGACAGGCAGGCAAGAATAATGTCCACTCTAATTGAAATTCTGATCTGTTTGTGCTTTATTGACTCTCCTCTGACTCTAGAAAGTTTTTTCATTCCCAGCCCTCCCATGAGCAGTCTTTCCTCCTTACTACTTCCCATTTGTCATCTGCACTGACACAACTTTGCTAATGTCTATAAAATGCTCTGTGCATTTTTATTGAGTTCAAGCTTTGTGCATTTGGCATTGTTACATTTGGCCCTAAGAAGTGAAAATTCAACAATTCTTATTGTGTATTATTGTGGTGTATGGTTGTTTTTTTTTTAATTTATTTTTATTTATTTATTTGAGAGTGACAGGCAGAGAGAGACAGAGAGAGATAGAGAGAGAGAGAATGGGCACGCCAGGGCCTCCAGCCACTGCAAATGAACTCCAGACACGTGCACCCCCTTGTGCATCTGGCTAACGTGGGACCTGGGGAACCGAGCCTCCAACCGGGGGTCCTTAGGCTTCACAGGCAAGCGCTTAACCGCTAAGCCATCTCTTCAGCCCGTGTGGTTGTTTTAAAAAAAAAAAAATTCTAAGGCAAAATGATTTGCCTTAGAATGGTTAGGATTTGCTTATTTTTGTTTCTGATAGACAACATGCACTTCCATATGTTTGCTGAAAGTGGAAATGAACAAATATCCCTGAGTTACTTATAAATGGATTTTACTATAGGGTTATGTCCAGTATGGTGGAGAAAGGGTGAGGAAGGGTAAGGCAATGGATGTAGACACATGCCTAAATTTGAATCTCACGCTTTCATATTGCATTCTGACACTTAAGTACTTAAAACTACTATAGAAAGAAAACCTTGGTATAAAAGATGTTGCAGATTACATATGTAAATTAGAATGTCATGGAATTACTCTTCTTTAAGAATAGGAAGACTTCTTTCACAGAAATGATAGGGCTCAGGCCGTCTTCTGGCGGGATAGCTTCTCTTTCTCTACTGACTCATACTGATGCGGGGTGCAAAATAATTTGCCTTGCTCAGTGCTGGCATCAGATTACACCCAGGAGATCTACAGGCTTGCAGTCAGGATTTACTTCCACGAGCCACCTTCCTGTGATAAATGACCCGCGAGGAAAGACAAATGAAGCCTGGCACTGGGTTAGCTGTTCTCTGAGAATAAGTGCTCTCCAGGTGTTGTCACTGAGAATTCCTGGTGAGGGAAAATGGATTGTGTTCCAGGGAATTAAGCTGACAGACACAGGACTAGGAACATTGCTGAGAGAATTGTGGGTGCAACGACTCCAATGGAGAGTCAAGCAATGCATGGGTGGAGTCTCTTCTGAAGTAGGGAGTTTGGCTTCAGGTATCTTTGCCCTGTCGTTACTATAAGAGATGGGCTCTGGATTCTACTAAGAAAACAGGACAGAAACATGCAGTATTGTGTTTCACTGCTCACTGATTTCACACGATTTAGCTATAGGTCAGCAGAAACTCCGGTCACAGAGACTAATTGGATGGTCTGTGCAGCATCCAGTAGACCATTTCCTTGGCTCTGAATCTCATGTCGTGAATGGGAGATGGAATTTTAATGATGCCCTATTAAGGCAACTAAACAGTGTGACAAACAGTTCTTAGTCCCTTGGTTGGCATTGTTAAAAAGATGATTCGTTCTGGTCAAATTCTAGTTCTTTAACTCTTGGGGCTTCTGTTGGTTCTCAAAGGACAGTGATTTCGTTTTCTTTTTGGATGGAGGCAGGGGAAAAGTAAAAAGTGTGTTTTGGCTTTACATAGAGAAGAGGAGTGATTTTATTCCTTTCATTGAAAATTTATTTTTTGCTTATGGTAAATATTTTGGACTAATTTTGTTCTACCATGGCCTAATTGAGGAGGAGCCATGGAAGTTGATTTATGCAGAACTGGTGTGCTAAAGCTCCTGCATTAATACACGGGTACTATTCATGAGTATCCACTTAAGCAGCTTTCTGCTGTCTTGGGCCAAAAAAAGTCGAGTTGACCTGGAGAGATGGCTTAGCTGTTCAGGCATTTGCCTGCAAAACCTAAGGACTCAGGTTTGATCCCCCAGTACCCATGTAAACCAAATGCACAAGGTGACAGATAGGTTTAGATTATGTTTGCAGTGGCTGGAGACTCTGGTGTGCCTATTCTCTATTTCTCAAATAAATAAATAAAATACATTTTTTAAAAAGTCAAGCTGAGTTTAGAGTGACTTCAGATTCAGGCTTGTTGCATCTGGATCTTGTAGGACTTCTCTGTAAAATCATTGACACCTCCAGCCCCGCCGCACACCCAGTAGATTTGTTATCTTAGGCTAAGCCCATGTTAACTCTGTAGATGATTTACTACAACTTGGGTCAGAATGGCTGCTTTTCCTGAACTGGAGACCTGGAACTGGGGCAAGGTGTGTACAGGCGGCAGCTCAGGTAGGACTCAGCGTTAGAGAAGGAGGGCATGACCACACCAGTGCCAGGGTCCTCTCAGTGGTACACTTCTTGCTCTGTGTACCTGCTCCTTGACTCTCTATCCTTTCCTTCACATTCATCATTTTATAGGCTCAATGTCAAGCTTTTGCAGTTTGCTTCCTGTCTACCACATTGATCGCATATGGCTTCCTTCAAGGCAACTAGTGACTTAAATATTTTTTTATTGTGGGCAATATAAAAATAATGAAAGTTAGCTGGGCGTGGTGACACATACCTTTAATCCCAGATCTTGAGATGCAGAGGTAGGAGGACCACCTTGACTTTGAGTCACCCTGAGACTACAGAGTGAATTCTGGGTCAGACCCTACCTTGGAAAACCACACACACACAAAAAAAATAGTTGGGCTGGAGAGATGGCTCAGTAGTTAAAGTTCTTGCTTACAAAGCCTGTTGGCCTGGGTTTGACACTCACATAAAGCCAAACGCACAAAGCAGTGCATGTGTCTGGAGTTTATTTGCAGTGGCGAGAACCCTGGCACTCCCATTCTCTCTCTCTCTCTCTCTCTCTCTCTCTCTCTCCCCTCCTCTCTGTCGCTCTTTACAAGTAAATACAAAAATAAAAAAGCAAAACTAATGAAAGTAAAGATAAAATTATTCTTCCCACTGAATTCCTGGTGGTCTCCTTATTATACATTAAAAATCATCACTCTCCTATTTCATTTTTGTTGTGAGCCAATTATGTAAATGAATGGTAACTATAGAAACCAAACTCCAATAAAGGCATTATATATGTATACATGTTTATATATAAAATCATCATAATATATGTAAAAAACCAATAAGTTTTTGATATCATGTAATTCCTGGTTCATATTCAAGTTTTTTGTTAACACTTGTTTATTATCATTTGTTTATTTTGGTGCTGGGGATGAAACCCAGGTATTCACTTGTGCTAAATGTGTGCTCTACCACTGACCTGTCCACCCAGGCTACTAGTTTCCATGTAGTTGTGTAAATGGTCTATTTTCTTAATTCCTTTGACTTGTTTCACCCCATTTTAGCACAGTAACACTAAATTCTAGATATTTTATTATCTTCCCTCCTCTTCCCCCGTCATTTCTTCCTTGATTACATGGGGTTAAGGCGGGGCATCACATCTCAGATGGTCTTTCTAGTTCAACTACACAACTCCCAGAAACCTTCCTCAGCTGTCTTTTCCCAGCCAATACGATTTGAAGTACGCCCCCTCTCTGCTCCACAGCATCTTGTGTACACCTTCATCATTCCTAGAGGCTCCTGGGTTTCTTTGTCTTTTCCATTGCACACACATTTGCACACGAAGCTCTGATTCATTCTTGCATGCCTGATGCCTAGCTGAATAGCATTTGAACTCAATTAATCCATAATATTAACATCACTATTACTGATATGTAACGGTCACTGATCACTTACTGTGTGCGAGGTCTTATGCTAATTGCCTTACATGCTTTTTTGCACTGAATCCCTGCCAACTGCGAATGCAACCCCATCATCATTAAAATTGCGCAGAGGAAGAGGCTGAGACTTCAGTGAGGTCACTGCATGACCCAGGTAAGACGACTACGTGGAGGAGAGAGGTGGGATGGCCCCAAGCACGCAGAGCAGGTCAGCAGGTCAGAAGACTGAGGTTTGAATCCCTGCTCCACGATTCTTGGGTATAAGGTAAGGTGTCTGCTTTACTAAATTGTATGAGCATCTACGTCTCCATTTGTAATATGAGGACGGTAAAAACCTTTGCTTCACCAAATGGCAAGAGCTACTAAGATATTGCATTTACAGCCATTTGGGAATTTGGATTTGTGAGAAAAATAACTATAATTCACTATTCTCATTTTGATATAAGTGCCTTTTATTCTTTTCCTTCAAGTCATATATTGCACATAGTTATAGCATTGCTCAATTTTCTGGGCTACTTTTCTAGTTATGAACATTATCACGTTGCCATGTTACTTCTTTTTATTGTTAAGCCTATCCCACAAGCATACATAAAGTGTATACATGTACATTTTAAAGACTAATTAGGAAATGAAAAGTTTCATACACACCAATCAAGATCAGAATATTACCAACCCTTCAGAAACAGCTATTTCTCTTTCTTACTATATCTACGTTTTTCCTCTTCAACAGCACATGTTATAAATTCTTTTTTTAACCAGTGGTATTTTTCTGTGTGGGTGGACCATGTATCTTTATCCCAATCTTGTTGAATTTTAAAAAGTCGGGTGGCAATTACAAACCTGGGTGTATAAGGAAAAGGCAATGTGGCCACTATTCCATGAACCTGTCTAAGAAAACCTAACTTGAACTAAGTCACAAAGCCATAGCATCCCTCACCTTTTCTGAATGTTTGAATATCCCCTTTTGTGTGGCCAGGAGCATAGTCATGAGTAAGCCATGCAAAGGAACAGGGTTTCACACAGTCAGGGGATATGGTAGAAATTCAGTGGGGGTAGACCCTGGATGTCCAGCAGAAGTAGGGAGAAAGGCTGCACTGTCTTTTCTGCTTATGAACCCACTGTGGCCCACCTTAAACTTTCAGGCTTGGGCCATAGCAACAATTTTCTCAGAGCACAATGAATTTTCTCAGCTGACTCAACAGTCAGGTTCTAGGGCTGGGGAGATGATGGCTTAGCAATTAAAGTCACTTGCTTGCAGAGCCTTCTGGCCCAGGTTCAGTTCTTTAGTACTTATGTAAAACCAGCTGCACAGAGTGGTGCATGTGTCTGGAGTTTGTTTGCAGGGGCAGAAGGTGCTGACATGTCTATTATATCTTTCTCCTCTCTGTCTGTCTGTCTGTCTGTCAGTCTGTCTCTCTCTCTCTCTCTCTCTCTCCACACACACACACACACACACACACACACACACACACACACACACACGGAGTTAGGTTCTAGCAGGAAGAGAAGCTTCTGCGCATGGTTGGTTCCAATAAACCATGTGTAAGTGAGAATAGGTCAAATGTCTGTAGGGTAATGGTGGTGCAAAGGAAAGTAGGTCTCACGGTAACATCCTCAGAATGGTAGGCTTTTGACTGGTTTCTCTCTGCACATGGGTAACTCATCTTTGGTTTTTCCTTCACTTTTCTCCTATGCATTCTCTTTGCTTCTCTTCTGTAGTGGCTCTCCAGTTTTCCTCAGTCTCATGCTTCCTTTTTTCTTGACTTCCGTATTTCGATGGAGCATAAGTAGATCGAGGTTTTTACTGTGATGCCACAATTTTCTCCATGCTAGTGGAGTGGTTTGAATGTAAGATATCCCCCATAGCTTCAAGTGTTTGTGATTAAGCCTTATACTTAGTCCCAAGCAGGTGGAGGCTTTGGGAGATGGGGCCTTACTAGAGGGGGCCAGGCCTTGGGGTTGATTGGTCCAGCCCACAGTGTGTTGAGAGACAACTCACTAGACCTTGCTACATTCTGCCTTTGCTACAGATGTGTGATAAAGTAAGCCAGCTTCCTCCATCATGATGAAGCTTCCACTGGAAATCATAAACCTGAAACAAACCCACAAGCTGTTTCTGCCAGGTGATTGGTTCCAGCTATGGTTATCTTCACTTCTGAGAGTTTGGTATAACATTCTAGGTTGGATACCATGCAATGCCATCCGTCCATGCCTTCTTGCTTCTAGCATAGCCAGTAAAATGCTCATAGCTATTTCAGGTTCAGATTGTTTTATATGCCTGCCACCTTCTCTTTTTCTTCCTTCCCCTCTTGTTACTCCTCTCAGGAAATGTGGAGAATCCTCTTTTCCCTAATGTTTGAGATTTCAGTATCATGGGCCTCATGCTAGGTTTGTTTTCACCCACTATACTAAAACATCCAATGGATTATTTTTTGGAGGGGGGGGTTCTAGGTAGGGTCTCACTCTAGCTCAGGCTGACAATGGATTCTTTTAATTTTTGCAGTTTGAGATTTTTTCACATATTTTATTGACAATGATCTTTTTTTTTTCCTTTGGAATCCTACTACTAAGGCATGGATTTCCTGGACTAGCTCTCATATTTCTTATTTTCCATGCCTTTGTTATGTATACATGCATGCATATGTGCAAGTTATGGGAGAGCAAGAGGAAGGGAGAAAAAGAAAGAGAGAAAAATTGGCATACCAGGTCCTTTGGCCACTGCAATCAAATTCCTGATGCAGGAGCCATCTTACAGGCATGCACAGCCTTGTGTGCATGTGTCACCATGTGTGTCTGGCTTACATGGGTTGTGGGGAGTTGAACCTGGGTCCTTAGATTTTGCAGGCAAGTGCTTTAACTGCTAAGCCACCTCTCCAGCCCAGAAATATTTTTTTGTTTTCTTAACTAAAAAATAACATCTTATTTTTGTTTTATAAATACAATATTTTCTCTGACTGATAATTGTCTGGTGTTTTCTTTTTTTCATTCAAAAAAGACTATTTTTTGAGACAGGATGCTCTTCAACTCACTGTAGTTGTAGACATTGAACTTTAAAAAATATTTTATTTGACAGAGAAAAGATATATATATATATATATATATATATATATATATATATATATATATATATCGAGAGAGAAAGAGAGAGAGTCGCAGATAGAGAGAGAGCATGGGCACAAAAGGACTTCTAGCCATTGTGAATCAACTCCAGACACATGTGCCACTTTGTGTGTCTGGCTTTATTTACATGGGTACAGGGGAATTGAACCCAGGTGGTTAGGCTTTGCAGGCAAGTGCCTTAACCACTGAATTATCTTTCCATGCCGCTACTGAACTTTTTTCTCAATTTCTATTAACATATTCCATGATTATAAAAAATATCCCATGGTAATACCCTCCCTCCCTCTACTTTCCCCTTTGAAATTCCATTCTCCATCATATCCCCTCCCCATCTAAATCAGTCTCTCTTTTGATGTCATGATCTTTTCCTCCTCTTATGATGGCCTTGTGTAGGTAGTGCCAGGCACTGTGAGGTCATGGATATCCAGGCCATTTTATGTCTGGAGGGGCCATTGAACTTTTGATCCTCTTGCCTCTCCCTCTGGGGTGCTGGGATTACAGGTATGTGCCACAGTGCCCAGTTTATACAGTGTGGGAGATTGAACCCAGGACCTCATGCAGGCCAGGCAAGTACTCTACCAACTGAGCCATATCCCCACCCCAAAAGAGCCTTTTATTTTTTATTTTTTTCTCAATTTTTATTAACATTTTCCATGATTATAAAAAATATCCCATGGTAATACCCTCCATCATATCCCCTCCTCATCTCAATCAGTCTACTTACATATATACAATACCAACCTATTAAATACCCTCTTCCCTTCCTTTCTCTTCCCTTTATATTTCCTTTTTAACTTACCGGCCTCTGCTACTGAGGTTTTTCCTTCTCACGCAGAAGCCCAATCATCTGTAGCTAGTATCCACATATGAGGGAGAATATGTGGCGCTGAGTAGAACTCCATTGTATACATGTGCCACATCTTCATTATCCACTCATCAGTTGAGGGACTTCTAGGCTTGTTCCATTTCCCAGCTATTATAAATTCAGCAGCAATAAACATGGTTGAGCATGTACTTCTAAGGAAATGAGATGAGTCCTTAGGATATATGTCTAGGAGTGCTATAGCTGGGTCATATGGTAGGTCAATCTTTAGCTGTTTTAGGAACCTCCACACTCCTGTCAGATTGGCTACCATCATGAAAACAAATGATCATAAATGTTGGCGGGGGTGTGGAAAAAGAGGAATCCTTCTACTCTGTTGGTGGGAATGCAATCTGGTCCAACCATTGTGGAAATCAGTGTGGGCAAGAGGTGGAACAGGGGCAACCTCAGCCTGGCACTCTCTGTTAAGTGAAAAGGCAGAGACTGCAGTTTGGGAAGATAAAGGTGGCAAAAACTTGTGGTCAGAGTACCACAAACAATGGAACTGAAGACAGGTGGGAAAGAAGGGAGGAAGGAGAAATTGGGAGGGAAAAAGAGAGAAGGCAAGAGAGATGGAGGTAAGAGGAGAGAGAGAGAGATTGAGAGAGAGAGAGAGATACTCTTGAGGCTTTGGCTGAGTACTGACGTGTGTGTGTGTCTCTGAGGCTAGAAAAACAAGGTCTTGGAATGGTTCATGTTCCTACCTGCCAGAGTGAACACATTATGTTCAAATGTTCAAAGGGTGTTTACCTTAGTATTGGGACTACATTAGCCCAATGACTGCTTTAGATATACCCTAACAAAGTTTAAATGCAAACCTTGGAAGCATCTGAGTGTAAGTAATATATCAATGAGCCAGACAAATCTTCAGCCTTATTTTAGGAATGAACTTGAATGATGATGAGATGATGATAATAGCAGAAAATCATCTATTATAAATATGTTCCATATGTTCAAGAAGGTAGAGGAAAATGAGTGTGTTGAGAAGAGTAATGGAAGATAGATGTATATACACACGTGTGTATATTTATACAAATATACTTAAGACTCATAAGGAGTTTGTAAAGATGCAAACACTGTCTTTGTAATGAAAGACAGACTGTGTGTTATTAACAGCAGAGGAAGCATTGAAGGAGAAAAGGTAGACAAACTATCCAAAAGGAAGCAGAGATAGTAAGAGGCCTCATGAACAGCAGGCAGTCCACACTGTGAGCAAGGGACTCTCACACAAGCAGACAGACGAGAGACAACAATAATTTTTAAAATGAACTTCCAAGTGTTTGCAAATTTGCTGAAACTACAAGCCTAAAAAGAATCTGAAGCATTAGAAATACAGCAAATACAACCAACTCATATTAAAAGCTGCTGTAAACCATGACAATGAGAAAAAGTCGTGAACGCTGCCGGACACATGCTCACACGTGTATCTGTGCGCGGGGACAGACAGGGTTGGGGAGTCATGCTGACGTGCCCCGCCTTAGCCACACTTCCAGCCTTAGTGTTCTCGCTCATAGGAAAAGCTTAGAAAACTTTGGTGTGGGATTTCTGTGGTCATAACTGTGGAGATCAAGTGCCAGGCTTGAAATGCCATAAATGGATGACACTGCTGTTCCAGAGGTCAGGTCTAGAAAATTTCCAGGAAGAGCTCCAAAGGGCAAGGATGTCTGAGGAGCATAACCTGGAACACAGTCCGCTTCCCCAGTCCAAGGTACCAGTGCTTCCAACTTCCTTTGTGTCCCAGGGAAATACTGGTAAATAATGGTAGAGCTTCTATCCTTCAGAAAGACAGCATACAGGGCCCTTTCTCGTCTCTTCATTCCCCAGCTTAATGCACGGGAGGCAAGTGGGGGAGAACAACATCTCTTGTGTTAAACCAATGACATTTCAGGATGTGTCTGTCACATTCCTGCACTAGTTAGCTTTTGCATGTGACAAGGTCCTGATGTAGACAACTCCAGGGAAGGAGAAGGATTTTTCTTGGCTCCTTGTCGCAGAGAGATTATCAATCCATGGTCACTTGGCTCTGCATCCATTGGTGCGCATAACATAGTGGGAGGAGCTTGTGAGAAATGGAGGAACAGGCATGCCCTTCAAAGGGGGCTCCCACTGACTCATTTCCAATTAATCCCCATCTCCTAAAGTCTCTGGGTCCTCCCGACGTTGCACCACCAGCTAGGGACCAAATATTGAACACATGAACCTGGCAGTGGCATTCCACACGCAAGCTGTAGCAATAATTCCTCTGAGTCATTGTCCCCTCTCCCACAATTCAGATCCTCATCTTCCTGGATGACCTCCAGAGTACTTTATGCCATGGCAACAGGGTTTTCTGTCTGTTCTTTTGAGTTTCCTTTCTTAGTATGATTTTTTTTTTTCAAATTCAAGAATTTCACAATATTTCCAGTCATTTTGGGATTTGGGGTTAAGAAAATAATTACAATGTGTGGCTTAATCTACCATTCCTGAGACAATTTTCCTGTCATTGTGTTTAAATTTGCAATTTTTGGGTTCTTACTAAGGCTGAATGTTTTCCCATATGTTGCTTTACTAATTTCCCCCCATTTTGTGAATTTGCTGTTCATGCCCTTTGCAGTGCTCATTTTGCACAAGTTAAAAGCTACTGCTCAGCTATATTCAAGTTAATTAATTCTAAACCGTGTCCTGTGCATTTGTGTCTGGGGTACATCCTCGTGTTGGCCACAGTGTCAGCTCTTCCTTTCCCTCCACTCATTGGAGTCGGATCCTTTGTCACTGCTGTGGAAAGACCTTCCGTGCCATGGCAGAAGCCACTGTCAGCTATGATGATTTCTATAATAATTATTTATCATGGATAACGTGCATTGGCAACTTCTTTAGGCAGAGTCCACAGGCAGGATTTTTCCATACAATATCATATTCTTCCAATTGAAACAGGAATTTGGGGGTTCCCTGCCAATACAACAACATATGCCAACACATGGATAAATGTGGGGTACCCTCGAATTACAAACCTTCGTCTTACAAATTCAAAGAATTGAAATCCATAGATGAGAGGGTAAGGCTTAGAGACTTTATTAGTTTAAGAGAAGAGGAGAGGAAAGGACAGGAGAGAGGAAAGTACAGAGAGCTCTCACGTACAGAAGGTGTGGGTGGAGGGGACCCATGTGGGAAGCTTACCAGGGAATTTGGAAAAGGGCTAGAGCTTAGAGAAATGTATGCATACACACAAACACGAACGTGCACATGCACACACACATTTATGGGAAGTGGAACAAAAAAGGAGGTGAATCTTTCACTTTCACATTAGGAAAAAAAACAACAAAGAGGTCAAATAGTAAAGGTCCTCTTGCAGTAGGGTTCACATTGCTGGCAGAAATCTCCCAACCAAGAGCAGCTTTTGGGGGGGGGGAAGGGGTTTATTTTGGCTTACAGACTTGAGGGCAATCTCCATGATGGCAAGAGAAAACGGTGGCATGAGCAGAGGGTGGACAATACCCACTGGCCAACATGAGGTGGACAACAGGAACAAGAGAGTGTGCCAAACACTAGTAAGGGGAAACTGGCTGTCTGCCCCCAACAATACAATGCCTCCAGGAGGCATTAATTCCCAAATCTTCATCACTGGGAACCTAGCATTCAGGATGCATAAGTTAATGGGAGACACCTGAATCAAACCACCACATTCTTCCCCTGACCCCTATTAGCTGATAACCATCCTTGATGTAAAATGCAGTGCATTCACTCCAACTTTAAAAGTGCCCATAGTATTTTCAATTCTAATGATGTTCAAATATCCCCATAGTCCAAGGTCTTTTAACTGAGGCACAATACCAAAAAATCCCCCCCAAAACCCACAATGGCATAGAATAAACATTCATGCTGCAAAAGATGGCATTAGGTATAGCAAAGAAATGCTCAAGCAATGCAAGATTTAAGTAGGGCAAATACCAAACTCTGTAGCCAGTAACAAGTCTCCAACTCTGATAATTCTAAGCAGCAAGAAGCCTCTGAAGTTCCAATTCTGCCCCTCCACCTAGGCTACTCACAGTCCTGGAAAACTTTATCTGGGGCTGGCAACTTTCCTTGGCAGTATTCTGGTGGTCCCGGCATCTACACTGTGTCTCCACTGCAACCCACGGTCCATCCTCACGGCTCCATCAGGTCTCCATGTAGGCATCGAGCAAAGCTGCTCCATTCTGCTCATGTTTCTAAAACACAAGACCATGTTGCAGATTCAATGACAATCTCTTTCCTGCATTTCTATACTCTATCATGCCAGGTGGGGTGCCAAGTTGTTAAGGCGGCTGGGAATAAAGCAGACTTTGAAGAACAGGACACCCTTCAGCATTCTGCATTCTGGTCCCTTCAAAAGACTGCATTCTTTCTGTTGTCCCAATGTAGATCAGCTGGACAATCTCAATGGTTGTAGTCTCAATTGCAGCTGAACAGGCAGAAGTTTCACCCAAAGATTTCATTTTTTTCTGTGCCATATCTCTCTACTCACACAAGTCCATTTCTACACAATGCAACCTTGCACAAATTCTCTGGACAAGGGCACAACAGCAAGCCTCTCACATAAACTGCTTCTAGCACAGTCTAGGCAAAGCTCTTTCTTACCCTCATAAGCCAAACCTCACAGTCCATAGTTCTTACTGCATTCAGGTCTTCCAACTCTGACCAGAATAGTCCATCAAGCTGTATTTACAGCACTGCAAGTCATCTCTTAGGACAAGGTTTAAAATTCTTCCACATTACTATTGAAAATCAGCTCCAAAAGGCCAAAGCCACACAGTTAGGTGTCTAGAAGCAAATGGCACCACTTGTCAGTACCAACTTTATTCTTGCAGTCAGGTTTGCATTGTTTGCAGAAATCACCTGACCGAGAATAGTTTTGGGGGGAAAAGGGTTTATTTTGGCTTATAGACTTGAGGGGAAGCTCCACGATGGCAGGAGAAAACAATGGCATGAGCAGAGAGTGGACATCACCCCCTGGCCAACATAAGGTGGACAATAGTAACAGGAAAGTGTGCCAAATACTGGCAAGGGGAAACGGGCTATAATACCCATAAGGCCACCCCCAACAATATACTGCCTCCAGGAGGCTTTAATTTCCAATTGCCATCAGCTGGGAACCTAGCATTCAGAATACCTAAGTTTATGGGTACATCTGAATCAGCCCACCACAGGTCCCTTCAGCAATCCCAGCCCAGCCTGGCTGGCACGGGGAATGCCTACCAGAGCAGAGACCTGGAAATTCAGTGTTTTGGAGAGATAAACAGCAAAGAAGAGGTCTTGCCCACCCAGTGAGCATCTATTTTTGATCTATTCCAGTACATTTCCCTCTCAGGCTCAGGTGAGTTCCATGAGAGAGCTGACTGGTCTGGACTCAGAGGGCTGGCACCGGTTCAGGCTCAGAAATAGGTCAGCATAGCCAAGTACAGGTGTCACTGAGGGATGGGATTGTATCAGACTGAATTCTGTTCTGTTGAAGCAGGTGGGATGACATCTCTTTTTGTTTTCTCTTTGGACCCTCCCCTAGCTGACTACCTATAAAAAAAGGAAATACCTTGTTCCTATTTCTCCCACACAATAGCCTCATGTTGCTGATACAATTATTTAAATCCACTTAACAAGTGAGTCAAAGGTTACTTAAAAAGGTGGAGTGGATGGATGGGAATATAAGCATATTCTGCCCATTTACACAGTTTTAAAGTTTTTATTTATTGGGCTGGAGAGATGGTGTAGTGATTAAGGCACATGCCTGTGAAGCCTAAGGATGCAGGTTCAATTCTCTAGGTCCCATGTAAACCAGATGCACATGGTGGCAATGCATCTGGAGTTCATTTGCAGTAGCTAGAGGCCCTGGTGTGCCCATTCTCACTCTCTCTTGCCCTCCTTCTCTCTGTCTTTAATAAATAAAATTTAAAAATAAATCTTAAAAAAAATGTTATTTATTTACTTATGTGTGTGTATGCATGAAAGAGAAAGAGAGAAAGAAAGAATGGGCATGTTAGGGCCTCCATCCACTGTAAATGATCTCCAGACACATGTGCCACATTGTGCATCTGGCTTATGTGCCTTCTGGGGACTCAAACCTGGGTTCTTAGACACTGCAAGCAAGTGCCTTAATGACTAAGTCTTCTCTCCAGCCCCTACTTACATCATTTTAACCACAGTATTGTCTACTCCTTCCATTCCTCCCATCCTTGTGGTTGTCATTTGGTTGTGGTGTCTTGAGTATATATACCATTGTTTCTTTTTTCTATACTGACTTTTCTATTCTGTGGTAAACCCTTAGAGGTTATATATTTTGGGCTGGTGAGATGGCTAAAGACACTCATTTGGAAGGCCTGCTGGCTGGGTTTGATTTTCCCATGCATATATAAAGCCAGAATTGCATGCATCTGGAATTTGTTTGCAGTGGAAAAGGCCCTGTTACACTCATTCTCTTTCTCTCAAATAAAAAATATTTTCTAAGTTATATATTTTTACTACAAGTATTTTTGTATACTCAGCATGAATCTCAGTACTAACCAGGAATAGTTTCTTGAAGTTTCATAAACTTAATAATTGCTCAGGGTCTGTTTTAGGTCAGTTACCTCCCTAAAAGCAATTCTTTTTTTCATGCAAAGCTAAAAGGCATCATTGGAATTTATATCACTATTGGCCATCTTTGATCTCTTTTTCTTTCTTTCTTTTTTTTTTTTTTTGGTTTTTCGAGGTAGGGTCTCACTCTGGCTCAAGCTGACCTGGAATTCACTATGTAGTCTCAGGGTGGCCTCGAACTCACGGCGATCCTCCTACCTCTGCCTCCCGAGTGCTGGGATTAAAGACGTGCGCCACCACGCCCGGCTTTATTCTTATTTATTTATTTGAGAGCAACAGAGAGAGAAAGAGGCACAGAGAGAGAACGGGCACACCAGGGCTTGATCTCTTTTTCTTGATAGAAGATATAGGCAACATTGAAGGTTTCTTGCAATTCAACATGTAATTATGAACAAGTAATCTGCTTGGAAGTTTACAGAATTGGGTTAGATTTCTTTGGCCCCTTTTCAATCAGGTGACACTTCCTTCTGAGCCTGGATTATGTCTCATTGTTTCTCCATACCTGAAAATTTCATGTCTCTAGTCACCTTTGAAAATTGTAGGTCAATTTGCAATGATGCCAAAGCAGCCATCTTCAAAGGAACCTTGAAAATGGTTGGGTTATTGCCTTTCCATTCTTGCCTAGGATTAGAGAATTCAGTTCTCTCTTCTCAATCAACTAGTCTGTACCTAAAGAGTCGAAAACAATGATGTACTCAGCAAGTGTCTCCTTCATTTTGCTACACGTTTCAGATCTACTCCTTTCCCAGCCTTCCTTCCCAAGTCCACGTTGGATTTTCTCTATGCAAACTGAGCAAAGTAGAAGTGGAAGATATTTATCTGGAACCTGGCATCTTATCCCAACATTCTGATGCTAAAATGTGGTTACAGCTTTTATAAAAAGTAAATAAAATTCTTACCCCCAAATTGTTTTCGTTGATTTAAGTGATGTATTAAAAACTTACTACCGGGCTGGAGAGATGGCTTAGCGGTTAAGCGCTTGCCTGTGAAGCCTAAGGACCCCGGTTCGAGGCTCGGTTCCCCAGGTCCCACGTTAGCCAGATGCACAAGGGGGCGCACGCGTCTGGAGTTCGTTTGCAGAGGCTGGAGGCCCTGGCGCGCCCATTCTCTCTCTCTCCCTCTATCTGTCTTTCTCTCTGTGTCTGTTGCTCTCAAATAAATAAATAAAAATTAAAAAAAAACAAAACAAAACAAAAAAAAAACTTACTACCAACATAATTAACAGGAGATGACTGTTACAAAATCACACAAAATGGACAGTTTTAGATCTTTCAATCTGTATGTAGTTTTAAACAAAACCTTATGAATTATATATTTAGTTCTAATTACTGTTTTACAAACTTTGTAGCATGTAGCATTGAGCTTATAATAATTGTAATTATGGTAATTTTTACTGAATCATGTATATTATAAAGTCAAGAATAATAAATCTAAATGATCATCTTATTGCAAGATGAAAATTATGTGAAATGTGATCATACACGTGACTCTTGGGTAGGAATAGGGTTAATTACAATTAAAAGAAAATGGATGTACACCTCTAATCCCAGGGCATAGAAAGTAGATGCAGGAGGATCAAGATTTCAATGATAGTTTTGCCTACAAATAAAATTTGAGACCAGGGCTGGAGAGATGGCTTAGCAGTTAAGCGCTTGCCTGTGAAGCCTAAGGACCCCGGTTTGAGGCTCAGTTCCCCAGGTCCCACATTAGCCAGATGCACAAGGGGGCGCATGCATCTGGAGTTCATTTGCAGAGGCTGAAAGCCCTGGCCCGCCCATTCTCTCTCTCTCTCCATCTGTCTTTCTCTCTGTGTCTGTTGCTCTCAAATAAATAAAAATAAAAAATAAAAAATAAATCATTAAAAATTTGAGACCAGCCTAAGTTACCTAAGGGTACATCTAAAAAAAATAATAAAATAGAAATTGAGGCAGGTGTGTTGGCACACACCTTTAATTTGAACATTTAGGAGGCTGAGATAGGAGGATTGCCGTGAGCTCGAGGCCAGTCTGGAGATACAGAGTAAGTTCCATGTCAGCCCATGCTAGAGTGAGACTATCTCTAAAAAACAAAGCAAAAGCAAAACAAAAAAAAAGAAAAGAAATAAAATTAAAAATTGACACTGCCTTAAATAAGGAGGCGGTTATGTTTCATAAACAAAGGATGTTCAGGATGCTTGGCCCTTTAGTAATGCCATGGGCGTCCTGACTATTTCCGTCTTTCCACTCTGCTGTCCTGAATGTGCCTTTGTCTCATGCGAGCTGCACCTTGGCACTGTGACTAAGCTCCAGGTAGGACAAAGGAAGATAGCTAAGAAGCTAAGTGGGTGCACAAGTAGACTTAGGACCTTAAATACCTTTTCTGCATGCTATGACCTAGTTATTTCTGTCTAGACCTCATTTGTTAGAATGTGGTCACATGTCAACAACGGGATCTGCATGAGATGAGTGCTTTCAGCTGACTGAGCGCATCCCTGCCTCGAACAAAAGGTGGGTGTTAGCAGATTGTTTTTAGTGTTGAGTTCACTGTAGCCTCTGTTTTAAGAGGGGGCAAGGAGATTGTAAGAGCCACAGGGTGGAGAGAGATATCCTGAGGTACAGCACCCCCCACCAGAAACTAACAGAGGCCCTAATTACCCCACAGTGAACATCAAGGGCCTTACTGAGGAGGACGCTCAGAGAAATGGGGACCAGGCATGAAGGGATACAAGACTATAACCTATGTAAAAAAATTATATATATAAATTTTTTAAAGGTGGATTTTTTTTTATAAAAGTAGAGGGGGAGATGGATACTTTACAGAAACTTGGTAGACAATGCCTGCTACAATGACTGATTTTAAAAACAAACACTTCTAAGATCTGTATGTCCAAAGAACACATTGTTGTTGTTGTTTCGAGATAGGGTTTCACTCTAGCTTAGGCTGACCTGAAATTCACTATGAACTCACAGCGATCCTCCTACCTCTGCCTCCTGAGTGCTGGGATTAAAGGTGTGTGCCACCACGCCCAGCCAAAGAACACTTTTATAGGAAAAGAAATTAAAGTTGCAAAGAAAAATGCTGCATATCTTGTGAAATAGAAATAGGTATTTAAAGTAAAAGACTTATGAGTCAAATAAGTTAGTGGCTCTGGCCAGCACTGATAAACTGAAGGAGCTGTCAGTCTCATAAAGTTATGCTTGGGAAATCTCCAAGGGGGGGAAATAGAATGATAGAGTTCCTAAACTTATTTGGTCACAGAGCTGTGGGGAGAGAACTTTGTGCACACACACACACACACACACACGTGAATGCACATGCATATAGAGGCCAAGGATTCAGCCTACCTCTTTTTGGGACAGGGTCTTTCCTTGGCCTGGAGTTCACCAATTAGGCTAGACTAGCTGGCCAGTGAGCACCAGGGATCCTCCTAGCTCTACTTCCCCAGCCTGGGGATCAGGTGTGGACCACCTATCTGGATTTTACATGAGTACTAGGGAGTTCACTTGGGTCCTCAAGGTTGTAAGGCAAACACTTGACCCATTGAGCTCTCTTCAGCCTCAGAACGTAGACCAGTATAAAAGAGCCTGCCTGCAGGTAGAGGAGCAGTAGAACTTAATCATATGGCTTACCAAGAGAAAGTCTCAGCTTTGTTAAAGAATTCAAGTTGAACTCATCTTTAGGATATATTTTTATAAATACTGTTATCAAAAGAAATTCCAAAAATATCTTGAGCACTACAAACATCACTGGATCTCAATCTCTTCTCTCTCACGCACACACATACACAAAACAGAAATTTTGTTTTGTTTTGTTTTTTGAGGTAGGGTCTCACTCTAGCCCAGGCTGACCTGGAATTCACTATGTAGTCTCAGGCTGGCCTTGAACTCACAGTGATCCTCTTACCTCTGCTTCCCAAGTGCTGGGATTAAAGGCGTGCGCCACCACACCCGGCCAGAGATTTTTTTTAAAGCCATATTAACTTTAGTCTTTGTGCTCCATGTAATTTTTTTAACATATCATTAAGAGTTTCACCAAAGACTTCTATGTATTCAGCTATAAAGATTACCAAGGCATTAATACAAGGACTGGAACTGAAGAGAACAATCCCAGGCCAGGCAAGCATCCCTCACTGCTCCCCACTTTGCAGGAGTTATTAACATGGCTTGTGTCCTATATGCAGAGGAAGGTGCGGGGAAATATGGAGGTGAGGCCCAAGTGCCTAATGGAACAGGTGGGACCTTTGAATAGATAAAAACCTCAGAGACCTGGGGAGGTCAAGGCAATTAGCAGTTAGTTAAGCCAAAGTTGCTCTCCTGCACACCTCCCCCACCCGTGGCCCCTTACCAAAGCAACACAATGCAATCCCTTCACCCAAACTTGGTTTTGAAACATACTGCATCCTTTCCTCACATTATAAACTTGGTGTGTTACCTGTGCCTGGCACTTTTAAGCACTCGATGATTAATTTTCCTAACTACAAGAATGAATGAAAAGAGAATCCCTCTCTCAGCACACCCAGCTCACATACTGTGTCCCTCTTCCTTGGAATGCAGTCAGCTACAGATGAGTAGCCTATCAAAAGTAACTTTAATACAAGGAGAAAAAAAATGGAAAAAGCATAGAAATACTAGCATGCCTAGGCTTGCATCTGAGTGAAATTTCACTTTTGCTTTCCAATAACAGTGTCATTTAAAAATCTTATTTTAACATTTCAACATGTAACATAACAAAACTGAATACAAATTTTAAGTGTTCTCATAATTTTATTCCTTTCAAAAATGCCAAGAGTAGAGATGTTTTAAATACTTCATTATTAATTATTATTATTATTATTATTATTATGGTAGGTTCCCACTCTGTAGCCCAGTCTGGCTTTAAATTTAGGTTGAACCTCTTCTCTCAGTTTCTTTAATTCTGGGATTAGAGTGAGCCATCATGCCTAGCTTAATATGTACGTTACTAAAAACAGGGCTGGAGAGAGATGGCTTAGCAGTTAAGCACTTGCCTGCAAAGCCATAGGATCCAGGTTTGATTCCACAAGACCCATGTAAGCCAGATGCACAAGGGGACACATGTATCTGGAGTTCGTTTGCAGTGGCTGGAGGCTTTGGTGCACCCATTCTTTCTCTCTCTCTCTCTATCTCTCTGTCTCTCTTAGCAAAGGTAGGAGGATCGCCGTGAGTTCAAGGCCACCCTGAGACTACATAGTGACTTCCAGGTCAGCCTGAGCTAGAGTGAAACTTAACCTCAAAAAAATAAAAATAAAAATAAGTAAATGTTTAGAAACAAGAGCAACAATAGCAAAAACAACAATGTTCTATACAAAGAGAAAACAAACCAACATAGGTGATAAATTTGTAAACAAATTAAGAGTAAGTTCGTTATCTGGATAGGCTTATGCTTCAGTTTATTGACTTTTTTTTATTTTTTGAGGTAGAGTCTCACTCTAGCCCAGAGTGACCTGAAATTCACTATGTAGCCTCTGAGTAGCCTCAAATTCAAGGCAGTCCTCCTACTTCTGCCTCCACAGTACTGGGATCAAAGGTGTGCACCACCACAGAAGGCTTATAGTTCATTTTATTTATTTTTTAAATATTTTACTCATTTATTTGGAGATAGATACAGAGAGAAAGAGAGAGAGAGAGAGAGAGAGAGAGAGAGAGAGAGAGGGAAAGGAAAAGAGAATGAGCATGCCAGGACCTTTTGTTACTGCAAATAAACTCCAGATGCATGTGCCCCTTTGTGCCTCTAGCATTATGTGGGTATTCTCCACGTTTCTCCAGCCTATTTGTTTTTGTTTTGTTTAGCTGTTTTTCGAGTTAGGGTCTCACTCTAGCTCAGGCTGACCTGGAATTCACTATGTAGTCTCAGGGTGGCCTCAGCCTCAGGCGTTCCTCCTACCTCTGCCTCCCAGTGATGGGATTAAAGGTGTGCGCCACCACACCTGGCTCTATTTGTTTTTTCGATAGATAAGAATAGGGGATAGGGAAGATGTCTCAGCAGTTAAAGGCACATGCTTGCAAAGCCTTCTGGCCAGGGTTTGAATCCCCAATATGCACATAAAGCCAGATAAACAAAGTGATGCATGTATCTGGAGTTCGTTTTTCAACAGCAAGAAGCTCTGGTGCACCCATACTCTCTCCCTCTCTCAAATAAATAAAAATAAAACTTGAGTTTTTATAATATAATAAAATAAAATAAGAATGGGCTATTACTCATGAGAGAGTGGTAAGAGAAAGTGTGATATTTGCTATCAAGATAATAAAATAGTATATTCAATCTACCTGATGAAGAGCTGATTGTCATTATTCTCCACTTCAACCCCCGCCCCCGCCCCCCGCTCTTGTCCCTCTACATTTCTTTTCCCTTTTGGTTTCTCAAGGTAGGGTCTTGCTCTAGCACAGGCTGACCTGGAATTCACTATGTAGTCTCAGGGTGGCCTTGAACTCTTGGTGATCCTCCTACCTCTGCCTCCTGAGTGCCGGGACTAAAGGCAGGAGCCACCATGCCTGGCTCCATCTACATTTTAACAGAGGCTAAAAATGTCAGATACTGGTATACTCTGCATTTTCTGTAGCAAGTAAAGGTCAGGGCATAGGCAGCCAATGAGACACAGAAAGAATTCTCAGCAACTTTTGGAAAGACCTATTACCCACCGATGAAAACAAGTGTGACCTTAAGTAGAGGGGCAGAATATTGGGGGTGAAATGGCCTAAGTGGGGTCAGGGGAGGGGATAGAGGAGAAGATGGAGTAGGGGGAGAGCTAATTAAAATTTAAGATGTTATGACTAAGCCATATGGAAACCTACTTCTTCACTAACTAATAATATATATGTTTAAAAAAAAAAGAGAGAGAATTTAGGCAAAAGTCTTCTGTGGAGGTAGATAATGTCGTGCCCAAAAGCCATTGATTGTAAATGGAAAAATTTCAGTGCAGGATGTGGAATACCTTCTAGCAAGTTGTTGGCCAAGCAGGACCCCATTATCCCCTCACCCCCCAAAATATTACAGGTTAGTGCCAAGGCTCTTGGTTGTCCACCAGAAGTAGATGGTAAGAGCCTACTGCTGAAGACTCCATATGATTGGGCTTCAGGTCCCTGAAAGGTCAAGCTGGAGCTGAGCTGGAAGCCTCCTCCTTGTTGATTAGATGTCACGATGCTGGAAACACTTATGTAGCCTTGGGAAAGAATTCATCAACAATCTTATTAATGGACTCTGCAAGCTTTACAGCTGGCCAGCCATGGCAAATACACCAACTGGTGCAATGGTGGCATGGTTTATTTTTGTAAGGAAACCAACTACTCTCCGATTGGAATTGAGCCCCACTCTGTGGGAATGATTCCTGCCTGGTACTGAAATCCTACTCATCAGCCCATGGCTAGAGTGGTCATAAGCTCTAGGAGGGAGGGGGGATGACTACTACTATTGTCTGGCTGAATGGTGATACTATGCTTACTGAATTACCCTCTAAATACTTACTTTTTTTCTGATTTATTTTTATTTATTTATTTGAGACAGAGAGAGGGAGATGGGGAGAGAGAGAGAGAGAATGGGAGTGCCAGGGCCTCTAGCCACTGCAAACGAAGTCCAGATGTATGCGCCACCATGTGCATCTGGCTAATGTGGGACCTGGAGAATCAAACCTGGGTCCTTAGGCTTTGCAGGCAAGTGCCTTAATTGCTAAGCCACGTTTCCAGCCCTAAATGCTTGCATATGCTCATATATCAATTCTACTTTCAGCTTTGGTTAAAGAAGTTTCTCTTTTCAGATTGTGATGACTACTGGGAGACTCAAAAGTCACCAAAATTCTGAGAAATAACATTGGAGTGTTCAACACTAAATAAGGCATCTCTTAGTGTTCAAACACCCCCAGGCCAAGGGAAGGGGAGGAGTGTTTATAATACTGTCTTCCATAGACTAAATGGCCCTGGTATTCATGGACACATAGAGGGTGACACTACCTACTAAAGACCTGCATAATAGGAGGAAAAAAATTCTGTCATCAAAATAGAAGAGAGACTAGTTGGAAAGAAGAAGAGATTTCATGGAGGGTGAATTCAGGTGGAGGAAAAGAGAGGATGGTGGGCAGGGACTGTGATCATGATCTATTGCCTATGCATATGGAAGTTGTCAATAAAAAGTTACAAAAGAAAGCATGTGCCCCCGCCATGCAACCCTCCTCCTAGCATGGCCACCTTTATTTTTTGCCTTTGGTGTGCAATGACTTGACATTTTAGCTGTATGATGACCATGTTGGGTCATGAAGCAACAAGACTGTGGGCAGTGTGTTGACTACTTTTCTCATTACTGTTACCAAATAGCTGACAAGGAGCAGCTTATGGGAGGAAGGATTTATTTTGGCTGACAATTCCAGGAAATATAGCCCGTCGTGGTGGGGAGGCGTGGTGGCGGGAGTAGGAGGTAGCTGATCACATTGCAGCCACAGTCAGCGTGGGCTAGAACTAGTCGACGGAACAAGCAGTGGAGGCTAACAATAAAACCTCCAGACCCACCCCAGTGACCCATTTCTTTCAGCAAGGCTCTGCCCCTTAAAGGTTTCACAATCATCCTAAACAATGTCACCAGCTGGGGACAAAGTGTTGAAACTCAGCTTATGGAGGACATTTCATAGTCAAACCACAAAAGACCAAATGCCAACCCAATGAGGGTGGTGAAAAGGAAATTCTTGGTGCTGGAAAATCTCCTTATGTACTGAGGCAAACCCGGGACCTGAAACTTTGAACTTCATGTTACATAAAAGGCAACATTATTGTATTTCAAGCCTCTATTGGCTGATGTACTTGCAGCCAGAGTTTTCTTCATTGAGGTAGAATTTAACTTTTTTGTTTTCCAAGATAAAGTAGGGCACTCCAGAAACATCTATGCAAACGGGCATTTTCTCATATGCCAAATTCTTACATATAATTTGGTCCCATCTGGATTTTCCTTTTTTATTCCACTGGGTACCTGTATAGTTAATATAAATTAGGGCATGTATATTCTAGTACTGTTTCAATTCATGAGCTCTGCTATTTCTCTTCAACTTTGTAGTGCTCTTCCTAGGCCTAATTTCCTATGATTCAGGGGGTTTGTTTCCCCTGCTTTTTTGTGTCTTTAGGAGTCATTAAAGCATTGGGTAAAAATATAGACATCAGCTGAAAATCTGGGAAGAAAACAAAAGTTTTTGGTAGTTTGGATGTTTCTTTAAAACATGATAATTGGGCTGGAGAGATGGCTTAGCGGTTAAGCGCTTGCCTGTGAAGCCTAAGGACCCCGGTTCAAGGCTTGGTTCCCCAGGTCCCACGTTAGCCAGATGCACAAGGGGGCGCACGCGTCTGGAGTTCGTTTGCAGAGGCTGGAAGCCCTGGCGCGCCCATTCTCTCTCTCTCCCTCTATCTGTCTTTCTCTCTGTGTCTGTCGCTCTCAAATAAATAAATAAATAATTTAAAAAAAAACAAAAACATGATAATTATTCATATAGAAACAATAACAAGTACAATGTGCCTTGAAAACAATAAAGCAAAGGAAGACTCATACTCAATGGATTAAATATTTGATATCTCTATGGTTTGAGAAAGGAATACAGTCTGAAAGTTGAGGCCCATGGCTGAAAGGAATAAGCAAGGAAGGAAACAGAGTTGTATAGTAAAAAATGATAAGGCAGGCTGGAGAGATGGCTTAGTGGTTAAGGTGCACGGCTATGAAGCCTAAGGACCCAGGTTTGATTCTCTAGGTCTCACATAAGCCAGATGCACACAGTGGTGCATGCATCTGGAGTTTGATTGAAGTGGCTAGAGGCCCTGGCGTGCCCATCCTCTCTTTCTCCTTGTGACTCTAATAAATAAATAAAAATAAATCTTTTTTTTTTTTTTAAAGCAATAGGGCTTGTACTCCTCATCTGCATATGTGATCAGCAGTTAGTTTGCTTTCTGAGGCAGACATGCTATATGGTGGGAACCTGAGGAAAGTTGTCCCTTTGTTCTGCTAACTTCCCATCAGCTGGAAGGATGTTTTACTTGACAGTTGATTAGGGATTAAATGAACTAAAAAAAATTGGTCACTGCTGCTTCTTTTGCATTTATTGAGCAGAAATTGTCTGCATTTTTTTTTTCTTCTGCGAGCTTAAATGACTGGACTTAAACAATTATCCATGTAAGACGAACAGATTTGGAATGGTGAAAGGCATGTAAGATGTGAGACCACCAACTCCTTGATGGCTAAGGATTTATTTTCTGGAAATTGGCTAAGATGGTTAATAAGTCTTGAACACTGCTTTTCATACTCTGCCAAAGTTAAACAATGCAGTTCTGGAAAACAAAACAAAACACCAAGTACCCCATTCTGTAGCTTACTTCTTTACTAGTTGGTTTAATACTGCCTATCCTTTCTGAGTAAAATGGTTTACGTATTTGTTGATCAGTATTTATTGAGTGTTAATTATGCAGGTAGTTGGCAGGCAGTGTTCTAGATGTTGGGGACACAGCAATAAACAAACGGATGAAAGGTTCAGGCCCCATGGATATATTTCTTTGAAGAAAAGCAGGCAAAAAATTGATTAAAATATTATGTTAGATGATAATATTTCATGGAGAGAAGCAGGGTAGGGAATAGATGATGATGGAGTGGGATGAAAATAACTTGGTATTTAATCAAGTCCATAGACAAAGTAAAGACCTAAGCTATGGGGTTCTCTGGCTGAGACATAGAAGGAGCAGCAGGTGTAGAGGTCCTGAGGTAGGAACGTGCGTGGCACATCTGAGAAACACAAGGAAGCAAGAATGATGGGAAAGGAGTGAGCCAGGAAGGAAGGAAGTGTCCACGAGGAAATCAGACCATTACATGCTCTCATAGCACAGGACAAGGAATTTGGCTATCCTCTGAATGAGAGGAACAGAAATTAGAAAAGTGCAAGTTGAGGGGTGGAGAGAAGGCTTAGTGGTTAAGGCACTTGCCTGTGAAGCCTAAGGACCCAGGTTCAATTCCCCAGTATCCACGTAAGCCAGATGCACATGGTGGCACATGTGTCTGGAGTTTGTTTTCAGTGGCTAGAGGCCATGGCATACCCATTATCTCTCTATCAAATAAATAAATAGAATAGAATAAAATAAAGAAAAGTTCATCATGAGAAATGACATGAACTATATGTCTAACATGAGAACTTTGGCTATTGTATTAAAAACAAACCAAGGAGAAGAAGGTTGAAATAGAGGCTGTGTAAGGGGTTGTTGCATAATCAGTGTCAAAAACAGTGGTGGTTTGGACCAGGTGGGAGAGGTGGAGATATTAGCAGGAATTGGATACTACGTATGTTTGACAAGTAGGGCTGACAGAACTCGCTTATATATTGCACATGCATCAAGAAAGAAAAAGATTAGTCAAAGTGGCCTGTGAGGTTTTAGCCTTACTGTGATGGGCAAACTATATGAATAACAGGTTAGAGTAGAGAATGGTAGGGGTGGAGAAGAGTCAGTGTTGGATGTCCAGTAGGTTTCACAAATGGAAATTTTCCCAAACCCAAGTACACATACCAAGTAGGAAACTGGATATATGAGACAAGAGTTCAAGGACAAAATATAGTCTGGAAATACATTTTTTGGAGCCATTATCATGTGAATAGCATTAAAACCAAAGACAAAATAAGATCACCCAGGATGTATATGGAAAGAACTCTGTGCTCCAAGTCATTTTAACTTCTCAGCATAATTATTGACCTGTAATTTTTTAAAAAGTATTTTTATTTATTTTGGCAGAGAAAGAGAGAGAGAGAGAGAGAGAGAGAGAGAGAGAGAGAGAGAGAGAGTATGAACATGTCAAGATCTCTTGCCACTACAAACTCAGACCCACGTGCTACTTTGTAAATCTGGATTTATGTGGGTATTGGGGAACCAAGACCATGTCATCAGGCTTTGCAAGGAAGTACCTTTAAGTGCTTAAGTCCTTTAAGTGCCGAGCCATCTCCCAGCCCCTGACTTGTAATTTATTTTTTATTTTTTTGGTTTTACGAGGTAGGGTCTCACTCTAGCCCAGGCTGACCTGGAATTCACTATGGAGTCTCAGGGTGGCCTTGAACTCATGGCAATCCTCCTACCTCTGCCTCCCAAGTGCTGGGATTAAAGGCGTGTACCACCATGCCTGGCTGGAAAAAGAATTTTAAAAATTTAATTTATTTATTTGAGAGAGAGAGAGAGACAGACAGAAAATGGGTGTGCTAGGGCCTCAAGCCACTGCAAACAAATTCTAGATGTGTGTGCTATCTTGTACATCTGGCTGTATGTGGGTACTAGGGAATCAAACCTAAGTCGTTTGGCTTCGCCAACAAGTGCCTTAACCACTAAGCCATCTCTTCAGCCCAGGAATTTATTGTTGTTGTTGTTGTTCTTACTATTATTTAGGCACTTTGTATGGACAAATCATGTGTTTGTACCATCATTTCCCTCTTCCCTGCACTCATTCCACTGAGGACACTCAGTGGGATTGTTGGTATTCACCATGGGGTTGGGGGTTATAAGTTGTAAGAGCAGAAGTCAGTGATTGTGGAGGGGACAAAACCTCGACACTCCTTCTCATCCTGTGGCTCTTACAGTTTTCTGAATCCCTCTTTTGCAATGTTCTCTGAGCCTTGGTGGGTGTGTTCTACGTCTACTTTAGAGTTAAGGTCTCAGCAGCTTCTGGAATTCTGGTTTGATACGATTTGAGTGTCCTCAGTGTCTACCACTGTCCCCCTGGCTCAGGTTGTCAGGCTTGCCTTGAGAGCAGCACTCTTGCTCACCTCACCATTCCCTCTGTGGTGTCACCTGGATCCCGCCTGATGTGTGAGAGGAGGCTCATGTCAAGACAGGAGTCAGCCGTATTTTCTTGTCTTGATAAATTTTGGTTGTTCTCAGTTTTCGCTGCTTTCTTTAAAAGAAAAACAGATTCTCCAGTGGAGAGTGAGAACGTCATAGGTTAAAGGATAAGCATAATTAGTTAAGAGAGATTGTGATGGGTGTAACTTCTCTTTTTGCCAAAGACTAGAGGGAGCTTCTTGTTGGAGTCTGTGACGATCATCCCCATTGGATTTTGACTTGGATCCCAGTGCCAGCTGTAAGTTCCTTCATACTGATCAGGTCTCTTAGCTAATCAGGAAGCCACTGGTTACCCATTTATGCTGGGCGCCACTATTTGTGCAGGTTGTGTACATCTTGTCAAGCTGGTTGATATCAGGGTCCCCTCCTTGTCAACCACTGGTGGCCATTTTCCCCAACAGCTCATGCAGCACCCTCTAGCACTATACGAGCTAGCCAGCGTGGAATTGGCTTCCTTCCAGATTCCAGCATGATCTCTTGATGTTTGGTGTCAGCAGGGCCCTTTTGTTCAGTTGATCCCCTCCCCCATGTCCCTACTGAGGCTTGTATCTTTTAGTATGCTATCCAGGAGCAAGATTTCTATGGTATTAATTCATTCTGGCTTTAGTTCTGTATATATCTCCCCTGCCTTTCCTTTTAACCTCCCCCTAAACCCTTCCATCCCTATTATCTGTTCCTCTAGTTGCCTGCCAGGCATACCTGCAAGTCAAGTTGTTCCAAATTAGCAACCAGGTATGAAGGAGAGAACATGAGGTATTTGTCTTTCTGTGCTTGTGTGAGTTTGCTTAGTATGATCTGTCCCAAGTCTGACCGTTTTGTTCCTAATTTTATCACATCATTTTTCTTTACTGCTGAGTAGAATTCTATTGTGCATATGGCCCATATATTCATTATCCATATGTCAGAAAAGGGGCATCTGGGTTGATTTCAACCATTGTTTTTTAACTTTGCTGTTCACAACTCCTTTTTGTCCTGAGAGTCCCACTTATGCCATCAATACAAGGTGCCTGTGCCCATGGGCAGTGAGTGGTAGATGTGAGGACCAGATTTTGAGATGTTGCAGAAATTCTCTGAAAAGATCTCTCCAATGCCAGTATGAGTGAAAGGAGAGGAGTTTATTTACCTGTGACCAAAGAGCTTGAGAAAGCTCTCCAAAGAAGCTCTGACCCCGAGCAGAGATTTTTATCTTTACCTTATGGTTTTCATAACCGAGGGGAGGAGTAAGTGGACAAACAAGATGTGCCAATTTGCATGTCAATCATTTCTGTAGTCAGGCAACCCTAACAGTGAACTCCATTTTATTTTGTTTTAGCTTAAATTGTCTTTTCTTCTTCCCTTTGGGCCCTTTCTGGACAGTTCTCTCTTTGGGATTTTTCCATCTGCTGACAAAGATAAGTTTAGCCCCTCAGCAATTAACTCTTGCAGTAAGTTCGTGAATCAGTTCAACTTTTGGTTACTTTTCTACCACCATTCCTTCTTAGGAGGCTCCTGTCAAGTTCTTCTTAGCCTTGGAGGTGAAGCAGGTCTGCAGGGTCGTGAGCTGCAGCAGGCACAGGTCCTTCCTCAGGCAGCCACCCCAGCATGGAGGCCTGCATGCATTTGCCTCTGCTTTGTAGGGTGCCAGACACTCATGGAAGGCGTGAAGACAGCTCTGTGTGTACTCCCACATCGCTCTGCTCCATTAGTGGACATAAACAGCGTCTCCTGGCACCTGTGGGCACCACCATCTTGGATTCCCCAAGTCTTAACTATTGCGAATAGAGCAGCTCTAAACATGGTTGAGCAAGTATCTCTTTAGAAGTTTTGTGGTAGAGTCTTTTGGATCACTTATGTATAGGATCATGTCATCTGCAAATAGGGCTAGTTTGACTTCTTCCTTTCCAATTTGTGTATTTTTATATTTTTCTTCTGTCTTATTGCTTGGGCTAAGACTTCTAGAACTATGTTGAAGAACACCCTTTTCTCATTCCAGATCTTAATGGGAATTCTTTGAGTCTTTCCCCCTTTATTATGATTTAGGCCTTAGGTGCCTTTATTGAGATATGATCACTCCATCCCTAGTCTCCAGCAGTTTTTTCCTCTGGCATTTTGATTGTTACATGATTCTGCATTTTGTTGAAGGCCTTTTCTGCAGCTGTTGAAATGATCATGTGGTTCTTGTGTTTAAGTTTATTTATGTGGTGTACTATGTTTATTGATTTTCATATGGTGAACCATCCCTGCATCCCTGGGATGAAGTCTGCTAGCTTGAGGTGGATAATGATTTTTAAAAATTATTTATTTAGGGCTGAAGAGATGGCTTAGTGATTAAGGCACTTGCCTGCAAAACCAAAGGGCCCAGGTTCAACTCCCCAGAACCCACATAAGCCAGATGCAAAAGGGGGTGCATACATATGGAGTTCATTTGCCATGGCTGGAGGCCCTGGCAATAAAATATTTATTTATTTGAGAGAGAAACAGAGACAGAGAAAGAGGCAGCTAGAGAGAGAATGGGCATGCCAGGACCTTTAGCCACTGTAAACAAGCTCCAGATTCATATACCACATGAGTACTTGAGAATTGAACATGGGTCCTTAGGCTTTGCAGTCAAGTGTCTTAACTGCTAAGCCACCTCTCCAGCCTGATAATGCTTTTGATGTGTTCTTGAATTTGGCTTGCAAGGATTTTACTGAGAATTTTCATGTCTAGGTTCATAAGGGATATTGGTCTATAGCTTTTCTCTCTTGTGTCTCTGTCTTGTTTTGGTGTTAGAGTAATGATGGTTTTGTAGAAGAAGTTTGGGGGCATTCCCTCTTATCTAATTGTGTGAAATTGAGCAAAAGTGGTATTAGTTCTTCAATGAAGGCTTGGTAGAATTTGCCTGAGAATCCATCACATTCTGGGCTCTTTCTGATTGGGAACTTTTTAATTTACATGTTCAATCTCATTGGATGTAATGGGTTTATTTAAGAGATTTCTCTGCTCTGGATATTTTTGTAAGTGATAGGTGTCTAGGAATTAATCCATTTCTTTTAGGTTGTCCAAATTTGTGGAGTAGCAGTTTTAGATATATGTCCTGATGATTCTTCCAATTTCATTGATATCTGTTGCTATCTCTCAATTATCATTTCTAATAATGCTAATTTGAAATTTCTTTTCTTTTGATCAAATTGTCTAGTGATTTATCAATCTTCTTTATTTTTTCAAAAAAATCTCTTTATTTTGTCAATTTTTAAAATTGTTTTCTTAGTTTCCAATTCATTACTTTCTGCTCTCATCTTAATTATTTCTTTCTGTCTGGAACCCAGGCTTGGAATATTTTTTGTTTTTCCAAAACCTTTATTTTTATTTTGAGGTAGGGCCACACTCTAGCCCAGTTTGACCTAAAATTCACTATGTAGTCTCAGGCTGGCCTTGAACTCACAACTATACTCTTACCTCTGCCTTCCAAGTGCTGGGATTAAAGGCGTGTGCCACCATGCCTGGCTACAATGCCTTTAGATGGATAATTAAGTCATGGATTTGAAATCTCTCTGTCTTTGTTATGAAGGCATTTAGTGCTATAAATTTTATCCTTAGGACTACCTTCATTGTGTCCCATAAGTTTTGGTATGTTGCATTTTCATTATTATTCAGTTCTAGAAATTTTGCAGTTTCCTTTTGGATTTTTTTCATGACCCATTTATGGTTTAATTAGCATGTTGTTCAGACTCCAGGATCTGGTATACTTTTTGTTGTTTCTGTTGTTGACTTATACTTTTAATGCATTGTAGTAGATATAATGCAGGAAGTTATTCAATTTCCTGAATTTGTGGAGGCATGCTTTATCCCCTAATATATGATCTGTTTTTGAGAAAGTTCCATGAGCTGCTGAGAAGAATGTGTATTCTGTGGAATAGATGTCAGTTAGTTCTAATTTATCTATGGTGTTGTTAAGACCTGTTATTTCCCTATCGATTTTCTGTTTGGATGATCTATTCTATTGATGGAAGTGGGAATTGAAGTCCCCTACTATGATGGTATTGGGTTTATTTCTGATTTGTTTTCAAGCAGGTTTTGCTTTGTAAAATGTGGTACATATGTGTTTGGTGCATATAGATTTATGATTGTGATATCCTCTTGTTGGATCACTCCCTTGATTAGTAAAAAGTGGCCTTTATCCTGTTTGATTACTTTTAGTTTGAAGTCTATTTTGTCAGATAATAGTATAGCCACACTTCAGTTGTTTCTTATTTCCATTTGCTTGGAAAATCATCTTCCACTTTTTCATTCTGAGGTGTTGGTTTTCTTGAAGAAGGCAGATGGATAGATCCATTTTTCTGATCCACCTTATTAACCTGTGTCTTTTGATTGGTGAGTTGATTTAAAGTTTAATTTTAATATTAAAGTTATAACTGTCAGATGCCGGGTATTGTGGCACACACCTTTAGCACTTGGGAGGCAGAGGCAGGAGGATTGCCTTGAGTTCAAGGCCACTCTGAGACTACATAGTGAATTCCAGGTCAGCCTGGGCTAGAGGGAGACCTTACCACAAAAAAATAAAACAACAACAATAAGAACAACAACACAAAGTTATAACTGTCAAGTATGAATCAATCCCTGCCATGCTGAAGACTTTATTGGGTTTGACATTTTCTTGAGCTTTCTACATTGTTGTGCCTGATCTAGTTTTGGTTATTGTGTTCTCACTCTTGTATGTTCCTGAGGTTGGTTGTTCAACATTGCTGTGTGGATTATTCTCTGAACTATTTTCTATAGGTTTGGCTTTGTGTAAACATATTCATAGAGCTGCTGTCTCTCATGAAAATTTTTTCATTTCTCCTATTATGAGAGATAATTTCATTAGGTACAATAGTTTGTGTTGGAAGCCATAAATTTTTAGATGTTGAAATACTACATTTCTAGCCCTTTTGGCTTTTAGGGTTTCCTTCGAAAAATTTTGGGTAATTCTGATGGAATTACATTTGTATGTAATGAGTTCTTTCTCTCTTGCTGCTTTTAGCACTCTTTTTTTTTGTTTTCATTATTTAGAATTGTAATTATGGTGTGCTGTGGAGAGATTCTTCCTTGGTCCTGTCTGTTTGATGTTCTGTGAGCTTCTTATATCTGGTCTGTCTTTTGCGAGAGTGGGAATTTTTTTTCAATAACCTTTTGAATATGTTCTCTATGCCTTTGGCCTGTATTTCTTTCCTTTCTGGTATACCTATGATCTGGATGTTTGTTTTCTGTTGCATTTTTTCTGCAACATATCCATCTCTTTATTGAGTTCAAATTTCAGGTTGAGGTTTGATTTTCTTTGGAATTCTTTCTTGTATTTGATCATGTGTTCATTAAGCTTAATCAGCTGATTATTGAGATCCTCTATTTGTTGACTCAGCTTCAATTAATCTCTCTTTTAAGATCATTCTGGTTTTCTTCAATTATGTTAAGCTGAGTGATAATAGTTGTCTATTGTAACAGATGATTCTGTTACATTTCATTTATATGATTTTTAAAAATACTTTCCTTTATTTATTAGCAAGCAAAGAGAGATAGAGAAGAGAACAGACAGAGAGCATGGGCATGCCAGGGCCTTCAGCTGCTGCCCAGAAACTCTGGATGCATGCACCACTTTGTGCATCTGGTTTTACATGGATACTGGGGAATCAGTTCAGGCCTTTAGGCTCTGAAGGCCAGTGCCTTAACTGCTGAACCATCTCTCCAGCCCCTGGCTTGCTATTTTTTGACGATTAGCTTCCAATTCAGCTATGTGTTTGGTTAGGCTTTCATTAATTTTATGTAAAAAGATTGTGATGCTTTCCTTTTGGGATTCTATTTCTGGTGTATGGTATATCCTTTATCTTTTTTTTTTTTTTTAGGTAGGTTTTCACACTGGCCCAGGCTGACCTGGAATTCACTGTGTACTCTCAGGGTGGCCTTGAACTCACAGGGATCTTCCTACCTCTGCCTTCCGAGTGCTGGGATTAAAGGTATGTTTCAAAACACCTGACTCCTTTATCTTTTCTTTGATGATTTCCATGTGTGGCTGCACATTCTTGGTTCAGATCTCTCAGCTTGTTATTGTTGTTGTTTTGTGTGTATGTGTTTTGTGTGTATGTGTGTGTGTGTTTGCATTGCTGTTTTCCCACTTCAGGATACATGTTTTGTTTTGTTAAGGGGAAAGCAAATAGTGCTCTTCTGGGCTCTTTAGTGAGTGTTCTGTTTTGGGTTTGAACCAGGTTGGAGTGTGACGACTTTATACCCACAAGTGTGCAGGTTGTGGAGCTTGTAACTACATCAGCAGCCCTGGGTTATTGGCTGGTACTAAAGTTCACAAGTACCCCTGTTGGCATTAAGAAGAATCTTCTTCAGTCTATCACACCTCTAGAGCTCAGGAGCTACTCTGCAGCCTGGGCGCTGGCCCCAGGTCCTCCATTCTGCCCCAGCTCTTTCACTGTATCCCTGATGGGCCTTGTTACCAGCGTGTAGGGTGCCCACCAGCCACTTCTGCACCTGGTACCTGCTGACTGGACCTCCTGCTGTGTGAACACAACAGTGCCATGCCTGTGGAGCTCAGGAGTTACTCTGAAGCATGATCACTTGCCAAGCTTCCCCACTGTATGTCAGCAGTGCAATTATGGAGGTTGTACCAAGGAGTTAAAGAGGTACAACAAAGAGGATGGGCTACTTGCCAACTTAACATGAGCACTAGCCTTGGGAGCCTGAGTTCCCACATTGTACTGTGTGTCAAGCTTGGTGCCACCACACCACTCCATGGGTCTCCCCCCCCCCCCCCCACTGCCTAAGGTACAGGGTGTGGAGGAAGGCCACCCTGCCCACCCAAACTCAGATGATCTGGGTTGGGATTGGGTAGGCACCAGTGGGAGACTTGCTTTAGTAGGGTTCCTGCTTTAGCACCCTAGCTGTGCCAAAGATAGTGTAGAAATCTTGATTCTGAATTGTGCCCCTCCAGACCCACTCAATGTGGGTCTAATAGGTCCCTTCTAGTACTGAAGCCCCCTAAACCTTGCCTTACTTGAACAGAAGTCCCCCAACATAGAAAACTTAATGTACTTTACATATTCTCTTTCTCTAGCAAAATCAGTGTAATATTATTCATGTCATTTTATATGTTTAATCTTTCAAACTTGGTATGTATGTCACAGTACCTTTCTCTTTTTAAAATTAATTATTGACATACTGTGGATGCATCATGTGTTGGTACCATCCTTTCTCTCATTCCTGTACCCATTCTACTGGGTACCCACCTCAGTGGAGTTGCAGGTTTTCCCCGTGGGGTTGTGGGTTATGAGTTGGCAGAGCAGCAGTCAGGCATTGTGTGTATGGTCGGTGGGGGTGGGGAGCAATGCCTCTGGATATTCCCTCTCACCCTATGACTCTTAAATTCTTTCCACCCCCTCTTGTGCAAAGTTTCCTGAGTTATGTTGGGAAACTAAGAAAACAATTAAGAAAATTGATGAAACAAAGAGCTGTTTCTTTGAAAACATAAACAAGATTGATTACAGTACCTTTCAATGTGGCCTGTTCCCACTTCAAATGCTCAATGGTTCCCTCCACCACCACCATCATGGCTAGTGGCTACTGTACTAGCAATTGCTATTCTTGGTTCACTGATCATGAGGTCAGAGCAGTTTAGTCTGAGGAAGACCTCCAACAGTTGGACTTACTTGTCAGCTTATCAGGGCCACACTGACTAGATATTTCATAAATTAGTATTTTGGATGATTTTGTGAAAGTTTTGTTTTTTCAAGGTAGGGTCTTGCTCTAGCCCCGACTGACCTGGAATTCACTATGTAGCTCCAGGCTGGCTTCAAATTCAAGATTATCTTCCTACCTCTGCCTCCCAAGTGCTGAAATTAAAGACATGTGCCATCACACCTAGCTGAAAGTGGTTTTCTTTAAACAAATTATTGCTGTTGTTATTATGTTAGGGGTTAACCCAGGCAAGTACTGTACCACTGTGCTACAACTTTAGCTCATTATTATTTTTACTTGATAATTACCATCATGAATATATTTTTATGGGATACAGTAAGAAGTTTTGATATATGTAAGCAATGCAGAATGATTAAATCAGGTGAGTTACACATACACCACCTTGGATCCTTATGACTTTAGTGCTATGATACCTGGATTTTACTTCTTTAGTTATTTTTGGAAATACTATACAATACTATTGACTATAGCTACCCTGCCATGCAGTAGATATTAAAATGTGTTCTTATATATCTAAACTTTTGTATGTGCAAATGTTTTGGGATGAGATTAACTCTTAAATCAGGGCACTGTAAGGAAAATATCCTATAATGTGGGGCAGGCCTCATCCAAAGGCTGAAGCTCCGCTGAGTAAGAGAGAACTTGGCCAACAGGTGGTCTTTGCATTTGACTTGCAGTACTCCATGGTCCATTCATCTACTTCCCCACACCTTGGACACTCCAAACCTCTATTATCACACTAGAGAGCACAGACTGGGAAGGACAGGCAGGACAGGAGGAGAGATGCTGTGCTATCTAGGGAGCAAGAGTTGGGGAATGCTAGTGGATGTGCCTTTTCTGTGGACTTCAGAAAGACTCTCCTCTGTTTCAAGCATGCTGAACCAGATCTGCCCTCCCAGGGAAGCTGTTCCTACATGAGCTAAAGCATTCTGAGTTCTGTCCCAGGCCCTATATTATTATTTCAGAACAGAATACCATAATATGACAGGTTTATACAGTCGAAGTGCATTCCCATAGTTCTGGAGGCTGGAAGCCCAAGATCAATGCTTTCTCTTGAAGCCTCTGTCTTGCAGATGGTCATTTTTGCTGCCTCATTCCAGGGTCTTCCTGTGTGCACATGTGCCCCTGGTTTCTCCTTGCATGTTCAGCTTCTTGGGGTGGAGAGATGGCGTAGTGGTTAAGGCGCTTGCCTGCATATTCAGATTCTCTCCTGCTATAAGGACACTAGTCAGCATGATGAGGGCCTACCCTCAGCATCTTAATCATTTCTATAAAGGCCTTGACTCCCAATGTGGTCATTCTCTGAGGTAGTGGGTCTTCAATGCATGAATTAGGGATGCAAATCAATCTGAAACAAGCATCAAATGAGCTCATAAGTGCTTCAGACTGCCAAGCAAAGAGCTGTTATTTCTAAGTGCTGAATGAGGAGGAAGAGATGGCATGCCTCTAAGCGGGCAAATCAGACAGTCTTCAGGGCACAAAGGACTAGGTGAGCCTGCAGTTCTGGTGTTTGAGGAGAATGAAGTAACCCCACACCTCTTTCTTGGCCACACTCCGCTGCTGGTCAGCCATAGGTCAGCAGGAATGATCTTTGGGATGAGAGGCAGAGTAAAGGTTAACAATCAATCATTCAGACTACAAATTACTGTTCCAAGCTTGCCTCATGAGAGGTGCCTGAAACTCCTTCCTTGCTAGGAGAAGCCCGGAAGCACATATTTTTTAGGGAGATGTGAGGAAATGAAGCCATTGTGACAGTGACCAACTGGGGTCCTATCTGCAGTTACATTATAAATCATCCAGACTGGACGGTTGCAGATTTGCTAGGAGGAGCACTGCCAACATGCATTCATTTTTTCTTGAATTAAAAAAGAAACATTATTTAATCTGGCCAAAGAAGTGGTCAATTTTCTAAGCACTGTTGCTCTAGAGATCATTATTGCTCACCATGTGGCCTTTGGGGATGGGATGGACCATTCATGGGCTGGGTCATGCCAATGAACTAAATGCGAGACCTGAGGGGGAGTTTATACATAAATATGTACTGCTCGCCTTCCCTGTATTGCCTTGGCATCTTCACACGCACCACTTTTCTCACTAGCCTGTTGGATTTTGTCAGGAAACCTCAGGTAGATGGTGTAGAGAAGGCTTAGAGATATCAACCTATGTGCTTCATTCAGAAAACTGTGCTTGAGACAGAAAGCACAGCTAATACCTGGGAACAGCCTGCCACCCACCAACTGACCTCTATTTATAAGGTGTGTGAGAACAAATGGCTGTTGTGCTTTTTTTGTTGGTGTTTTTTTGAGATGGGGCTCTCACTTTGCAAGCCCTCAGCTGTCCTGGAATTCCCTATGTAGCCCATGTTGCCTTTGAACTTGTATCAATTTTCCTTCCTGCTGACTTCTGGGATTACAAGTGGGAACTATCACATCCAGAGGTTTTTCTACATGTATTAAGGGGATGCAAAGAAAGGAGAAGAAGATAAACAGACAGAGAAGAGACAAATATATTGCCCATGAAGACCAAAATGTTTAGGATTTGGCCAATAATGCTTGTTAACCCTTGGACTAGTTTTAGAATGACAATACCATTTATTAAATGTTTATTTCCCACTGAGTAATATCTGTGGAGCCTCATGTGTTTGTGATAAAGCCCCATCCTTGATCCCCAGTTACAAGAACCTTGCTGGAGGAGGCGTGTCACTGGGGGAGAACCTTGGAACTTTACAGTCCAGCCTCCTTGCCTGTGCTAGCTAGCCAGCTCATTCGTCCTGCTTCCTCCCAGCTGATGTGACAAGATGACACCCTGGCTATCTGTTCTTCCATGTGTTTCCTGAAACTTCTCGCAAATGTATGCGAAAATAAACCCTTTATTTTCATAAGTTGTTTCTTGTCACATATCTTGTCCAGACATGATAGGGTAACTGCTCAGTTAATCTTGAGTTGTTAGAGTTTGGTGGCCTTGTGAAGCAGGATTTGGCTCCAGAGTGGCTGGTGCTAAAGTGAAAACTCTTACCACTCTACTGTGCAAACTAAGAACCAGGGAGGCTAGGGCTGGTGTGGAGTCTGGAATCTGATAAGGCTCTGAAAGTGGTGGAGATAAAGAGCTGTGGAAGAGAGATCAAGGGGTTTCAGGGCAGAGTCTGGAGGTGGAAGAAAGACTACCTCTTGTACTGTGTCTTCCTGGAGAGTTTGTTCTCCTGCTTCATTGGTCCTTTCCAGGCTCTCTGCCATTCTTTACTCATGTCATTGGGTTTGGACATCAAATCACAGCTACCTGAAGTAGCAAAGAAGACCATTGGTTCAGACTCGAGTCTTCTTGCTCCAGCTCAGGGCCTATTATTACCTGGCACATGGCTCCACACATGTGGCAGGCATCAAAATCACCACACCCAATGCTGCAGAGTCTTCTGGAAACAGCACACAAGTTCTACAGTGGCTAAGAAGTCCTGGAATTTTCCTTGACTAGTTTAATTCTGAAAGTAATCTAAAAAAATAGATTGATCTATCATCTGTCATCTACCCATCCATCATCTTTTTCTCATGCTCGCTCTCTCTCTCTGCCCCGACTTATCTACCCATCCATCCACTGAGGCATCTATTACAATGTTATTAATGTAAAAAATAAATTACTGATGGAAAATGGTTAAGATTTTACCCAAAGAAAAGTCAGATGGCCATTTAAAAATAAAAAATTTACTCATAGTGCCTGACACTACCTACACAAGACCATCATAAGAGGAGGGAAAGATCACGACATCAAAATAAAAGAGAGACTTATTGAGATGGGGAGGGTATTACCATGGGATATTTCTTATAATCATGGAAAATGTTTTTAAAATTGAGAAAAAATAAAATAAATAAAAAATAATAATAAATTTATGATGACTAGCAACAAGAGACAATATTTTTTTACATCAAATGAAAGAAATTTATACTAAATTCTGGAAATGCTAGAATAGAAAACTATGTAAAGGGTGGATCTTATGATTCAAGAGTGTGTGAAATCAAAAATTATTGTTAGGAGATATATGGAGTAATTTTCTTTGCTAATGCCCCATAATAATAAACTTATCTTATGAACCCAGGAATCTAAAGTTATATTTATGTCTCACTACTTTATTAAGAAAGCATCTATTTAGAAGATATAGCAGATGATTGGTTTCCTTGGCAATAAGTAGAAAGATAAATAGATAATTTTGATGATTGCAAGGTGATGCATAGTTTAAATTTCCTTTCTAATCAATGTTCTTATAAAAGAAAGAATGACCACAATGTGTCATTAATGTGTGGCCCAAGCTCATGCCTTTGGTATTCCTCCTTTAGGGCTGAATTACTCCAGAGCCAGGAAAATAGGTCTGATGCTTTTGTTTCCTCACTGTAGCAGACAGCCTCTAGTTGCTGAGATGAACTTCCAAACCAAGCACAGTTATGCAAGAATGGAAGAAGGAGCAGTTTATTTGAAGCTTACAGGTCCAGGTGGAGTTCCATAATGGCAGAAGAAGCTGTTCTGCTTTCACAGGTCCAAGCAGAGAAGACAAATGCACCACCAAAAAGCAAGCAAGCAAGCAAGCACACTCCAGAAACCCCAGACAAAGCTCAAAAACTCTTCTCATCTTTAGACTGGAATTCCAAACCCACCCCACACCTTAGTTTGGGACCCTAGGATCCTCCCACAGTGACACCTCCTCCAGTCAGGTAGCTGGAAATCTAAGAAGCTTTAATCAAACTCCTGAATCTATTAGGGGACATTTACTCAAACTACCACACTTACCCTCTACTTTGTTTCTTGTTAGTATCACATTCATTTTCCATTCATAAACTATCATTACCTTATCTCTATGCAGCTGGATCTACAAATATGGCCCAGATTTTGCCAAAGCAAATACTGTTATCACCTGGCCATAGAGTTTATTTTCAGAATATGCAGTCCAAACCAGGTATGGGAATTTTGATGACAATGATGTGAAAGAGGCATTCTCTGCCAGCATACTACACTGGAAGAATCTAAGTTTGGAGGTCCTGGGGCCACCAGATGTTGCCACATGAATTGTAGAAGCTTGACAATGAAGTCAATACTGAGGATAGCAGAGTTTGAAGTGTGTGTGTGTGTGTATGTATGTATGTGTGTGTGTGTGAAGAGAGAGAAAAGAAAATAAAGAAAGAAACAGAAACAGAGGCATAGAATGATGACATTGAGGCTATGAATCTAATCAGAACAGAATCACCATGAGCTGATCTTCCTGGTTAAGTGAGCCAGTAGTTTTTTTCTCTCTTCCTCTCATATTGTTAAACTAGCTTTTATTAGCTTTCTTGCAATGCAAGCCATCTTACTTGCCAAGAGCGTCAACAGTGTGCTGTCAGAGGAAGTGGGAAGGCAATAAAGATAGAGCGGACAGCGGAAGAGGAAGTGAGTCTTGATATGTTCCGTGGAAAATACTTTGAACATTGCATGAGGCCTAGCAAGGGCACGTGCAGTTTGCACAGGGGAAAGGCTTGGCGGCCAAGGCAGTTACTGGCAAAGAGAAAGGATGAATGTGGCAACTTCTGAGAAAAGTTCACATTGGTTGGAAAGAGTAAAGAAATCGGGAGGGTGAAGTGTGGATATTAAAATGCTGGTGACGTACAGGCAGCTTCAGAGCCACAAATCATCAGCGGTTCCCATCATCAGAGGTTTTTATCACTGATCCCTTCTGATGCCTGTTCCTGAATAATTATTACTCTGGGTGCTTTTGGAGAACTTCTATGTACATTTAGTACCAGGCTATTTCTCATATTTATTTTCCTGCTTTTTTGACCTTTGTATTCAGACATCCCCATCTGACTGTTCAATAGTCATGATTTGTGCACAGCTTAAGTCAGTTCCTGAACATCAAAGAGTCCTGTGCATACGTAATAAAGACGCCGCAGGGAGGAGTGCTCTGCGATCCTGGTTGGAATGTTGAAACCTAGAAGAGTACACTGTCTGCATAATATGGAGTGAGGACCTGATTTCTGTGCATCTGCTCCCTCAGGTGGGGATGAGGCGGGTGGCTCAGACAGGTTCTCTTAGGAAGAACCTCAAAGCTTTGGGACATATGTGCAGCTGGCCCTAGGTGTGAGTGCAGGGGTCATGGGCTGTGGTTCTTAGTCCTCATTTTCTCTTGTCTGTGCTTTACTGTGGATTGGGAAGGAACCTCAGCCTTGGAAGGTGACTCTTCCCAGAATCCTTTGCTAGCTGACGATCAGGTTCTGCCAATGGGGTGGCACTGGTTGAGGCTGGGCTCTGTTAATCCTGTCAAAGTTCTGGATGCTTTCTCTTTTATGAGTGTTTATGTGTCTGTGCGTATATGCAAGTGTGTGAGAGTGCACGTGGAGGCCAGAGGCCAACCTCTGGTGTCATTGCTCAGGAACACCAGCTGCCTGCTTTTTTTACAATATATTTTTAATTTTATTTACCTGAGATAGAGACAGAGAGAGAGAGAGGGAGAGAGAGAGTGTGTATGGGCGCTCCAGGGTCTCCTGCAACTGCAAACAAACTTGGGACACATGTGCCACTTTGTGCTTCTGGCTTTATGTGGTTCCTGGGGAACTGAACCCAGGTCATCAAGCTTTTAGGCTTGACAAGCAAGTAAGTACCTTCAACTGTTGAGCCATCCTTCCAGCCCTGTCTGCCTATGTTTAAAATATATATTTTGGGCTGGAGGGATGGCTTAGCAGTTAAGAGCTTGCCTGTGAAACCTAAGGACCCAGGTTCAAGGCTCAATTCCCCAGGACCCACTTTAGCCAGATGCACAAGGGGGTGCATGCATCTGGAGTTTGTTTTCAGTGGCTGGAGGCCCTGGTGCACCCATTCTCTTACCCCCCACCTCTCTCTCTTTCTCTCTCTGTCACTCTCAAATAAATAAATAAAAACAAACAAAAAATTAAAAAATATATTTTAAAATTTTATTTACAAGGAGAGAGAGAGAGAGAGAGAGAGAGAGAGAGAGAGAGAGAGGGAGAGAGAAAGAGACTGAACAGGTACACTAGGTTCTCTAGACACTGCAAACATACTCCAGATGCATAAGCCACTTTGTGTATTTGGCTTTACGTGGGTACTAGGGCATGGAACTTGGGTCATTAGGCTTTGCAGACAAGCCAGGGCATCCTGCCACTGCTAATGAACTCCAAGCACATGCCCCACTTGGTACATCTGGCTAGATACTGGGGAATCAAACCTGGGCCATCAGGCTTTTCAAGGAAGCACCTTTAACCACTTAGTCATCTCTCCAACCCCCTATAATTCCTTTTTTTTTTTTTTTTCCCAAGGTAGGGTCTCGCTCTAGCTCAGGCTGACCTGGAATTCCCTATGTAGTCTCAGGGTGGCCTTGAACTCACGGTGATCCTCCTACTTCTGCTTCCTGAGTGCTGGGATTAAAAGTGTGTGTCACCACGCCAGGCCCTGTGTGCCTATGTTTGAGAAAGGGTCTCTCATTAAGTAGGCTAGACTGGCTGGCCAGGGAGCCCCAGGGATCTTCTTGTTTTTGCCTTGCTGGGGTTACAAGCATGTGCCAACACTCCTGGCAATTTTATTGGAGTTTGGGAATTGAATTCAGGTCCTCTTGCTTGTGAGGCAAGCAAGTTATTGGCTGAGCTGTCTCCTTAGCTCCTCAGTGGCTTATTTAATATGCCTGTCATAGTGGCTCATGAGCCAGCATTCATTCAAAACCTGTCCTCCAATAGTCACCTGACTGATTGATCAGCTGATTGATAGATGTTGAATTCAGTGCAGGAAAGGCATTCACTTGCTGGTTTTCTCAACTTCAGCTTCGTGTTCAGGTTGCCCTCTAGAATTCTAGAATTCTCCCGAAGAAATCTTGGTTTTCAGTTCCATTCTGGAGAATCTAGCCTCTGCAGTAAAATCCCCCAGAGGACATATTTTGGGCAAAGTGGAAAACCACGAAGTATGTCATAGACAGAAACAGACACACAGACAAAGTGACCCTGCCCAGGGACAGATGCTGTCTGGTTTTTATTTCCTTGCAGCCATTCTTCTGGCCCTGATGTGACTTAGAGGCTGTCAATCAGCACAATTTGGGCGGTAGCTACCAGTGTTCCCACCATCCCCACAGTCGACAGGCCGTAGACTTAACATCACACTCAGGTAACAAAAAGAATTGAAAGACAGCAACATCAACAGGAAATAAAACATTTTTATTGAGTATCCATGTAATATGTTAAGTCATTTTTAACAACAATCAGAAAACTACTGTGGGATTCACTACACAAAGTGAAACGAAATTTAAACCACCTCATCAAAAACTGAAGGTTAGTACAGCTAAAGTGGTTGGCTCGCGGGCCACGAGCCATATGGCAGAAGGAAACACCCCAACATTTTTACAAGACACAGAGGGAACCCACAAAGAGAAACACTCAAGCAGGCAGTAAATATACACAAAGGCAACTAGGATCTCTCTAGGGCATCGGATTCTAATATTTTACACAGCTTTGTCAGAAAGGTACATGTGGTTTATCAGAGAATGAATCTTGGTCATAAAGCAGGTTCGGTCACCAGCTCACTAGAGATGATTAGTACCAACTGATTCTATGGTGACAACCCCATGTTGGCAGTGTTGCAGGACAATGCATTAGTTGATATTTTAATGCAAGGAATAATGTCTGTTTAGCAGCTGGAACCTGCTTGTTTTAAAGTGTTGTTTTATCGTGAATAACTTAAAGCTGAAGACAGAGAAAGTAAATGTCAGTTTCTGATATTTAAGGAATTCTTAAAAGTCAACTCCCTCTCTTTGGTAGGGCTTGGCCCCTTAAATAGGAAACAGTCTCATTTAAATTTTCTGTTCAAACTGATGTTTAATCTCCCATTATGACTTGTGTCTTTCTGTTATCTGGGTTTTTTTTTGAGAAACACAGACCAAGAGTGGGAAATGCTGTTCTTCTTTTGTTCTTTGTATCTGTTCATCTCTAGAGAGTTTGCCATGATGAGGCAAAAAGACAAAAGGGCTTGCCTCTTCTCTTATGAGGAAAGAATAATGGCAGGGATTTGGGTTTTATTGGGAAATAGCCAACCCCATGTTTAAAGTCTACCATCAGCCCTTTTTAAAAAATATTTTTCTTGAGTTTTGTCCAAAACATGGAGCGATATCCAAAAGTGCAGGCACGAGGCCATGCCCAGTTTCTGTCCATTTTATTTTGGTACCAGTGAAAATACATGGTCACTTCAGAGCATCCCTACCATCTGTGGCCTGGAAGTGACAACAGGTCACAGAAACAAGTGGAAGAAAAGACAAACAGTGCCAGGTAAGAAGCTCCCATTCTAGAAGTGGATGTTGACCATAGTGGGACAGATAGGGAATAGTGCGCGGTGCTTGACAAAATGCTGTGTGTTCCACCCTGCTCTGTTTATCTTTCTGTCCTATGCATAGCTGTTCAGTTCTGAATTGGTCCTTTGTAATGAGAACTGTTTGTGCTACACACACATTGGGCAGTGCAGTAGAAGGGAATGGCAGTATTGTTACAATATCACTACGGAATAAGTTGAGTGCTATCCACTGAGGAAACTACGTGTCTAAGCACACACGGCAGTCACAGTGTTACACAGAGCAGTCCTTTAAGACTCTTATGGAATGACTATAGCTTCATAATAGTGCCATTGACTACATAATAACATTGAAAACATTGAAAAACTCCTCTAAGTCAGCATCTAGTGTACCTAAGAGGTTGCTTCAGTTTGCTAGAACTTGTTCTTGGTTTTGTTTCACCTTTGTTTAAAGGACAAATTAAAACTTATACAAGTAAAAAGAGCATATAAAAAGATCACTAGCTGTTTTGGCTTACTTGAAGTGCATTCAGAACTATGGCTAATTTGTTTAAGTTTTTTTTTTTTTTGTTTTCATCTTTTGATGGGATTACAATACTGTCTGCTTACCATAAAGTCATTTTTTTTGTAATGATCACAGATTACTGTGTTAAAAATATTCTGCATTCCTTCTAATCTGGTTTTGTATAATAAAATATTTTGTTACAAAGTCTCATGTGCAAACCTTTTGGACTCTCTATTCGTGTGAAATCTGTGTCAGAATTCAGAGGATGCACATGTTTGTATGAATGTGATAATGGAGAGCTATTGTTTTCTGTTTAAATAGTCAGGCAATATTTCAGAAATTCTGACTGCTCTCAGCTTCTCCTCCCCCGCCCCACCCCAAACAAATGCATGCACCACACACACACACACACACACACACACACATACACACACACACGAACACGTACACACTTGCACATGTGCACCCACAGAGAACACCATTGTGTGCTGCTCTGCATGTGGTAATATGAATTCACTTACTATGTCGAGTTGCCTCCTTGAGCGTCAGAGTGAAGCTGTGACTTTAGCTTTGCAGACAAAATAGACAGGTGCTATTCTAGTTTGTGGCTATGCTTTCTTGAGGTCAGCCTAGAGCCGCTCAGGACATACTACTTGCCTGTGAAGGAAATCTATAAAATTGGATTCACCCACCAAAGATGTGCTGTGGGCATATCTTGATACTCAAATGGTTCAATAGAAATCTCAGGTTTAAGTTGTCCTTTAAGATGTCAGTTTCACCGTACTAGTGCCTTACAAGTTGATATTTTTGCTGGAATGCAGACGATACTATATTTACCATATAATATATTATCAGCTCTCCTATATCTCAGTCAATTTACATAGTTTAAAATAGAACATCTTATTAAAAACATCTAGATATACACAGATTAGGAAACACTTACAACATACAAATACACAAACTAGAAATCAATCTTTAGCATACTGATATATACAACGATGTGATACAATAAATAATTTCAGTCATGCTCTATCTACACATCATATTGCTTAAAAGAAGAGTAGATTTGGAGGGCAGTGGTATTAGGAAGGGCATGGGGGCTCTCTACGCTTAAATTTGTGCAAAGTAAAACAGGATTTGAAGTACCACTGAATTGTGTTAGGAACACATGGCTGGAGAAATGAAAGGACCATATTACTGAGGTATTTACAGATACTGGCTAAAGAGCACTATGTGGGCAAACGCAGAAAGGCTTCCTCCTCCCTTTACTTCTTGACGGCCAGCATGGCATCCACCTCCTCCTCCACCTGTAGGGTGTGCCACTGGGCGATGGGTCGCCTGGGGTTGGCCAGCATGTCCGACCAGTGCCGCAGCTCTGCGCCGGTGCTATTGTAGCCCACAAAGACTTTGCCGATGGCATCGTTCTTGCCAATCTTGTCATAGTCCAAAACAGTTACCACCACTTGCACTTTCTGAAAGAGAGCAAAAATGCATTTGGATCAACTAGCCCTAGTGAGAAAGGCTGGCTACAAAGCTTCCCTGGGAATCTAAGGAATCAGTAGTAAAGATTGATACTCCCCAACCATCACAGGGAGGCTGGAAATGCTCAAATATGAAGATTTGAGTCCAGTCATTACTCAGACATTATCATAATCGCCACTACTATTATTGTCATCATTATTGTAATACTTCATATATGTTCAAGCATGCCATGGTGCATATGTGGAGCTCAGAGGTTAGTCTTGGGGTGCTGGGCCTCATTATGCACCTTGTTTGACCCAGGGTCTCTCCTGTTGTTTTTGCCACTACCAATGTCAGGTTAGCTGACTGGCACCACTGCCGCAGGTGCTTTGTGATTACAGCCACATGTGTGACTTGCGTCTGCCTTTACATGGGCCCTGGGGACTCAAACCCTCATTCTCAGGTTTACACAGCAAGTACTTTTAACCACAAGGCCTTGTCCTCAGTCCTTAATATATATTTTTTCTATAACAGGGTTTCATATAGCTCACACTAGCCTCAAAATCACTGTTCAGTCAATGATAACTGAATGCCTTCACTTCCCAAGTTGTAGGGTTATAGGCATGCATCACCATGCCCACTTTCATTTTAATACTTAAATGTTAGTTTTTTTTATTACACATTTCATAATATTTTAAGGCTTTTGCATATGAACTGACTCAGTTATTTCTCATAACAAACTCTATTAATATTGCCGTCATATTCCTGGAGAGTAGAACATGGGTCCTTAGGCTTCACAGGCAAGCACCTTAACCACTAATCTGTCTCTCCAGCCCAAACACTACATTCTTTAGGAAAATGCAATGACTAGAAAAGTAGCATAGGAGATTAGAAGAAAAAGACCAACTTTTTCGCAGCAGAGCAGGCAGGACACAGCCTGTGGGTGCTCAGCGTGTCCCTGGCTAATGTGCTCCACAGTGGGCTCAGGGGGCTCATGTAATGCTGCCCAGAAACTCTAAATTTGTTTTGTTTTTAATATGCTTCTCTATCAATGTATTTGAATTTTCTGAAATTTGTAGGTGAAATTCATTTTTTATAGATAGAGAATTATAGCCCAAAGGAGAAAGTTTACACTAGGAATTTTCATCTCAGTGTCCTGTTTTGTACTTTGTGAAATTCAAAAGCAAAATGCTGACAGGTGTTAGTTTCCATAGGAATCAGGTCTTAGAATTTGAAAGAGTTCACTGAGCAGATATTGCAAATAAATTATTGGAGAAAACTGACATCTCTGGGGTTGGCCAGTGGGTCTGAAGCAGTGCATTCATAGGTTTCAGGCACTAAGCAAATGGCTGGGAATCGGGAGCCAGGGTCCTTTGCAATGCCATTTACTTACATAATGGATGTCGAAAAGAAAGAAGTACAATTTGTGAGCATGTGAAAACGTGTGGGGAAAGCCAAAAACCACTATAAGAAGGGTGGGTTCTCTTCAGGTTTTCTTTTTTTCCTCCCTAAAGTCATGAGGAGAAATCTGGTCTGCATCAGTAGCATCTCTTCGCTTTCCAACTCCATACATGAACTTTTTAAGTTAGCAAAGTGGTTCTGTCGATTTTCTGTTTTCTCTTTGATTTCTGCTCCTCACAAGGCCAGCTGTTTGGGGCTGATGAGTCAATATCTCCCGCCCTGTCAAGTTCTGTTTCTGTCTGTGTAGATCAGGCACCAAATATGCGTGGGAGAGTTCTAACGAAGGCCTGGCCCCTGAGGACCTGCAGGGTCTGTGTGGAGCATTGATGTGGCCTGAGGGGATGGAGCTGAGCGGAAGGACACATGTAATTTTGACGGTACCTGGATTTGCTCAAATGGAACTTCGAAGCTGAAGGACTCATTGTAGTAAGGGTTCAGTGTGTTCTTCTTAATGGTTGTCTTCTTCTTCTTCAGCCTCTTGCCGTTCTGCATGAGGTGGATCTTCACATAAGGATCTGAGAGACAGAAGAGATTACAGGCACGCATTTTAGGTCATAATTTATCTTAGGAAAGGACTGTTTCCCATAGGTGAATAATTACATAGCATATGTTTAGTATATTTTTAATTGCCCAGCATCTTTGATTGGAAAATATTCATTCCTTATTTACTTATTTTCATGTATGTGTATGTGTGTGTGCACGCACATGGGCACGTGCATGAGCACACCAGGGTATCTTGCCTTTGGAAACAAATGCCAGACACATGTGCCACTTTGTGTCTGACTTTATGTGGGTGTAGGGGAATGGAATGGGGTTGGATGACTTTGCACCCAATCTCTTTTAATAACTGTTTCCCTAGTACTTTTATTGAAACATGTTAAGTAACCCAGGTAACACCCTTTTCCAATATTATATAATTTTTTCAGTGGTATTTTGGAGACGAGAGTAGTGGTGTGTTGGTAAGCCAGTTCTTTGGGAAAGAGGAAAGCCTCAACATGTAGCATTTGCAGATTTCTGTGGTTATAGTTTGCTTACCAAGACTCATGTCAGGCCACAGTTGAACAACTGGCTTGCAGAGTCCTTGAATTGAATAATTGGTATTGTGAGCTGGCAAAGGGCTTGGCTGCAGTACACTAACACATTGGAATAAAAGGATGGGGGTGGGGTGAGAGAGAGAGAGGACAAAGAGGCTATTTCATTCATTTGTTTACTCAACCAATGTTAGCCGAGTGGGCAGAATACAAGAGGCCATTTCTGTTTTCATGATGGGACTTCAGACTTGTGGAGTACTTGACAATGAGCTTATAGAGAGAGAAAGAGAGAGAGAGAGAGAGAGAGAGAGAGTGTTTTACATGGAATTGGAAGTTAATGAATGCTGTGCAAGAAAGAGCAGAATTGAGATCTGATGGAGAACAGGAGGGCTGGTTGAATGAGTGATAAGGTGCAAACCATAGTGCTAAGTTGCTCAGGGAAGGCCTCTCTGTGGAGAAAACATTTCAGCTGCAATGGGTGGCATGAGAAGCTCTCTTTTTTGGGAGAGAGAGAGAGAGAGAGAGAGAGATTGAGATCTGAATACCTATGTAGGAAAGAGCTTCCTTCAGGTGTTCAAGGTAAAGGGAAAAGGCTAGTATACACAGAAGTAAAGAGAAAAGGGGAAGAATGGTGATCTGAGTGTTTGCCCTTAAGCCTCATTAGGTAAAGGAAAAGTAAGAAGCAAGTCACTGGAAGGGTGAGGCAGCTGCCACCAACATCACGGCTCCATTATTAATGGATACATGACATGTTTTCACTTTACTTGCAACCAGGACTGAAAGGAAAATCTCTTTACTATTTTTCTTAGGCATTTTTCATTTTATTTCATTACAGAAAGATATCAGAAGGTAATGTTAAAAGAAAAAAAAATACCATCCAAAATAACCATAGCTGAGCCTTCCAAATTTCCTTTTTTTCTCTCAGAACATCAGGAGTTTGAAGGAATATTACAGGTAATCTAATGCCCACATATTTTTAGGAAAGTACAGATTTTAAAACAATGCATTATCTTCCCTCTCTACATTCTCTCTCCATATTTATGGAAAGTGAGTGAGTGAAAGAGAGAGAAAGAGGGAGAGGGGGGGGGGGATATAATTCCTGAAGGACAGAAACTGTCTGCATAGTTACTATTTTACTTCACTAAAATAATGCCTGACATGTATTCTGTGTTTGGGGGTGGGGATATTAGAAGTAACCCAGGACTTCATGTATGCACATCTTCATCCTACATTAATTTTTTGTTGAGTGAGTAAGTGCAACGCAAGATGTCTAGGGCCCCTCAATGCAGGTTTCTTGGCTTAGTGTTCTTTTCCCATTGCCTTGAAGCCTTCATTATCTGTTGTGCTTTGAGAATTTTAAAAAGAATTTTTTCCGTGTTCCCTGCAGTCCAGGTAATCACTTTCTGGACTGGTTATCGGAGGCCTGAGCTTGCTGCTGCTGTGCTTGACGTGTCCCTTTGCTGGCTTGATTTCCTGGGCCCTCTGGCTTGTTTCTGTACTGAAGTCTGAATTCTTGTCCTGCTACAGATATTGTTACTCTTGTGCTTAGCTCATTAATAACTTAAAATTATTTTTATTTATCTATTTATGTGAAAGAGAGGGAGAGCTTGGCCCAGCAGGGTCTCTTACCTCTGAAAACAAACTCCAGCCCTTTGTGCATCTGGCTGTTGGGGAATTGAACCCTGGGATGACAGACTTTACCAGAAAACACCTTTAACTGTTGAGTCATCTCCCCATCCTCATCAGTAACTTTTCATAAGCTTTAGGCCTTGCTTATAGTTCCCTAATTGCTGTCCAAGTCCTCCAAATAGACAGCCATTTGTGAGTCACACCTAGGTTCTGAGGACGTGCAGATTTTTTAAAGCAAAGATCATCTCTCTTGCAAAGCAGGCCTCAGTCTCATTAAGTTGGCTGTTTGGGGGGCTGCTCTGCAAAGCAATCCTTGTCTGCCTCATAGTTTCTTATTGGCCTAGAAGTCCTGGTTATTGAGTCATAGGATCCAATTTTATGGAAATTATAAAATAGGAAGTAATGAGCTGGGTGTGGCGGTGCACGCCTTTAATCCCAGCACTTGGAAGGCAGAGGTAGGAGGATCACCATGAGTTTAAGGCCACCCTGACATTACATAGTGAATTCTAGGTCAGCCTGAGCTAGAGTGAGACCCTACCTCAAAAAAATAAAAAAAAAAAGGACTCAATAACATGGTTATTGCTTTTCCTAAGTTCTGCATGGCATCAGAATGTCCCTTAGGGTTTTGGAAACATGTTAATAGTATGGGGAATTACACAAGCTATGGAACTGGGCTACTCTCCTCAGGCACTCCATGTCCCTGTGGCTTGTGGATTCCCTCTATTCCCCCAAAACACGTTCTCATGGAACATGAAAACTTTCCTCATGTAAATATTGACAACTTCTCTACAATACCATTAGATAATCCCTACTGCCCACAAAGCAGGCACAAGACTGTGATTCCCCCTTCCATTTGTTTAATTATCTTCAAATATGCTTGTCAATTTCTTTTAAAACTTTAATAGAGGGCTGGAGAGATGGTTTAGCGGTTAAGGCACTGTGAAGCCTAAGGACCCATGTTTAGTTCTCCATACCCCATGTAAGCCAGATGCACGGTGACACAAGCATGCAAGGTTGCACATGCGCAGAAGGTGGCATACGCATCTAGAGTTCATTTGCAGTGGCATGCTAATTCTCTCTCTTTCTCATAAAAAAATTACAAAAAAAACCCCTTTAGTAGAATGTCTTCTTTTTTCCTGATATCTAATTTTTAACAATGCCTGACTACAATTTTTCAAAAAAAAAAAATTTGATGCACTAGGATCAGGAAGTTCATTTTCTAGTGGATGAATCTTCATGGACTGCTCTTGGGTTTCTTCAGGTTCCTGGTTTTTGTCATCAATGTGACATTGCTATCTTTCACCATTCTTCCGGTCTTGCTTTTTGTATAGAATCTGGTTAACTGGACTTTATCTCTTTTCTGTCATAATAGTTTTCTGACTTGGAGGTTTTTCATGACACTCTAATGAGACCGCTCTTAAACTTATATGTTGACAAGCCTTAAAACAAATTGGAGGTTTTGTCCTGAATGTTCACAATGATGGTATACAGGATAATAGTTTTACCAAGGTTGCCACTTTAATCCTGAGATTACATGTTACATGGCAAAAGGGACTTTGCAAATGTGGTTAAGGTGAGGACTTTGAGGGCCTGATCTAATCACATGAGTCCTTACAAGCAGGGAATCTTTCCTGACTATGGTCAGAAAGAGCTGATAGGATCGATAGGAGAAGGATCAGAGAGATGCTTCAATGTAAGGTTAATATTTTATACAAGTGTGTGTGTATGTGTGCATGCATGTTCATGTGTATATGGGTGTATGTGCATGTGTGTACATGTGTGTAGGCTAAAGAACAATCTCTAGTGTTGATGCTCAGGAGAAATCTACCTTTTTTGAGACAGGGTCCCTCATTGAACTGGAGCTCGCTAATTAGACTAGACTGGTGAGCCAGAGAACCCAATGATCCATCTGCCTCTGCCTCATCAGTGTGGGATAATAAATATAGACTATCATACCTGGGTTTCATTTTTTTTTTTTTAACATGGGTCCTAGGGATCAAACTCAGGTCTTTATGATTACAAGACAAGCACTTTACTGACTGAGCTGTCTCCCCAGCCCCTACTAGATTATTTTATTTTGGGGGGGGCAGATTGGTGTGGAAGTCACTCTGTAGCCCAGGCTGGCCCTGAATGCATGCCAATTTTCATTTCTTAGCCTCCCAAATGTTAACATTAAAGCCATGAGCCACTATACCTAGATTAAAAAGGAAAGAAAAGAAGGAAGGATGCAAAGAGAGAGGGAGAAAAGAAGGAAGGAAAAGAAATAAAGCCATAAGTCAAGGTAGATGGGCAGCCTCTAGAAGGAAAAATGTCTTCCTAGAGCCTCCAGAAAGAACTGTAGCTTTGCTGACAGCCAAACTTGTGTCACACTTCCTTTTTTTTTTGTTTATTTTATTTATTTATTTGAGAGCAACAGACAGAGAGAGAGAAAGAGGCAGATAGAGAGAGAATGGGCACGCCAGGGCCTCCAGCCACTGCAAACGAACTCCAGACGCGTGCGCCCCCTTGTGCATCTGGCTAACGTGGGTCCTGGGGAATAAAGTCTCGAACCGGGGTCCTTAGGCTTCACAGGCAAGCACTTAACCATTAAGCCATCTCTCCAGCCCAGTGTCACACTTCTTAGTTGACATCGTCCATTAACACATGGAAATTTTATATATTTATGAGTTACAATATGACATTTAAATTGTATCAACATCTTGGAATCACTAACTTGAGCTAACAAATACAGGCAATATTCACATATTTCATTTGTGGTTAGAATACTTAATATTCACTCCTTAGTGATTTCAAGAATATAACACTCTGTTTTTAACTATAGGCACTATGTTATGCACAGGATTCTTGAACCTATGTCTTCACACAACTATAAGATCATAAATTTTTTAAAATTTATTTTTATTTTGTTGTTTAGTTATTAGAGACAGAGAAAGAGAAGGAGAGAAGGAGGGGGGGGGGAGAATGGTCGTGCCAGGGCCTCTGGCCACTGCAAACGGACTCAAGATGTATGCACCACCATGTGCATCTGGCTTATGTGGGACCTAGAGACTCGAACCTGGGTCCTTAGGCTTCGCAGGCAAGTGCCTTAACAATCTAAGCCATCTCTCCAGCCCAAGATCATAAATTTTAAGGCATGGACTTTGTGATCATTTGCCATAGAAAACTAACAAAGCCATTGGCTTTGAAGGGAGGAGTCTGCTGTTTATCAAGCAGTGCATGAGGGTGAGAGTCAAGGTGTTTATCTTTTTTTTTTTTTTTTTTAGGTAGAGTCTCACTCTAGCCCAGGCTGACCTGGAATTCACTATGTAAACTCAGGGTGGCCTTAAACTCATGGTGATCCTCCTACCTTGTTTTGCCCTTTTTCTATGTGGTGCTGGGGACTCAATCCAAGGCCTTGTGTATGCTAGGCAAGTGCTGTACCATAGCATGAGATCCCCAGCAATCAAATGTTAATAGAGCTGGAAAATTATCTTTTGGACAAATGATAGTCTTTCCATTTTTCTCAAAATGATTATCCTAATCTTTCAGCTAAAAGCATCCAAAGACTTTGAGTCCTTTAACAAAATGAAAAGAACATAGGACATACTATCTGAAGATAATGACATATGCAAATTTTTTACAATCCATGTCAAAGTTAGTGAAATTGGACAATATATAAGCTAAGAATGAGCTTATATGGTAAAATAATAATGCTTCTTTATATTGGTAAGATGCTATGTGGGCCATCTATTGGCCATCATCTATTATCTATCATCTATTTATCTAACATCTATTTGTTATCTACCTATAATCTATCTAGCTACCAACTATCTGTCCATCTAACACATTATACCATCTCTTTTAATCCTCCAACAATCCTAGAATTTCCAGAGAAAAATGCCTAAGAAAGGCTGATTTTATTTTATTTTTTCTAAGAACTGAAGTCAAGATCTGCTGTCTCCAAACATGCAGCTTTTTGTGGTGTCCATGCTGAGAAGACAGTTTAGAATAGTGTTTACAGATGCAGACACTAGAGCCAGACTAACTTGGATGTTGGTCTGTTTCTCACAAGCTGTGTGGTCTTGGGGAAGTTATTTAACCTTTTCATGCAATGGCTCCTTCAGTTGCAAGGCGGTGGAGATGATAATAGCTAGCTCAGCTAGCCTTGACGATTAAACCACATGGAAAGTACTTTAAAGTGAGTCTGAAACATACATAATTATTAATTAGGATGACAGCTTGGTGTGTGTGATAGCCAGGGCTGCATCTGTGAACCATACTGTCCTCTAACTCACTTCCCTTCCTTAGTGGCCGTCCACCCTTACCATGCAGGATAAAGTCTCATTTGTTGCTTAAATCTGACAAGTTCTTCTAATATCAAGTTATTTCTGGAAGAAGGCTGGAATCATCTCTCAGCAACTGGATCATTAATGAAGAATTTAATCGTATATGAGAGAAAAGAAAGACTATCACTTCTAGATGAGGTGATCTTGAAGTGTGAAATGAGAAACTAACTCAATATCCTGTTCAACTTTTTCCCATTCTTGGATGTCAGTAGATCACATGACGCAGCTGGAAAGGTGACTTCAGAGTTGTCGTAGACTCATGTTACTGACGTTCTTCCACAGTGGAAGTTACAACTATAATTTAATGAGCCTTCTTCCCTGATTCTGAAGCCAGCCAATGTCTACATGTTTGAGCTGCTAAAATTGAGGGAATGGAGAAAAGAATCCCTAGGCTTGAGATCAGTTGTTGTCAGGAATCAGCACTGCTTGTGGCTGGGGATAGTCATATCTATGCACCCCCCACCCTTTTCTGGTTAATTTTGTGCTACTGTGGGAAGATTTGATAATTTGTTTTTTTTTTTTCTTTCTGGTTTCCACTTAACTATGGACTTCCTTCTTTCCTTTCTTCTTGTTCCTTTCTTCCTTTCTTCTTTTCCTTCCTTCCTCCTTCCCTCACTCCCTCCCTCTCTCCCTCCCCCTTTATTCCCTTCTTCCCTCCCTTCCTTTCTTCCTGCCTCTCTCTCTTTCCTTCCCTACTTTTTTCTTTTTCCCTTCCTTCCTTCCTTCCTCTTTCTCTCCTCCCTCCCTCTCTCCCTCCTTCTTTCTTTTTCTTCCTTCCTTCTTTCCTTTCCCTTACTCCCCCCTTCCCTTCCATTTATTTTTTTCCCTTTTCCCTCTATCTTACCCACAATGAGGGACAGAACATCACTGCATCAAAGCTACTTGATATGATTTGCCCAATCATGTCAGTATACTGTGACACCAAGGCAATGGCAATTGGAAATTTGACTCCACAGGTACGAGGGCAGCAGAGGATGGCAGGATGGTGGTCAGGTGAATGTTTCTATTTCATTCACTGTTTTCAAGGATTGAGATGCAGACCTTGTTTGACAAGTTTTTATTTTGGGGTGGGGGTGGGGGTTGAGGTAGGGTTTCACTCTATCCCAGGCTGACCTAAAATTCACTATGTAGTCTTGGGGTGCTCTCAAACTCATAGCAATCCCTCTGTCTCCAAAATGTTGGCATTTAAGGTATGCACCACCACACCTGGCTTGGTTGACCAGTTTTATGGATTACTTAGCTATAATTCATGAGCGTCTCTGAGGATGAAAAGGCAATTCTGTAGCTCTATTTGTTGATCATCCCCTCTGAAAATAAGTCATAGGGTGGGTAGCCTGGAAGATCTGGTGCAATTATTATTTTAAATATTTTATTTTTATTATTTACTTGAGAGAGAGAGAGAGAAGCAATGTGAAGTTGACTAATACAATAGACATGAAAATGCAAAACTTAGAGGGTCATAGCATCTTGCTCCACAATTTCAGAATGCTGCTGAGGCTGACAGTATAAAGCAGGATTGGAGGCACTGTGAGGGAATTGCATGAGTGTTAAATAAAACCTCATTTCAATGGATACTCCAGGGTTTTGGTAATGCCAGGACCATGGAACATCTGCCAAGAAAAGCTATAGGTTTTCCAAAAATAAAAAGAAATTTTTTAAAAAAGAGCCAAGAGTGGTGATGCACACCTTTGATCCCAGCACTTGGGAGGCAGAGGCAGGAGGATCGCCATGAGTTCGAGGCCATCCTGAGACTACATAGTGAATTCCATGTCAGCCTGAGCTAGAGTGAGACCCTACCTGGAAAATAAACAAACAAACAAACAAAAACAAACAAACAAACAAACAAACACAGCTAGAGGCTTATAGTACAACAGGCCCAATAGAGAGGTTTTATGTGCTGCAGGTAGCAGAGCTGGAGGGGTGGGGGCGCCTATTCCCTTTGGATCCCACACTATCCATCACACGTCCCAGATACTCAACGTGGAACTGTAGGATTTGGTCTTTTGTCCTGCTGGATTTTGTTTTTGCTTTGATCCAGTCTTTCCTCACTATGCTGCCATTCATCTCTTTTGGAGTAGGAGTGTTTGCTTTATGCTATTATATGCTGGCAGTATGCAGTTTTTTTTTTAAAGTATTTAACAGGGTATTCCAGTTAAGGGCTTGTCTTAAGTCTTAAAAGAGACTTTGGACTTTACATTTTGAACGGTATTGGGACTGTTAAAGATTATGGGGACTTTTGAAGTTGGACTGAATGAGATTTTGTATCATGAGGTAACCATAAGCCCATGGTGACCAGCAGTGGAATGCTGTGGTTTGAATATAAATTTTTCCCCATAGGCTCATGGGATGGTCTCAGCAAGTAGTGTTGTTTTGGAGGGTTGTACAACTTTTAGGAGGTGGAGCCTTGATGCAGGAAAAGAGGGAGTAGAAGAAGGCCTTGAAGTTATATAGCCTGGCTCTATTTCCTATTCATTCTCTGTTTCTTGACCTTGGCTGAAATGTGACCAGCTTGGTCTCCTGCCTTCTTGCTTTTCTCATTGTATTGGGACATATTTCCCTGGAACTGTAAACCAAAAAAACCCTCCCTTTTCTTCCTGAAGCTGCCTCGAGTTAGCTGTTCAGAAACAACAATAGGTATAGTAAATAATACTGAATGGTGCTCTACATTGAGTATCACAAAAGATAACTAAGAAGTTCTTTCTCTTCCATATAATACTTGAGACCTTTCCCTCATTCCTGCTTTCTCTTTGAACACGACTTGACCTTTTTTCCCCCTTTCTTTCTTCTGTCCTAAGACCTTCAAGGACTTATTTTATGAGGTTATAAGCTCTACTATTATTTTAAACACATTTAGTAGTATTTTTATATGCACTCCTTTTTTCAGTATAATTAACATCTTCTCACTACTGGAACAAAACACCTGACCAGTTTATGAAAGGAAGCATTTATTTTAGCTTATAGTCCCCAGAGAAAGGAGAAGTGTCTTCATGTTGGGGAAAATATTGAAGAGCAGGCAGCAAGGAGGCATATCTTGTTATATCAGCTGGAAGGAAGCAACAATAATGATCTTGCCAGGTATCACTTCTCCATAGCAGCAGGAAGAAAACAGTCTAAGTACTAGGCTTGGAACTGGACCACATTACCCAAAAGCCAACTCCCAACAACACACCTCTTACAGCATAGCCCTACCTTCCAAAAGCCCAACTTTCTCAAATTGCTTGAGACCAAGCATTCAAAACACATGAGCCTATGGGGGACATTTAATTTAAACCACCATACTATGCAACAGTCCTGTGTACCGAGTGCCATCGCTGCTTGTGCTACGCAAAGTTTCTGACCGTAGGATATGGTACTGGAATGCACTATCTTTACCAATACTGATGTCATTGGCTCAGTTTCCACATGCAGAGCTGTGGCCCCTGAAGGCATATAACGTAAATGTAGAGGAAAATTTTCAAGCTCATTACAAAATGGAAGTGGTTTTCTTTCAATGGCATACACCCAAAGGGGAAACTGTGCAGACTCACAGCACAGCCATGTGCCATACAGTAGGTCTCAGCCACCTCAGATCTCCCACTCTTCACACAGAAACCACAGGGTTTCTTCCCTTTGAGCCCGTTCTTTACTATGATTCCAGCTTCTTGGAGCCAAAAGGTAGAAAATATGGGGCCACCTGGATTCCTTCTCTTCCTCCTGCGAACAGCTACCACATACTGCCAGTTTCCCTTCATGTTTTTCTCTGGCTACTTCTTTTTAATCTATTGCCACTTCTCAAGTTCAGAAATCCAACTTGCCTTGCAGTTGTCCTTAATTTCAAAGCATCCTTTGTATAACTTTTTAAACTGATCACGCCATCTACTTTAATAAAAATCTTTAGTGTCTTCACATCCAAACCCCTGAGGAAACACGCAGCCCTATCCTAACTTATTTGTTTTGTCTCTTCATACCTGATGCTCTGTTCATGGTCGTGGCTCATGTGCTTCACACAGAATTTTGAATGCTGTGCTTTTGAACCACGTGTTCTTTAGCCTGCAATGCCCTTCCTTTCTTTCCTCTTCTTAAGCTTCTTGTAAAAGCTACCTTCTCCCTGAGGATTTCACTGGTGGTTTCCTCAATCAGCACCCTCAGACAAATCTTCCTTTGCCCTGCAGCACTTTCTTTTGTAGTATCTTGATATTCTGCTATCGGGGGACTTCTGAGGTACCAGGATAACATAAAAACAATGTTCCTATGGGAAAATGTGTTTCTTGAATTAAGAAAATGGGCTTTGAGAGTAACTTTGGGAAGGCCAATTGTGTGTAAAATGGGAATGTCTCCATTACTATTCTATAGTCTACCTTAGGATCCCAGAACACTGTTACTCACATCTTCCCTTAGGCAGTCCTAATGTCAATTTATGCTAGCTTCATAGAAATATAATTACCAAACAGCTTGCTGTAAGTGAAATATAAAGGAGACAGTAAAGGGATTTATATTTACAATGAAGCTAGACAGTACAGTTCAGAGGCGAATGATGCAAGATGCCTGCTGTTTTAATGCTGACAGTTTCACATAATGATACCGTATTCTTTCTTAACTACCACAGTGAGGCAGGCTCTGACAACCCTGGCCTTTCCATTTTAGCCAAGGATATCACTGGAGAGGGTGAGATGAAGCCTAACCTTAATTTTAATCCTGTTTCTCTCTCTCTCTCTCTCTCTCTCTCTCTCTCTCTCTCTCTCTCTCTGCCTTTTTCTTTTGCTTTTATGTTTCCTTTCCTTTCCCTTGGTGCTGGCCTATAACTCCCAGTACCAGGATGTGGTGATCATCCACAATAAGCTGTTCATCAGAGAGATCCACAAGGTTTCCCAAAAGAAGACAGACTTCTGTCAGAGCATTCGATTACCCAGCAGAGGTTAATGGTAAGACCCTACTGCTGAAGACACCATATGCTGTCAATATAGAACATGGAGAGACTTGGCTGGAACCTGGAAAAGAGCCAGTCCCTAGACAGTTAGCCTGTCTAGTGCCAGAAGGCAGTACATGAGCTACTGGGGGAAAATGGCCAACATGTGTCCAAGCAACTTGAGGTCCAAGCTACTCAGAAGCAAACAACCTGATGTGATGCTCTCACAAGTGCAATAGTGGCACACAGTCATGGTGGTAACTAACTGCTCTTGGACTAGATTACAGATCCACTTAGTGGAAAGGAACCCATATCTGTAACTGGGAAACAAGTCAGAATCTTATTCAGATAATGAGTTTGCTCCCCAATATCAAGCTCCCACCAACCTTGGGCTACAGGAGGGCCTGTACCTATTAAATTTTGTCTAAACTAATCGTGGTTATCCCATTTAACCTGTGCTGACTTCACTCTCCATTGCAGAATCTGCTTCTTTTTCAGATGGATGCAGGACATGAGAGATTCAGCTCATTGCACCTCACCAGGACCCCAGCTGAAACCATAGAGTAATTGGGGAAATGAGTAAGGGTGCTGTTTTCTTGGTGAGCCTGATATCAGCACAAGGATGAAGGAGATAGACACTGAGGACATTCAAGTCCTACCAAACCAGAGATCCAGAGACACAGAGGCTCCCAAGAGCCCATCACTGAAGCAGACCTAAAACGAACCCAACATGGCTCAGGGAAATTTGTGGAAGAGGGGGCGGAAAGATTGTTAGAGTCACAAGTTGGGACATTATGCACAGAGACATTGCCTCTTCCCCATAACTGATGGCTGCCCCTACAATGCATGATCCACAGTTCCCTTGGGGATGACTGATATCCCCAGTGAAGAGGGTCCCTTTGGAGGGGGGGCAGGGATGAGGGTGAGGATGGTATCAACATGTGCTGTTACATAGTATGTCCATAACTAATTTTAAAAAAAAGAATAGAAAAAAACTCACTGCTGCTGTTTTGACAGCCCCTTCTGAGCCAACACCCAACTTCAGAGTAACTTTAGGTAGTGTTCCTTTCATCCTTTTATTTTTGGTTAACATTTCCTGAGTTCAACTTACAGTGTTGGGTAAAGACAGTGATACCTAGTCTTGTAGGGCTCTGAACTTCAAGTAATTGACAACACATTCCAAAATGGCTTAAAGTGAGAGGTAACTTAATGGCATCTAAGGTGGAAAAGTTTAGAAGGTGGCTTGTGTGGCAGCAATGGTGAATGTGCCCTAAAATTCATTTCCAAGTTATTTTTTAGGAGATCCCCTAAACTTTTAGGTGGGAACCACTGGATGCAGTTAGCTTTATTTCTCCCAGGCTCTGCACTACTCAATATGGCTCTCTGACCCCTCCTGGGTCTTAGAGGTGACATATGCAAACCACCATGGCATATATTTCTAACCATTGCTTCTCAGTAGAAAAACTTCTGATGATGACTGGAGATACCTGTCATTGTCAACTGTTATTGTCTGGAGAAGGGAGGGTGATAGGAAGATAGGAAGGAGCTGGGCGTGGTGGTGCACGCCTTTAATGCAGCACTCAGAAGACTGGCCTGAGACTACATAGTGAATTCCAGGTCAGCCTGGACTAGAGTGAGACTCTACCTTGAAAAACAAAACAAAACAAAAAAAAAAAAAAAAAAAAAAAAAAAAAAGGAAGATAGGAAGTTCCTGAACCCTTAGGAGTTAACACAAATGCCCATCTGAACTGGTCACACTCCTATGTATGGACATGAAGAAGATAGAGAATTTCAAAGAGAAATCCTGTGATTTTGAGTTTCAGTATTTTGGGTACATTTTTTCCCAGTAGTTCAATAGGTTTCCTATCTGCTGCTAATTCAATAACTAGCTAGGCTTTTCATTTGCCTGTTTCTGTTGCTTCCTCATCTCATCTCCTGTCTTCTCCTCTTCTCTCCTCTCCTTTCCTTTCTTCTCCTCATCTCATTGTACCATCCAAGATAAATTTACAGAATTCCCAGGGAAAGCCTCACCTTTACTCTGAGTGAACTAACATAGAAGAAATGCATGTTGTAAAATATTCCCTGTGATAAAATATTCCCAATGATCTATGCTGGCTTTGACCCAAGTTACATGACCCCTCAAATTAATATGGGCCGTGAGTCTCACTTCTGAGGGTGGGAGTAGGATCACCTCTATTCAAAGCCTAAGGCTAGGATAAGAAGAGTAGGGTGGTCATCAACAGAAACCAGGAAGTTCTTATTCAAAGAAGCCAGGTTAGAAGACAGGAGAGAACCAATGATTGTGGAGTTTTCAACTATAGTCTCTTGGACCCCATCTTTGCCTAAACTTGGATAGATATATAACTTACTTTCCAAGACACATTTCCTTCCTATGTTCATTCACATTCTTAGGAATAAACCAAGTGCTTGCCTCAAAGAGTCAAATAGTAGCAGAGGCAATAGAGTTAAAACATGGTAGATTTAAGATCCAACATTTCTTTGCCAAGTGTGGTTTTTTGTTTTTTAACCCCTATGCACTTGCTGAGTCAGTCTTGTTCTATCAGTGAGCCAATCACTTAATAGTATACAAATAATTAAATAGTAATTGAGTTCACAGAACAAACATTTTCCATTTCTGTCACTGGCAGTTTCAATGCATTTACTTGAGGGGATACTTATACATAATGGATAAATATTTAGAGAAGAGTCTATTAAATAGCTTTATGTACCTTTATAGTTTCCAATGTCTGTAAGGATTAAAATGCTCCCTGTGATACTATAGCAAGGTTTTGGCATTAAAGATATGTTCTGGGAAAATTTTCTATGTGAGCACATAAATTAAAATGAATTTACATTAGTTAACTGCAGAGTTTGCTAGAAGACAACAACATCACATAAGTGACTCCCACAGAGAAAATAAACCCCATTTAACACTGCAGATCCTAAAATAGCAAAGGCTGACTTAGCTTATTAATGGTGGCAGAGTGCTTTGAAGAGAAGAAAACATACATGTAAAATGTTATTATGGATTAAATGGAAGGCATTTTTTTGTGGTCATTGTGGTGGAAACCACTAAATTCCAACCATCATTTCTAGGATTGCCTAATGGTTTTTATGTGATGGTAAGCTTCTCAAGTAACAATGTGGGAATGCATATACAAAAACTAGAGAATGAGGAGACAGCAAAGAAAGATTTCACAGCCGGGCATAGCTATGGGCAGGTAATACTGCTGTATGTATTTGAGCTCTACCCTTAGAAAAGGAAGAAGTACATTGTGTTTGCAGAACTGATTTTATTTTCCAGTCTAGGTTTTAAGGAAAAATCTTCATCTATAATTTAAGTTTAATTCTCCTGTACTTTGAAAAAATTCCTTTAGAAAAGAGAAACACATGAGGAGGCACAGTAGTAATTATGTTTGATGCTTTCTGGATGACTATGAAGAGTTTGATGGAAACATCAAGGATAAACTGTTTGTATAAGCTGACTAACAAAAACAAAAACAGAAACAGATGATTTAATAAAGTAAACAAAATTGCGAAAAGCAAATTTGACTTGATATCTTTTCCCCTGTGGAGTGTCTGGCTTAGTCTTTCATACCAAAAACAAGGACTTTAGTGAGATATTGCATCTGAGAAAACCTAAACGTGTCTACTTGATAACACAGCATGGCATGTTGTTACTTGGTGACACTGTTTGGATTTAAAAAAAATTTTTTTTTGTTCATTTTTATTTATTTATTTGAGAGTGACACAGAGAGAAAGAGGCAGTTAGATAAAGAGAGAGAGAGAGAGAGAGAGAGAGAATGGGCGCGCCAGGGCTTCCATCCACTGCAAATGAACTCCAGACGCGTGCGCCCCTTGTGCATCGGGCTAATGTGGGTCCTGGAGAATTGAGCCTCGTACTGGGGTCCTTTGGCTTCATAGGCAATCGCTTAACTGCTAAGCCATCTCTCCAGCCCGACACTGTTTGGATTTTTAAACCCATGTAGTATGACCAGTGGCTGATACTGGTATGCACATCAAGGCAATTTCCAGGCAATTCGACATGAGTGCAAAGTGGAAACAGTTGAGAGCAAAGTTGTTCTCACACGTCACAGCCTAAGTGGGGTTCATGCTGTTAATAAGGCTTTTATCCAAGATGCATCCCGTTCTGGTATTTGTCTAACCAGCACCCATTTTATTCTCATTAACTCCCTATTCCTTGCATGAACTTGCTTCAAAATACCTCCATGCCTTCTAAACATTCCACTGTCTACACATTAGGAAGTTTATGGACTGAAATGATCTTGGGATAATTGAGGGAGAGATTTAAAAGTACTTCTAGAAAGAATGGAGGGATGCCTCTCCTCCCCTCATTTTGAGCTGTTTGGAGAACTTCTCGGGGGTCTTGTAAATCTTGGAAGGGGATGAGTTTGTCTTACTGCTTCTTCCTTAGCATTTACTCTTCAGGGGACTTGTTTTTGCCTCTGCTTGTCCTTTGTGTCCTATGGGACAGTTTTGAGCACAAGGACCTAGAACAGGATGAACAATGCACCTTTTATATCATTGCTACAAAAAGGGAACTTTAAAAAAAAGATTCATAATATTGTTGATAACTCATATATTTCACCTTTGGTTTGAGATTCACAGTATGAATAATGCATGTGCTATTCTAAAGAAAAGTCCCCATTCAAATAGGAATACCTTGGCTGGCTTGTTATTAAGTTTTTTATTTGAATGCTGATTTCCCTTGTCCTTCCAGAGAGACATTTCATTTGGCCCATGGATGTCCAAATATGGTTCTCTTTCAGAAAGTTACAAAACTCTGAATTCAGCTAGCACTCTGCCTGCCCCAAAGATAAGTAGCTTTGTAGGAGATATCAGCTTCTACTGCAGTAATCTAGCTTCCTTACATCATTACAGGGAGAAAAGAAACATACACCATAGCTTCAATATCATCTTGCATATAGGAAAATAACATGGAATAATATGATTCTGGGGTGCTTTTATTGCTTCTTATGGCACAAATTTGTAACTCAGTCGTCATGCAGTATTTCAGATCATGCTAAATACTACAGTGATGATCCTGGAAACTGACATTATATAAAGATGCTTAGTCTCTGAGAAGTGAGGGTTTGACTCTTAATCCTATTAATCAAAGTCCTATGAAAAGTTGGTTCCTATGAAATAGTTTAATTCAAATGGCCACAGCAGTGATGTAGAAAATCAGATGTGGGGGCTGGTATAATTTTTTCCACATTTTCCGTTTTCTTAACTCAGATGTGCTATCAGGCTGACATCTCTTATGTTGATGACTTTTGGACTTATATAACTTAAACGACTATTGCATTTTTCTTGACATTTTACTTTTAATTTTATGGTGTAGAATACCCCTTCTGGCTCTCACTCTCCCTGTTGTGTTTGTTATGTGCCAGATGCTACAATTTTTAGCCAGTGGGTTGTTCAGCCTTCTACTAGTAGGCTTAATACAGGGCTCAGCACATGGTGAGAGCAAGAAAACACTTGCTACATGAGTGCATACATCAGTGAAGAATAAAACCCATTGAGCAGCTCTTAGGAAAAAAGAGAATGATGATATAAAGAAAACTATAGAGTTCAGTTTTCCTTCAAAGAACTGGCAATGTGGAAAACTAAGTTTGTCTATGTGGTAGGAAGGATACCAAAGGCTATGTTTTCTTGCTAAATGCGGTGTACAGAAATAATTTTGAGGGGAACTCAGAACAGGTAGACAGACCACTTTCACTCAATAGAAATGCTTAATTTGAATTTGAAGGTATATATGTAGGGAGTCTAAACAAGTCATCTCGCTACCTCCTACAGATGTGCAGATTCTATAAACAGAGGTATATGGACACTTGTTCATGTTTTGTGGAGAGAAAACGAGGTCACTACATTGACTGTCTTCCTTTGGACTTGTTTCTTCTGTGGCCCTCTCCAGCCTTCCTGTTCACAACTGAAATTCATGATTATCTTGACATGATTTTCAGGAATAGGAAATCCATACATCTTAAGATGGTTTCACTGAAGAGAAGTTTGATATATAGGATTTTATGAAACACAAGATCTAAAGCTACAAAGGTAAGCCCAGACTCTAAAAGTCTAACTGGTTAAAAATTATAAATTAAAAAATTATTTAACTATATACTTTGCATTCCTATATATTAACAAATAAACATTTTTAATGTCCAGGGAACTCAATCTCAAACTGAGAATTTTCTGACCGTATGAGGTTTGCAATGGAACCTGGGACATGGGTAAAGTTTGCTCCTGGGCCTGTCCTGTTCTACTTTTCTCACAGCTCATTGGGCATGGTAGCAAGTTTCACATATGCATATGGGGAAACCTACTCCTGCATGACCAAACTCCATTTGCCATTCCTCAGCCTTCCCTCTGATAGATTACACATCTCCTTGGGATCTGATTTCTCCCAGTGTCTGACTCTACCAAGCACCTCTTTAATTAAGATAAATTCTAACATTACTTCCGTAAGGGAATTCTTCTCACTGCTCATCCTATATCAGTTTCTTCTTTCATAATCTCCATGAAACCTCAATGCACCTGTTTATTTGTGTGGTTTATAAATGTCTTTGTGTGAAGTCTCTCAATATTGCTGGGATTTCTTGGGTATCACCCAGTGAGAACTGTCCCTGGACACTGCTAAGATGGCTTCTGGGACTTGGGGAAAACAGCTGATTTGCCCAGTAGTCCCCTCCTGAGCTCCTCACTAGAAATACTCTAGCAGCTACTGCTATTGGTTCAACTGAGCTTGACAAAAGTTTCTAGATGGAAGAATTGTAGGCAATTAATAACTCTAACTGGAGAAAAAAAAAAAAACATTACTGACTCTGGCATTTTCATATGCCTTATTTTCTAGTTGCTTCTTTGAGTGAGCAGGTTTACAGGTTATCAACAATAGTTCCTCATCATTATATAACATCTCCAGACAGAGATGTGCCTTGGATCTAGCAGTTAAAGACACAAGTTTTCTTAAACAAAGAATAATGCCACAGAGTCTTTCTGGAGCAAAGCTATCATTGCATGTCATTCTGCAGAAGATCCTCCTTTATTTGTAAAGCAAATTTATCTAATGAAAGGCTGTGACTTAAAAAAATAATAACTGCCTGTGGTGTGCATGAGGTTAGAACACTCTGTTCACATTCTTTCCAGTTTAGCAGCAGGGTGGGAAGGGTTGCGAGGGCTGAATGCTAAGCACTCACCCCCTAGGAGTGAAGGCTACACAAAGAGGGAGGATTCTAAAGGAAGTTCTGCTTGCCTTGAAAATCCATCTAAGGAAGTACAGAGTGAGTTAATTTAGTAGAACCATAGGGCTGAGGCAGAGGTCTGATTTTGAATCTTGTCTGGACCTACTCTGGGTTGTTAGGGTTCCAAATCTGGTTTTGAAAGGGCTAAGTCTTACCAAGCAGTGCTAGATGCAGATAGACTTCAAACTAGTCACATCTTGTTACTTAGCTGAACGTCACTATAGAGTGACAGTGAAAAACCTTTATTGGGTGAATTATTGAGGAGGTAGCCATAATGTTCTAAGAGAAACTACCATTTATGGACTTTGAATTAGATGGAAAAGTACCCCATGTTTTTAATACCTCTTTGACTCATTTATATTATTTTCCAAAAGGCCATATCCAGTAAGCATTATTAATGCATTTTAAGTAAAACTATTCCTACCCAACTCTGATAGAAGTTAACATTTATCTACAATCAACTTGACCTTTTGGGGAGTAACATTTGGTTTAAATTGTTATTTACTGTGTCTTTAAATGTGGAAAAGGTTTAACTTTCCTCACTGGAAATTTTCATAAATGCACAGAAAAGTAGTACCTGAAAAATTCTGAAAAACAAAATGAACATGGCAGCAGTTGAAGTACCAGTCTCTCTATAGCTCAGTACAATGGCAACTGGAAAATATCAGGAAGTTTACAAAGCCAGGCCAGTATACGTGTACCTGAGCATGTCTCGTAGAAAAATGGAAGGACAAGTAAAGACCAGAGTGTAGACTTTGTTTTCTAATTTTGACGGCATGCCAACTAGTCAGCTTGTTTTTGAACTATTGGTAGTCAGTTTATGAAAATAAGTCTTTACCCATCACCTGTCAATCACACTGTGGCATGCCCGCAAAATCCTCTAAAAACAGACACTGAGCAAGAGAGGGAAACCGTCTAAGCGGAAGAAATGTTAATGCTGCTGAATTGAGGAAAAGATGAAAAGCCTTACTGTTGTGATGTCTATGGTCTCTAAGATCTTCACTGTTGCAATGCTTAGACTAGAATTTCACAGAAACTTCTGCAAATCCTAATTATGAACAAATTTACATCATGTACCCCACATTCCAACACACACACACACACACACACACACACACACACACACACACAGTACTGTATGTCTGTGACATTTGTTTGTAGAGGCCTTATTTTCAGGGAAAGAACACGATTCATTTGTAAGGCTCTCTCTGCCATTATTTGTTTGCTGGTGATACAGAAATTCCTCTAATTAGGTCATCATAATACTGATAATCATCTCCACAGTAACCAGCTTTCAGGGCAATGGCTGCAGATTCCATTTCTAGGAGGGAGAGCTTACATCAGAAGTATGGTGGTGACACAGGCAGCAAGTTGCATCCCGAATCTCTGTATGAATAGAGCACTTACCACACATTCTATTCATTATCTGAATTCAGTATGATTTACTTGAGGGGCATTTATATGTTATGCTCCATCTCTTGCTAAATGATATAAAAGGCACAAATGTTTGGCTATTTCCTTTACCATTCAGGTTAAGCAAACTGATCTAGGTGCTTGGGGTTTCCAATGTGAACCCAGAGCCCACATGTTGTTGGAAGTCCAGGGTGAGGGAACTATTATTCTCTTATCCTGTCTTGGCTTGCATTGTGTACATAGTTTGATGACAGATTTAAGAGAGAAAACAGGACTGGAGAGATGGCTCAGCAGTTACGGAGCTTGACTTCAAAACCTAACAACCTGGGTTCGATTCCCCAGTACCCATGTAAAACCAGATGCACAAAGTGGCTCATGCATCTGGAGTTTGCAGGGACTGGAGGCCCTGGCATGTCCATATTCTCTCTCTGTCTCTCTGTATCTTGCTGCTTGCAAATAAATAAACAATATTTTTTTTCAAAAAGAGAGAGACTGGATTCTGGAGGAAATATGCAAGAATAATCTTGAACACAAGAAACCATGGAACTCAATAACTCTTACAACGAATGTGGTTTTTAGATCAGAGGAAATCTATTTTTACCATATCTGGAATTAAGGCTACCCAACTTCCTACAAGTACTTCAAAGTTCAAGCCCTTAAATATTTTTTAGCCAAGTGCATGATGCTAAGCTGAGGCAGAGACCAACCAAAATACCCGAGTTTTAGGATTTTCTGTCCATGTCTTAAAATACTTGAATAATTTTGAGAAGAGAGTTATTTCATAGCCATCTTATGCCTCAGGTGAGAAGGTGGGGTGCTTAGTTAGAACTACTTGTGGCTCCAAGTGAAGTGATAGTGCACACAGTGTGAAAGCACCTCACTCTGTTCCTCTCAACCGAGTAAAAAGAATGCAAGAAGCACTACCTCTCCCTCTTCCAACCATGCAGCCACCACCAGAAATAGAGTACAACCTAATAACATGGACCACAAAACAACAATATATATATATATATCTTACTCTATCCTTTTGTCTCCTGAATGCTGGCCCAGAAAAGAACAGTTCTTGTTCTTGAAGTGGTATAGTACATCTCCTAACCCAGACCTGCCTGTCTGCCCTTAGAGACACAGCTGAATTAGTGAAGGCTTAAGATCTCACTGTTGACCTCAAGTCTGGAGGGATGCTAAGTGTATGACTATCCTCTCTCTTTTCCTGTTTCTGCTCTGTAGGTGGTAGATTGGCAGCTGGGCAGATGTGAGCTGCTTCATGATGCTGCATGTGTTGGTAAAGAACCCACATGGACTAGCAACTTGTCTCATTTACTTACACAGCTCACTTCCAGTGCCTAGAGTGAAACAGTTCCTTCCTTAGAAAGGAGCGTCCACAAAAAGTTATTGAATATCTGAAGGAAAAATACCCCCCTCACCCCCAGCTTCAGAAAAACAACAATCCTAGAATGTTCCCTTTCATGGTCTTCCCTTACAATGAAGGGAAAGATTAAGACATACTTCAACATCTAAGGAATGAAAGTGTAGCTCATTGGCAGTAAACTTGCCCAGTCTGTGTGAGGTCCTAGGTTCCATTGGCAGCAGAGCAAACCAACAAACAAAGCATTAACAAATCACCGAAGAGAAAGATAGACAAGTGGCTCTAACTCTTACAGATATTTAACAAGTTAACAGTGTCACCTTCCCTCTCCACCTACCTCCTCCATTCTCTCGTACCACAGTAAAGTAGATGACATCCAGTACCCTGCTTCCAAGCCCCAGCTTGGGGAAAAACAAGTTACAATCAAGGGAATGGAAGTGAGGAGAAGTCATTAGAACAGAGAAGGTCTGAGGAGACCATTCAGATAGGAACATGACATGTTCCCAAGCAAAAGCAAACAAAAAATTAATCCTTACAGGAACGTGATATGTGAAAGAATGATAAAAAATCCCCACTTTTCAAGAAAACATAATGCCCAAGAACAAAACAACATTCCTCATAAATGCTTCGGACTATGAATCAAATTAATGAGAACATAAACTCTGAAGACCATGAACTCAGACATGAAATGACAGGTCACGAGAAAGGTTGCAAAACAAAGGAGGCTGAGGACAAAATCAAGGCCATAGCTTGGATTTAATGAAGTTAATAGAGCAGTGAGCAAAGTCCACATAGCTCTAAGTGAAATGATTGATCCATGGGAATATTCTGTAAATACAAAGTACTCAGAGGAATTAGCAGGTAATAGATTTGAGTTCCAAAGCTCTTAAGAGGAAAGCTGCTATCTGGCGAGGATCTCATCACTGGAATGGAAAGTATTTGCAAATGTCATGGAAGGAGATTTCACTAAAGATGAGTAATCACATCTATAGACTGAAAGAGGAGATCATGTTTTAGAAAATATTGATAACAGAGTTCTTAACACTACAAACATCTCTGATGGGAAATGTTCCTCTAACCTTTAAGAAGAAAAAGCAAAACAACCAAGTCATATAGGAGGAAGTGGCAATGGTTTGTCTTTGTGTACCCACAATATCCAACATGAGAGCAGTCTGTGCTCGATATGTCCAGCTAACCAACCCATCATGAAGGGACTTTAGACAAGGATGGTATAAAATGGGGTCTCATGAATCTCTGATCCCAATAATTAAGGAAAGTGTTATGGCCAATCTTAGAATATAGATCCTGGCATTTTCCAAAAGTGTGTATCCACTGTAGCTTATGAATCCTAAGTCTGTGAGTTGTACCCAGAGAAAGAACTGTCTGTGGCCATACATTTTCATGATTGAGACTCTGCTCAGCTCTGCCTGAGAGCTTTATAAAACATATAGCATATGCAACACCCCAGGAAATTATAGAAACCTGATTTGCTTTTAAAAACGTTCTTTGAGGCACTGTTTTTTTTTTCTTGAAATGAATTTTCCTCCCTAGAACACCTATTCATATCTTGTTGAAGAGTGACAGATCTCATTTGGAGAAAGTGTAATGTGTCATAATGGAAGAGGGAAAAGATTTAATAACTCAAAATAGTAATCAATCCAAAAGCACTTCGTATTTATTCCTCTGTCCTCACGTTGAGAATAGCAATAAAATGTTGTTATTGGTTCATTCATTTATTGCAAAGGGATGAAATCTTAAATCTGGGTTCAGGAAGGGAAACGTCCTCCTAGCTAAGTGGTGGTGTAGGACAGTGTTGAATGCATTAAGAATGGGTCCCCGCCTCAAGCAGCCACTCCAGTCCTTAAGCACATCTCCATTTCACATCTGCTTGGTTTAAAGGAATGTGTGGGGGCTGGAGAGATGGCTTAGTGGTTAAGCGTTTGCCTGTGAAGCCTAAAGACCCTGGTTTGAGGCTCGATTCTCCAGGACCCATCTTAGCCAGATGCACAAGGGGGCGCACATGTCTGGAGTTCGTTTGCAGAGGCTGGAAGCCCTGGAGCCCCCATTCTCTCTCTGTCTCTCTATCTGCCTCTTTCTCTCTCTGTCACTCTCAAATAAATAAATAAATAAAAATGAACAAAATAAATTAAAAAAAAAAAGAAATGTGCGGTTGAAGACTGTGTTGCCACTGTGGTATCCTGGACATTGGCAAGACTTCAGCTTAGACAAAAGAAGAGAAATTCTAGGAGGCATGCTGAAACCGAATCGAGCCATTATTTTTTCTTAGGGAACCCGGAAAAAGGTAACTGAGAAGACAGAATCAATGCCATCCCTCCCAGCAGTAAAACAAATCCCGTACTCCTTTGCAATACCTCTCTGTGCCCCTTGGCATTTCTCCAATTTACATGAGAGCCGTGTGTGGCAGTGTGTGGGGCCTGCTAATGAGATGCCATCCCCACTTCAGAACGGTGGACGACATGGCTGTCTCCTCCCATCATGTCTCCTTATGCTACTTTGAACTTGAATTTTAATTCACGATTGACTCATCTGTATTTCCCTCCCTTCCTGTTTAGAAGACAGAAGTGTGTGAGGAATGTGGAATGAAAAATTTCACAAGAGTTATATTTATCTGTCCTGAGATGCTGCCTGAGGTGCAAGTGGGTGGCAGAGTGAGTGACTTGGAGAAGTTCAACGGATTTCGAGGGGCAAGGGAGGTTAGCAGCCATGGGCTAGAATGCAGTGTTAACAAGCAGCAGTTGGCAGGATTTGCTGCCCTCTTCAGGAGCTTTAGGGGAAAAATCACCACTTAAAATAGGCTAAACAATAAAAATCCAGCAATACCAACACAGCAAGAATAGGGGCTTTTATCTCGTTGTGTCTGGAAGAACTAATGATGGGCCCCGGTGTTCCAGCGCCCCGCTGGTGTGTGCCCTCTGCCACCTTGCACACGGAGGAAGCAGAAGAATGTTCTTAGTTCTTAGTTGTGTTTTCTGTTGACAGCAAGAAACAGGAAATAGCTTCAGTACCCACCGGCAAAACAACTAGAGTTTTCATTCACCCTAGAATTCTCTACAGGAACAGCAACAACAACAACAAATCACAGAGTTGTGGCGACCAACATGGCAACATCTCCAGTGTTTAATTTGGAGAGGCAAGTTACAGCAGAATAGACTGTGATGTCATTTATCTAAAGCTTGAAAAATCACAATAGGTCACAATACCATGTACCCAGAGAAAAATCTAAAACCCAAAGTGAATGTGTATGCCACCAATCATCCATAGAAAGGACAAATCTTAAAACGTGGCAACAATAGCCATAACAAATAACAAATTCAAAACAATGGCAGTGTGTGAGGAGAAAATGGTAAAGAGAGAGGGAGAGGTATCTGGGATATTTTGATGTGTGTTTATAACTTCTTTAGTGTAGTGGGCACATGGTCACTGGACAAATTATTATTGTTTTTTTAAATTTTTTGTTTATTTATTTGTTTATTTGAGAGCTACAGACATAGAGAGAAAGAGGAAGAGAGGGAGAGAAAGAGAGAGAGAATGGGTGTGCCAGGGCCTACAATCACTATACACGAACTCCAGCTGCATGCCCCACCCCCCTTGTGCATCTGACTAAAGTGGGTCTTGGAGAATCGAGCCTCGAACCAGGGTCCTTCGGGTTCACAGGCAAGTGCTTATCCGCTAAGCCATCTCTCCAGCCCTTATTATTGTTTGAATGATCTATTTTATTTGTTTAAAAAATGGAGATGCTCTGGGTCAGAGTCAGCTAAGATTATGAGTGCCTGATGCATAGATAGCACTAAGCACTTTTGCATCTGACAGTCAATACTGATGATGTCTGTGTATACGTCACTGAATCTCTTTATCTAGCAACTTCTGCATTAAACTTTCAGATCCTTTAGCCTATCGGACCACACATCTGCCCTGTTTCTGGTGCTTGCAGCTATCCTTGATGGATTCCTAGAAAGACGGTATAGGTGGGAGGAGCCAAAAAACCAAGCTAGATTATTAGGATTTAAGAGAAAGCCAATTAAGCTGATCTGGAATTCTCTTTTCTAAACAAATTCAAACTTCTTTTATACTGGATATTCTCATCTTTTCAATTTACCAACATAAACTCTGTGAGGGGTAATGTGAGTGGAAATAAACTCACAGTCAAAGAATCTTGAGTAATACAAGGCTCTGAGTTGGGGTTCCAGCCCCAAACATACACAATTATTAGTGCATGATCCATGTGGAAAAGACGTAGCTTGCTATTGGTTTTGTTTATTCTTAGAATGGGTGAAACTCAGAGGCTGGAGGTCAGTGCTTATGTGAGGCAAGATATTGGCTTGTAGGCTCCAGTAGGGAACTTTGGGAACCAGCGATAGCTCCATCTGTGGCTCTTAGCTCAGGCTTCCCCTGAAGTTTTTATTTATTTACTTTTATTTTTTGTTTGTTTGAGAGAGAGAGAATTGGCATGCCAGGTCCTCAGCCACTGCAGTCAAACCCCAGATGTTTGCACCATGTAGTGGGCGTATGTGACTATGCGCTTGCCTCACCTTTGTGGGTCTGGCTTACCTGGGATCTGGAGAGTCAAACATGGGTCCATAGGCTTCGCAGGTAAGGGCCTTAATGGCTAAGCCACCTCTCCAGGGCCACCTGAGGTTTTTATAACTAAGAACCACTTGGCCTTGTCCCAGGAGATTCTGAATTAGTTAGACAGAAATGGGACCCAAGGTTTTCATATTTTGTTAATATTTATTACCAGGTAATTCTGATGTGTCTTCACCATTGAAAAACTAATATACCACTAAACAAGTTTCAGGGCCATCAGTCACCATGTTTGGGGCAGTCACCACTGGCTGTTCTTGTCATATTTGTGACACGGTAGAAATCTTGGACTGATGTTAGTTTTTGCTAATTCTCTCTGTCTACTAAGACCTGCTAACATCTTTGTGGTAGCACTTCTTGCCCAAGTCTCCTGCTGAAGATGGCTCTGTGTGCTTGGCTCTTGGCACATTCCTTTGGGTAGGGCCAAGATAGGCTGTGCAGTAAGGTGAAGAATGCACCCAGCCACAAGATAAGATAGCTGTACTGTCCAACAGGTCTGGGGTCTTTCAGCCAGCCTCTGGATTTTCATGCTGGTTAAAATGACTAGATAACTTCTCTAAATTCCTTAGATAACTTCACTAAATTCCATGGGAGATATTGGCAATAGCTTGGGAAAATAAAAACCCACAAATCTGAGAGCTAAGAATTTAGTGTACCTTTCAGTCTAGCAGGCAGCTTAAACATGAGCATATCGGCGAGTCTCTCAGGCATTGTGTAGGTCTGCTTTGTCCTGGAGATTTTCACAGAGGGAGGGATATAATTGAGACCAGCAAGCATAGGGAATAACTTGGCAACCCAGATCACTGCTTGGGTTGGGCAGTTAACAGAGCCTTTCCTCACAATGCACTTAGCAATCTGTAGGCAACCTGAGACTCTCCCCCACTTGCATCCAGCTACGTGTACCCCCTGTCTAAACAATGGAATAAGTATCCCATCCCCTCGTGACACTAGTCACTCTCTCTGTGGTCAGTTTCTATTCAAATACCTTAGCTATGTCTGTTTGGAACAGTGGAGTCCATCCAGCCTGGACTGGTTGTGGGCCCAAGATGAGAAGTAAGGCAAAAGTTGTCCTCTAAGTGAACTTTTAGGGAGAGTCTCCAACTTGCTATCTTATGCCTATGCAAAAGTAGGCATACATATGATTACAATCAGATGCATCATGGGGAGGGACATGGACAGTACAAACAGGTTATATAACTCAAATCTATCAATCGAAATAGGAGGCTGCCTTCTCCTACATCCCATAAAGAGAAGCCTTGAACACTAAGGGACCTGCTGCTCTTGGACAGTTTAGCTCATGGAGCTCTCTTGCAGTGTAATCCCTCCCTTTTTGTGTACTTTTGCTTTACTCTTTAACAAATTTCTTGTTGCTTTACTTTCTGTTTGCACCTTTTCCATTTCTTTGGACTAGACTCCAAGAACCTGGAAACACTCAGAGAGCACCAGTAATATAATGTTAGAGATTGGCTGTCAGTGTGTGAGTTCCCAGCACAACTGGGGAGCTCACTAGGCATGGACATGCTCAGGTCCCAACCTTGCCCACGAAAACAGATGAGTAGAATCAGCCTCATGTTGACCAGAACCCCAGGAGACTCAAGTACACAGGGGGCCTGAGATAATGTTAGAAAACGGCTTAAGGATCTCCAGGTTCCATGGATCTAGGTGGGAGTGGATGAAAGAGCACTAACTTCCACAAAGGCTCCATAACTGTGCCTAGTTTAGAAGTTCACCCCAGCAACTGAAGCTGACTGCTACACTACAAGAGACAACAAGCCATGTGTGACATGGTGCCACTTTATTATAGCTTCAGTGAAGGTGAGTGAGGAATAAGTGGTGTCCCTGAAGGGACGCCTGGTATTGTCACGAAGCGGCTGGCAGAGCATCCTAAGGAACTTAGATTCCATCATAAAGGCAGGGAAAAGCAGATTGAGGCCAATTAAATATTTGAAATAGGAACATGCATAGTGAGTTTTTTTTTTTTTAATTAGGATGATGCTATTGGCAATGATCTGGAGGATGAAAAAGGGAAAGGATTGCCTATGCCAGAGGAGGGAGCACTTTAAGGAGAAAGGAAGCTCAGGAAGAAGCATGAAGAAGAATAAATATTACTTCATGACCACTCAGGTTTCTTTTAGCACCATTTACAAATAAGTCATATCATTGGAAGAAGCAAAACTAACCATCCAACAACAACAACAACAAAAATCCCAGAACATAACGCACCATGCTTTGAGCTAGCACAGTGGAGAGAGCTGAACTTGAACACATTACTCTATCTCTCTCATGCCCCTTCCCCTCCCCTTCTTTTTGTTGTTCTTGACCCACTGAGTTAAATTAGGGTTGCTTACATGGGTACAGGTGGGGCTCATTTGTTGGCATGTAGACAATTTGCTAGTGGCTATGGCACTGAAGAATGTGACTCCCCCACCCCCAGCAACCATTAACAACCAATATCTACTCTGGGAGGAGTGGGGTTTCATGAGCCCTTCCCCCATTGACAGTGGGCTCACTCTTGGGAATCTTCTACTCTCAGTGTAAAAAGAGCTTTAAGATCCTCTTTCCAGCCAGGTTGCCCTTAGCAAGCCCCTCTTGTTTCTACCTTATAGGGTCATCCCTGTAACAGATTCATGAGAGAAGTAAAATAATATGATCATGCTTACACATAATATAAATTATGCATACATGTGCATAAGCTTCCGGAAAGGATCCACACAAGCACTTATCTCTACATGGAGGCTGACTATGAGGGGAGAGGCTGTGTCCTTCTAGCCTTCTTTTCCATGAGCACATATTCCCTTTAGAATTGGAAAAAAATGAATTTTAAATAAGTGAATAATTCTAGGCACACAAGTAAATAAAATGGAAATCTATCAAGGGAAAGTTTTCCTATGCTTTTGGTACAGATAGCCTAAAATGACCCTGCAAAAAAATATGGTCTGGTGGTCCATGAGTCCAGAGATTTGTCTGTGTTGCTACCGCCCTGTCCTCACCAGAGGACAGTGTCCCCAAGTCCTCCTGACACTTGAATTTGAGGGTCCTGAAGGTTATGCCTTGAGCATGGAATGAACAAACACCTCCTCCCAGAGGTCTGTTGAAGCTCATAATGTCTTCCATGCTCTCTGCCTTCCTTCCATTTTTATTACAAAAAAATCCGTTCCTTTAAAGTTGGTGCCTTCCTGTCTTATATTTAAATGTGTCTATCTTCTTCTTCTCATCTCTGGCTTGAATTCCACGTCCTTATCACAGGGCTCCTTTTTTACCCTGAAGATCCCCTGATAAGGAATACAGGTTTTACTTCTTCATCAAGACTGTAGGTTCAGGACACGCTTATGCAGCAAAGGGGTGAAGATCATCCAGAGCATGTCAGACTGCTAGAATGGGACATTCCTGGACAAACCTTGCGACTCTCCTAGGAGACCAAGGCTGCAGACTCCCAGCTTCAGAGAGCATGGAAAATAGGGACTGGCATGCTTGCCACTTGGCCAAAACACCCCCCCCCACACACACACACATACACACACACAGAGGGATTGAGAGAGAGAGAGAGAGAAAGACACAGACAGAGAGAGAGAATCCCCCTCAGCTTCCACTTTCTGGTGCACTGCTGCACAGCAGCTTCTCTAAATCCTTTCTCATCTTGACATGCATAAAGCATACTTCTACCACAATAATTTGTACCAACCGTGGTTCAAAATGCAATGAACTCATTCATTTTCTCTTTCTTCTGCATTTTGATGTAACGGTATTTGACTCTAACTAGTTTCTCCTATAGAGGGAGAAGAGATTCTGGCAGGACAGTTGGCGGAGGGGCAACCCCAGCAACGCCGTACAAGTCTATGAGATTATAGTTACTGTGTTCTTGTCTATTACATTTTCATTTGGGAGTGCTTCTGGTGAGTCACTGTAAAAGGCCCAGCCTACGTTACAAACAAAAATGCACATTTGTCATATATATGAATTATTTGACTTGCAAAAAGTAGATAGTTATGGTTCTATATTTAATTTTTGGTTTTGCAGGTAGAAGATGCTTATTGTACTGCTAGTTTTATTTGTACATTTAGACTTGCCTGAAATTATCTGAAGTTTCGTCACTATAGTCTAATTGGGAATTATCCTATAGTACTCAAACTATCTCTTAGATTACATTTTGATTTAGTGCTTAGCTCTTGGGGATGGGGAAGGAATTAAAAAACTGCAAAGAATTAACTACTGCACAGTAATTTATACAACGTGGAAGCAAACAAATACATCCATCTCATTTGTAGATAACAGGAGCCTGGGTACTTGAAATTCTCTACCTAGCAAGTGCTAGGAAATGATACAAACAGTTGTTTGACTGGCATGTTGTGATCTGGCTGCTTAATGTACATCACCTTGGCTTCCATGTAGTGAAACATGACATCTCATCAGACATTTAAAGGTGCAGAGTTGTTTTCAGCCATTATAAATTTAGATGGGAAATATCCTATTTGGTATGAAAGTAGTTGATGAGCAGACAGATCTGGTGGTTTACTGACTACCTGAATTAAATTTGAGCCGATTGGAATAGTTTTACTTGCTGCTCTGCTGAGATGTGTGTTTGACAGTCAACTCAAGGGAGTAACTGTGCTGGGAAAACTTTATAAATCACAGGAACCAAAGCCCTTCAAGCTTAACCCATGAGACAAGGTTGTGGTGACTTCTGTCCTCAGCAAGGGATAGAAAATTTTCTATTGCTCACTGTTGGTCAAAGGGTAGAGTAATACACTCAGATGGGAAGATGATAGATACATTATTAAATTTTGGGGAGAAGAATTGCGCACATCAAAACCCCTTAAGACATACATACTAGATGGGGTGGTGACACACCTATAACTTCAGCATTTAGGAGGCTGAGGCAGGGGGGATCGTTCTGAGTGTGAGTCCAACATGGCCTATTTATTGACACCCTGTCTTTAAAAAAAGTTATGCACACTTTTGATTAGAGAACTACTTTCTGAAGAAGGTAACTGAAGATCTGAGCAAAGTTTTAATGTCAAAGATATTAACTGCAGTATGGCTTACAACATAGAAAACCTCGAAATGTTTAACAGTGGGATAGCAATTGATTCAATTCAGAGTGATCCTATCATAAAATGATCTATAGCAACCTAAACCAATATGAAAAGATTATTGAGGCATAAAGGTGGTTCCAGTATTGGGTTGTTAGGAACTTATATGTGCTGTGTGCTCCAGCTTGTTAAGGAAAGTATATAAGGACACATGTGTGCATGAAAGTCCTCCTAAAATGTGTGTCAAAAAATTACCCTCACTTATCCCTATGGGGTAAGTTTTATTTTATTGTTTTCCTGCTTATTTGTATTTTCATAGTTCTTACAGCTTATGTATGCATTGATGTTAGTGAAACAACAACAAAATCCTAATTTAAGCAATCACCTTTAGTAGCTGAGCCATCTCCCCAACCTGCTACTTCTAATTTAAATAAACGAATGTACATAGAGAAGGTAAATGCGATCCTGAGATGACAGCAAGTGAAGGAGGGAATCCATGAATGCGACTGTGTGTTACCCGCTCTGCCCCTTTCCCCTAGGTGGTGAAGTGGGGAGTCCTCCAGGAATAAAAGACAACATTTTCAGCTTTCCTCACTGGTGATCATGACTGGATTTTGACCACCGAGCTTTCAGAACTTTTTAAAGAACTTTTACCAAGTGAATCGTTCTGTGAATTAATTTAGGACTATGATAGAAAAACTGCACTGAATTGTACAACACTCGGTAGATGGACAGTGAAATTATTTCTTTAGGTTTGGATCATATTGCTACAAAATGAAGACACAAAGCCAGGCGTGGCAGCACATGCCTTTAATCCCAGCACTCGGGAGGCAGAGATAGGAGGATTGCCATGAGTTTGAAGCCACCCTGAGGCTACATAGTGTGTTCCAGGTCAGCCTGGGCTACAGTGAAACCCTACCTCGAAAAATCAAAAACACAAAAACAAAATGAAGACACATAGTGTAATCTGTACTGGAGAGGAGGCAACATGAGTGATTCCTCTCTTTCTGGGACCTGAAACTTCTTCTTTCACATTTCATCATTATGTAGGTAATTTGCAGGACAGGATGGTAAGGGTGTCTCAAGTATTTAAACTGTGATGATGATGATAACTTTCTTTTCTTAGAATTCCCTCTGTTAAAATAGTCATGAATTTTGTCATGCTCATGCGGTTAATTAATTCCTCCTACCTACCTCCCAACATAATATATTATTAGACGTGACTGCGTCTAGAGAAAGGAAAGGGAAAAAAGTTTTTAAGAGTGCTATCCACTTTTTTCTTCTTTTATTTCCTTTATCAATGCAAGTGTTCATGTTTTCATCTCTGTGGGGTTCCTTCCTCACTGCACTCCACAGGCCCAGAGAAACTTGCTGGAACTCATACAAAACCCTCTCCTGTTACCATATTAGGAATCAAAATGCGTAGCAGAAACTCACTGCCAAGTCGAGATAATCAACAGGGAATGTCTATGCCTTCAAGCCAAATGAGTGAAGAAAAATGATCAAGGCAGCAAAATAAATAATAAAACCAAGTACTGATTTTAGATTATAGTTTTGTTATCCCACTCTAATAAGGATGTGCTGGAAATTTCTATACCTCTTGGCCATTCAGGTATAAGAATTTAGGTCTAATTTTACTGTGGATCAAGTTCACTCAAGGTCAAAAGTAGAGCACAGGGAAATTAACTATCCTTGCTTTATCAACTACATTAAAACTTTTATGGGGTTGCATGCCTCGTAAATATCCCATTATAGCATTCTGCAATAACTATATTTTTGATTTCTTTCACTTTTTTTATAGTGCTATGGATTGACCCCAGGGCATCACACATGCTAAACAAGTACTTTGCATGTGTCCTTAGATCATCACCCCCCCTCGCCCCCAGTTTTTGAGAGTTGGTGACTATATGGTATTTTTTCAGGAAACTTTCTGGTTACACTGTTTTTGCTCTAGGTGGAAATGGTTAAGATTAATTATATTTTACTTTTCCATGCATGGCACCTGATCTATCACAAACTTGGCTAGAAATAAAACTTTAATTAATACATGACCCAAATTAATAGATGTTTCAACATAGTGGTTCTGGAATCATAGCAAAGGACAGCAATGAGGGTTATACAGACGGCCCAGCAATTATCTAGTGGATTAAATAGACTATTGTGGAACTAACTGCCTGCTTTATTAAGACTGTAATGATTACACCTGAGAGTGTAATGATGAGAAATTTGACCTTGTAGCCACATTTTGTAACTTTTAAAGGAGGCAGAGGCAAGAAATGAGATCAGAGCTGAAGGTTTCATAAATCAAGGCAACAGGTGACAGGGGCATGAGTGAGTACAGTATTATAGACTCACGATGAAGTGAAAAATTCAAAGCCAATACAAAGTAATTTGTGTGCCTTCATCCTTTGGGAAATTATAATTATCAGAGAAATAAGGGATCCATGGTCAAGCTGCTTCTGGCCTTATAACTGAGACCAAAAAGAAAACAAAAAAAGTGGTCTACCAAATTTGGAGATGCAGGGACAAGTCATACAGGACTATCTTTGTTCTTTTATAACATGTCATCTTTTTTACCCCTTTAGTGCACACGAGGACACAGGCTGAAGTACCTTGTGAATAACCTTCCCAGAGTCTCAATAAGAATGCACACTGGACTTTCCTTTCCAATAAACCCACTAATGTCCACCCAGTAAGCAGCACATGTGGACTTTTCTGGAGGGTTCTTCCTTTCCTTTGCAGGAAGAGTAATCATGACTCCCTACCTCATTTCTTTGGCTGTTCAGCTTGCAGTTTGTGCAATTTCTGGTTCCTCGGTCATTGTGAGACTCTGCAAGGACTGGGACCTCTGGCAAGTGTGCAGCCACCTCGGCTTTAGAACTGCAGGCCAGAGTCGATCAACATTTGGAGGGGAATTCCTTGTCCTAGGGCTGGGGCGGGAAACCAGATCCTTGCTGCTGGCCTCTACTGTTCAGAGAGACTAGCCCTGAACTGCCTTTTCATCCATATGCTTTACCTCAAGGGTTAGAACAGTTCAAGGTAAGAGGAAGAAAACTCCTCATACATTACAGGTTCCCTATTCAACCTGCTCTGGAAGCAACATCGTTTGGTGGACCAGTGTTAGAAGGCAGTTCAAACAGGATCAAGGGGGCAAAACTATTGTTTGTAGGAGGAAGGACTTGCAAAGAGGTCACAGTAAATAAGATGTGGGACCTGAGCTATAGGAACAGAGGGCAGTGGTATGTTGCTCTTGGCATATTCCGTGAAGAACAACAGCCTCTATTCTGAAAGTGAGCTCAGCTCATCCTCAGCTTGGGAGTTGTGAGGATAAGAGAAAATCGTATCCTCTTCTGATGTTAGGAGGGGACATCAGAGGAGGTTGGATGTGCCTTGGAATTAAAAATCTGTGCTGTAGACAGATAAAGCCTACCTCTCATGAGGTCAAGAGTTGGGATGTGTAGTACACAAGACCTGAATCTCATCATGGGTCAGAATTTGTGTTTCTTTTTTTTTTTTAATTTATTTTTATTTTTTTTAAATTTATTTATTTGAGAGCGACAGACACAGAGAGAAAGACAGATAGAGGGAGAGAGAGAGAATGGGCACGCCAGGGCTTCCAGCCTCTGCAAACGAACTCTAGACGCATGCGCCCCCTTGTGCATCTGGCTAACGTGGGACCTGGGGAACCGAGCCTCGAACTGGGGTCCTTAGGCTTCACAGGCAAGTGCTTAACCGCTAAGCCATCTCTCCAGCCCAGGATTTGCGTTTCTGAGAACACGACCCTCTAGCTGTCTCTGGTCTGGCAAATGGCAGTTGTGTTCTAACATCCAAGCTCTGCTTTTAGGCCTTCCAGGGCTGTGTATGGGGCAAAGGGACAGTGGGGGCAGCTGAAGAGCCACAACCCATGGCTATGACTGCATCACCTATCAGCAAGGCTCCTCCATGTTTAGTGGACAGCATCTTTGCTTCTCGAAGCAATTACTAAGACATTTTCATGTACCTGTTTTCCTTTCTAGGCAGCTTATGATGCCAAATTTAACTTTGCTTTACTTAATATTAATGGGGGGAAGTACACAGAATATAATTAACTAGAAGTCAAAATCACCCAAGGGGGAATTCCAGTGATGGTAAATCCAGAGAAAACAGTGCGTGAGTCATGGAGAAGGAACAAAAGAATATAAATCACCTATTTGTCAGGACTTGTGCTAAGCACTGCCTCATGCCATCTTATTCACTATTTCTGCAGCTGAGGAGGCTCAGCACCAGTCATTTGGATTTCCAGGGTTTTAGTGATGGTTAGGGATCATGTTAGGATTTGAATCATGGTCTTTCTGACTTCCAAAGCAATGAGGTTCGCCTCTGCATAAAACGACGACAACAACCATAAAAAGAACAGACATTCCATGACTGCCCACGTGTGCTGGCATCTCTAAGCACCTTCAGCTGTAGCTCACTTTCTTCCTCCTCACAGTTCTGAGAGGAAGGTACTATGGTAAACATCTCCCAAAAGGGCACAGAGAGTTTGAATGTTTTCCTAAGGTCACACCTTAATAAATGGTATGTCTAAGATTTGAACCCTGCTTCTGACTTGGAGGTCTGTGCTAAGTCATGAAAATGATGAGAGATCAGACAGATATTAGTTCCGTGTAAGTTCTACCATGTGGCCATGGCAGAAGGAAGCAATGGGAAATTAATTGATGCCTGGTTCTAACTTTATCTCTGAGTCCTTGTCACTTCCTTTTCGTTCAAGTTCATTCTCATTTCCAGAATCTTTGGATGCTTAAGAGAATGCCTTGAACGAGGCAGAAATCAGGCCAGATGTGGCAGCATTGGAAAGGCTACATGTAAACTAATATTACATCTGTAAACAAAGATGTGCCTATGGTAGGACTGTGGGATTTTATTCCAGTCTTTATAGTTGGGATCTCTCTTATTTGCCACTGAGTGCATTTTTTTCTAAAATATACATTCATCTTGCCCTGAACTGAGAGGCTTGGGAGGCAGAGTCTGTGGTGCTAGTTAGGAACTTGTCAAGCCCCTGCATATTACCTGAGCTATAGCAAGGGATCATAGAATATGTTTAATGAATCCATTTTGCATTCCACACAGACAGGCCTGAATTAGGAGCATATATGATTCCAGTTAAATTAAGCATTTAAATTATGAGTCTTATTAAGAAGGTGCCCACTTCTCAGGTGGCATCATTCTCATGAGCTAGCATCTTAAAAAATATTTTATTTATTATTTAAGAGAGAGAGAGAGACAGAGACAGAGAAAGAGGCAGATAGAGTGGGCACGCCAGGGCCTCCAGCCACTGCAAATGAACTCCAGACACTGTGCCACCTTGTGCATCTGGCTTACTGGGGAATCAAACCTTGGTCCTTAGACTTCACAGACAAGCACCTTAACCGCTAAGCCATCTCTTCAGCCCTGAGCTAGCAAGCAACTTTTAAGACAGTTGTTCTCACTGGGCCTTTAGAGCATTTGTAGGTTCCATTTGACAGGAGAGGAGAAGTAAATTCAGATACAAGATCTCTAATTCCGTAGTAAACTGTGACAGACTGTCCCTTTAGTTAACAGTAGTAATGCACTGGCCTCCATGGCCTGCTGATGTAATTGCTCAGGACGTGAATGCTGTTTGTTCCAGCTGGACTCAGTGAAATAATACTATAGGAAGCACTTCCATGTCCTCACTCACACAGAGCCTGCCCAGATATATTAATCTCACAGTTGTCGTTTTATGATGGAATGCCACAAAGAAGGGCACATTTAGATTCAAGTCCAGCTGAAAGGGCTCCTTGACAATCTTTTTATTGACTGATATAAAAATTAGGGATTACAAATAAACATCGTTTATCCTAAAGACCTGGGAACCTCTTGACATAAAATTTCCATCAATAATTATGCGTGTGAACTCCAGTTGTGTTAAACAATGTGATTTAGCATCATGTGTGCTCAGAACTGGGTGAGACAAGTCACCCAGGTTTCATGGACACGAGCTCTATGTTTAGCAGCACATACCAGATTGCCACATAGCATAAGCCTTGAGTCAGGCTCACCTCTCTAGCTAGCTTGGCAGTGGGTATCCCTGTTTGTGGACCCAGGCTTGGAAAAGACTGACAGCAAATAAGAACTTCTTGTTCCCAATACTGTGGATCTCAAAGAGCATGGGGGAGATGTGTGTTTATTGGCAGATGAATGTACAAAGATTAATATGAGGGTTTATAAAGTATTTTGTGAGCACAGGATGAATTTGATTCTGGCTCCACAGTGATCACTCAGTAGTTTTATATCTATCATTTCACTTTTAAGGAGAGAAAAATGAATTTTACTAAGTTCAGCCATTATAGTTTCATGTGCCTGCTTGTGAAGTTCATAAAGTAATTGAGGCCTCCAGCCAGAAGGATAGCAACTTGTTTGCTCTAACAAACCAGCTATACCAGGCACCCAGTTTTTCTTTTAGCCTATGAAATGCATATTGGGGAACCAGGTTCTTCTGCGGTGTTAAGATGCTCACCTTGGAGTTATGTCTTCCTTTCTAACGGATAGAGTGGAATGCAGCCAAGGCTCGTATATAAGATATAACTCAGCATAATGTTTCTGGTGAAAACACCATTGACACATTTGTTGGAAAATTTGCTCTTGAGCTAGTAGCTTCTAAGGTGGTTGTTCTCTTTCCTTCCTTCCTTCCTTCCTTCCTTCCTTCCTTCCTTCCTTCCTTCCTTCCTTCCTTCCTTCCTTCCTTCCTTCCCTCCCTCCCTCCCTCCCTCCCTCCCTCCCTCCCTCCTTCCTTCCTCTCTTTCTTTCCTTTTTCTTTCTTTCTTTCTTTCTTTCTTTCTTTCTTTCTTTCTTTCTTTCTTTCTTTCTTTCTTTCCTTTTCTCTTTCTTTCTTTCTTTCTTTCTTTCTTTCTTTCTTTCTTTCTTTCTTTCTTTCTTCCTTCCTCTCTTTCTTTTTCTCTTTCTTTCCCTCCCTCCCTCCGTCCCTCCCTCCCTCCCTCCCTCCCTCCCTCCCTCCCTCCCTCCCTCCCTCCCTTCCTTCCTTCCTTCCTTCCTTCCTTTCTTTCTCTCCCCCCCCCCCCCAGGTAAGGTTTCATTCTAGCCCAGGCTGACCTGGAATTCACTATGTAGTTTCAGGGTGGCCTCCACCTCACAGGATCCTCCCTCCTCTGCCTCCCTAGAGCTGGGATTAAAGGCATGCACCACCATGCCTGGCAGAATTTACATTTCTATTGTTTCTCAGGAGATGTTGATGCTAGTCCTCCTGGAAGCCCACTTTCAGAATCACTACTCTAAGAATTTAGTATGTTTCCCAACCGGCCACGCCTCTTTCTTTTTCTTTGGGGCTGAATTGTTCCCCTTACCCACCATCTGTTTGTTGAATCTTAACCTTCAGAATCTCAGAATGGGACTGTCTTTGGAGACAGTCTTTAAACAGGCGATTACATTAATATGAAATTCTTAGGTGGACCCCATATAATCAGCTTAAGGCCTTAAGAGAAGAAAGACCAACTTCCTCCAGTAAAAACAATCCTGCTAGCCCATTGCCTCCAGACCAAATGTTAGTTCAACACTTCCTGGGGTTTCCTACTTGCTGGACTGCTCTGTGAATTCTGAGCTTGCCAGCCCACACAAAACAATCAAGCCATTTCCTTTCTCCCTTTTTTCATCTCCTGTTTTTCCTTTCACATATACTCGATTGGTTCTGTTTCTTGGGAGGATCTTGCCTTGTAAAATGTTTGAGTCCCATTGAAGTACATATTTGCTTGTGAATATTTTCCAGCCTCAAATACACCCCCCCTTTTTTTTGGTTTTTCGAGGTAGGGTCTCACTCTAGTTCAGGCTGACCTGGAATTTACTATGTAGCCTCAGGGTGGCTTCGAACTCAGGGCGATCCTCCTACCTCTGCTTCCCGAGTGCTGGGATTAAAGGTGTGCGCCACCATGCCTGGCATTTTTTGTTTTTTTTTGAGGGAGGTTCTCACTGTAGCCCAGGCTGACCAGGGATTCACTCTGTATTCTCAGGGTGGCCTCGAACTCACAGTGGTCTTCCTACCTCTGCCTCCCCAGAGCTGGGATTAAAGGTGTGTGCCACCACGTCTGGCCCTCATGCACACCTTTTATGGGATGACTACATTACCATTTATTAGATATGTCGGAGTTATATGGCATGCGGGGCTGCTCTTTCCTCATGAAGAGTATCTAACTGGTTCTTGTCACTGGGACTAAGCCTCAAATTGATTTTTTTTTTTAAAACAGATTTGTCACATTGATTCTCAAGTATGTAGTTGTTAATCCAGACTGAGGTTTAACCAGAAGTGCTAATTCAGGCTTTTAACATGCTGGGAATCACGAGGTATTTCCTGGGTGTATTTTGATGACTGAGTGCTTTACAAATGTCAGTACAGATGGGCAGGTTGTCTTACTATCTTCATTTTGATTCTCCCTAAACCCAGCCTCACAAAGGAGGATTTGAGGAGCTTTCCGAGCACACTCTCTCTCCACAACCAACCAGCTCCGGAGGAGTCTTGAGCTTTGCCGAGCTGTCTCGCTTTTCATCTTTCACAGCGGGGATTTTCCCTGCCTCGGGCACTGTTGTGAAATTTAGGGGCCAGCGGAGATGTGCAGCACCTGTGTGATTCTGGTTTTCTATTTAATTTTTTTTCTTTTCTTGACAATGTCCATAATTGTAAACAATATCTCATGTTAATTTCCCCCCTCCCTCACTTTCCTCTTTGAAACTCCACTTTCCATCATATCCCCTCCCCCTCTCAAACAGTTTCTCTTTTATTTTGATGTCATGATCTTTTCTTCCTATTTTCTTTTTCAGCCTGCCCATCCAGGAGGGTATTCCTCAAGCTGCCTCAAACAACAGAAACCAGAATGCTCAGCACTGATCAATTCTTGATAATTGCAGTGAAATATATTTTTTCACATTTGATATCCAGATTTCTTGTCCCCAAAGTTCAAACCTTGAATTTGTGTAGAGGCCCCGAAATTGACCTGTGTGCACAGGGCAGCACCTACTGGCCAAGTGTGATATAGCAGCTATAGGAAAAAAAAAGTAACTTCTACTCCCTGCAAGAGGGGACCTGTTACTTCTGAAAGTTTGTGTGATGGTTGACGGAAGCTTTTTATGGGAGAAACTGCTGCTATCTGACCTTGACAGGGAGATGGAATTTTACTCAAGTCTGCTGACAGAAGGGTGAAAAAGGGCTCAAGGTTTTAAGGGGCTGCAGTATGCTATGGTGCATTCCATCAGGAAAGCCCAGGGCATGGATGTCTTGTTAATCAAACTCTTCCTAAGCTTGTAGTTTCTAAAAACATTTTTAATATATTTCTTTCATGTGGCAATCTCCTATTGGTGAGCTAAATAAATTGAAGTAACATTCTTGTGACAGATATCGATAGGCCATCAAAATAATTGAGAAAAGACATTTATTCCAAAGTTGAAGAAGCAAACCTTGGTTTTGTCATAGGTTGTCATTGAGGAGCTCAGATTCCCAGCATCACGAATGCTAAATAAAACCTGATGGGTACTCTGCACATACTTGTTATCCCGCATATATGAAAGCTGATTCACTCAATATTAGGCTATAGCATTATTCATCACTGTCACCAGAATTCTGTTGGCTCTTGTTTAACTTTTTTACTTCAAAGAATTTTTGGTGAAATCCATAATAAATAGTGGAAGATAGATTATCCAGAAATCATCATATCTGTCTTACATATGTATGAAAGCCTCAAGAAACTGTGAAGGTTTATTCAAGGTCACACTATTTGATAGAGCCAGCACCTACATGATGTCCCAAACTTCAAGGAAAATCATCTTTTGGTATCTGTGGTAGATTGGTTCCAGGATTCGCACCCCACCCTCAGATGTGAAAATCTTATACTTTATATAATATGATGTGGCATTTGTATTCAATCTTTGCAGTCCTCCCACATACCTTAAATTATTTCAAGTCTATCTATAACACCAAACACAATGTAAATTTCATGGGAATAGTTATTACTGTGTTGTTTAGGGAATAATTGTTAGAAAAAGGTTAGAAGCAGGTAGAAATCTCTATCGCAAAAGAGGCCTTATTGTTGCTTAGTGGTTAGGGCACTTACCAGTAAAGCCAATGGATCCATGTTCAATTCCCTAGTATCCACATAAGGCCGGATGCACAAAGTGGCACATGCATCTGGAGTTCATTTGCAGTGGCTAAAGGCTCTGGTGTGCCCATTCTCTCTCTTTCTCTGCCTGTTTCTCTCTCTCTCTCTCTCTCTCTCTCATAAATAAATAAATAAATAAATAAAATAATTTTTTTAAAAAAGAAGTTTTACTGGAAGCAGGTCATAGAGGAACACTTCGCATCTCAGCTGTTAGGATGGTGGAATCATGGGGTACCCTAGCAGTAATGATAGGAAAACACCTTTGCATATCCTCAGCACAGATACAAAAGTTTGTGCTCTTTGGTGGCGCACACCTTTAATCCCAGCACTTGGGAGGCAGAGGTAGGAGGATTGCTGAGTTCGAGGCCACCCTGAGACTACATAGTGAATTCCTGGTTAGCCTGAGCTAGAGTGAAACCCTACTTCGGAAAAAAAAAGTTTTTGCTCCTAACTATTCTTTTCATGACTAGTTGAATCTAGGAGCACAGAACCCATGCATGCTGAGGGCTGACTGTGTTGGCTCTTGGTAGGGCTCATTACTTGATTACAGATTACTGTGGCATTGCTTGAAGGGGTAAAATTTTGCTTTGGTTCTTTCAAGCTCATGCATGGATTTCATGGGATTGTAATGTACTAGAAGCATAGCAATAGCCGAGACAGTGAATTTGGAGGTGAGCAGTCACATTTGCCAAGCCATAACCTTAGGTTATCAACTGACTTCACAAGCTGTGTGGTCTTAGGTGTTGTGTTTCTTCTGATACCATGGTTACCTGGAGGCTGTTTGAACAGAGGTGATCAGAATAGTCATAGACTTTGTAGCTCTGATTTCTGGAGATCTACTTTCTTGTAAGCAAGTAATCACCCAGTTCCCTGCCTTCATTCTCTCACTGTTGGTGGGAGATGTCACAAAGTACAGTTGACAGGGAGATTAATGTACCACACAAAAGCTAGAAGCTTTAGGAAGATGGAGGTCGTAGGAGAGGAGATTTCCTGTAAATGTGGCATTATGCTTGGTTCTACACATGGGTCATTTCATTAGATCTTCCACTGTAGCCAGTAGGAGTAGGTGTTATTATTTTTGTTTTGCTGGAGAAATTGTAGCTCAACTCAACAACTTGCCCCAGGTTTCCATCGACATCTCTGTGATATCATGCTGTGTCCCTAAACAATAAAGGTAATTTAGGTATAGAGGAGTGAGAGAGTGGCTGGGGACTTTGCATTCGACAGAGTATGAAGTGGGGATCCAAAGGTGGGAGTTAAGGTGGGACTCAGCATGTTCCAGTCATGTGACAACTAGGGTGAATGATGGTCCCTAAAATTGTTTTTGCATTTACTCATATTACTTTGGTATGTTCCGAAGAACTGCACATGGAAATGCTTTTACAAAGCTATAACTGCTTTTCTTAAATGACATTATTCTTGTGGATGGCAATAATTAGTTTGTAAACATTTTTTTACAAGAAAAGCAGAGATAAAAACATCTGACTGGTGGTTCTCAAAGTTTGCTTTTATCATCCATGTCAGGATCGCTGGAGGATGTGCGGGACATGCAAACATTCCGGTACCACCCCGATCTGTGGAAATGGGATTAGCAATGTGTATCATTCCAAGACCACCAGATGACCTAAAGCTACATAAGGCTGAGGACCACTACTTCACTCTGTAAGATGAGCACATGAGGATTTAAATTTATTTCATCATTTATACATTAAAAGGTAACTTTAAAAACAAATTTAACAACAATTATCCAATGTACTTCATAAGATGTAGCTTTATTTCCTGACTTCTTATAGACTAGAAAGTAGCTAAGATGCAGATAGTTCCTAGTATAAATAAAGCCAATGAAAGTTTTATTTTTCCTTTTGGCCAATATATGCAAACATTTTGACTTAACTATAACATCTTAATAATAAGAACATTGCATCTGTACTTAAAAAAATTGTTTTAGAGAGAGCAAGAGAAGTGGGTGGGTGGGAGAGAATTGGTGCAGTAGAGCCTCCTCCATTAAAATCCAACTCCAGATGCTTCTGCCACCTAGTGGGCATATTTGACCTTGCACTTGAGTCACTTTGAGCATCTAAAGTTGTATCTGGAGAGTTAAACATGGGTTCTTAGGCTTCACAGACAAGAGCCTTAACCGCTAAGCCATCTCTGCAGCCCTCATCTGCACTTTTACTTGCTCTCTTAGCATATTATTTTTTTTGCGACTACCTCCTGAAGATAATGACTAAAATTTTAAAAGGCAGAAAAAAATATTCAGATTACCACAATTTGTTATGTCACATGACTATCTGCATTTAAGAATAAGTACATCAAAAACCTATGAAACTTAAAAAGCACAAGGAAAGGACATATATTCCTTCTCGTCGCTACCCTATTTCATTCCCCCAAGAAAAGAAATGACATTGAAATAGTAAGATTCTAAGATTACAAGGCCTCAAATGAGACTAAGCACAGTGATACTGGACCATGTGCTAATGTCAACTTGAGCTAATTAGGCAGGGAGGAGAAGGTGTTTAGAGAGCACATGGTGGTCATTGATTATTGATTTTCACAGTGAACGAGACAGCGAACCAGACATGAAAGAGAGGTTTGGAGAGGAGCCAGCTGCAGAGCTGGGAAAAAATATTAAACAGTAAAATTGATTTTTGATCCTCTAATATAAAGTTTTCCTCACTTTCTTTGTTCCATATATTAAACCTTTCTTTTTAAAATGGCAATATGGGGCTGAGTATATGGCTTAGACAGGACAGTGCTTGCCTAGCATGCATGATTTCCTGAACTCCTCACACTCTGAGGGTGGAGATAGGAGGACCAGAAGTTCAAGCTCATCTCGGCTACATAGTGGGTTGGAGGCCTGGGCTATGTGAAACTCTGCCTCAAAAAATAAAGCAAAATACTATCGATGACTTCTCCCTGAAAGTATTTACCAACATATTATTATTATTATATTATTGCTTTTTGTTTGTTTGTTTGTTTTTTGAAGTAGGGTGTCACTCTAGCCCAGGCTGACCTGGAAACTAACTCTATAGTCCAAGACTGGCCTTGACCTCATGGTGATCCTCGTATCTCTGCTTTTCAATTGCCTGGATTTTGCAAATGTTTTGATACTTATTATTGACAGAATTTACTTGTATAAATTAACATTAATACTTTAAAATGTACTCCTGTCTTCTGAAATAGAAGTACATATTTTATCAAATATGTTTGTCAGCAGCCATTGTTACATATTTTATACTACAAGAGGTACTAAGATTCATGCTTAAAATGTAATATCTGGTCTCTGTCATCAGGAAAATTACGGTCTGGGTGTCTGGCAGCTGAAAGCCAAGAAAATAATTGAGCACAGTAATCTCAATGCTATTTTTAGATAGTACTCAATTAAAAGCCAAACTAATTATTTTTACTTATTTATTTATTTTGTTTTTTGAGGTAGGGTCTCACTTTAGCTCAGAATGACCTGGAATTCACTATGTAGTCTCAGGGTGGCCTTGAACTCATGGCCATCCTCCTACATCTGCCTCCTGAGTGCTGGGACTAAAGGTGTGCGCCACCACACCTGGATTAAAAAAAAAAACAAAACTATTTAGTCATTTATTAGAGAGAGAGAATGAGAGAGAATAGGCCTTCCAGGGCCTCCAACCATTGCAAATTAATTCCAGATGCATGTGCCACTTTGTGCATCTGGTTAATATGAGTACTGGGGAATTGAACCTGGGTCCTTAGGTTTTGCAGGCAAGCGCCCTAATCACTAAGCAATCTTGCCAGCCCCTAAAGTATGCAACTCTTACTCTATGCTGTAGCAAACAGTATTTTTACTTGTCATTATGAAGCCCATTTTTTGTATCCTGTTTTCACACATGCATATCATTATACTTTGCTCATATTCACTCCCTCATTATTTTCTCACGTCTCCTCTCCCCTTCCCACTTCCTTCTTCTCCCTAAATATTCTCCTTTCTGTAAAGTGTGAAATTCATTTAATGAAATGAACACATTTCCCCACTGGTTCAGAAGAGCCTGGCCTGTGTTGCAGCAAGGGCCTTCTACCCCAGTGCTCCCTTGTTTTGTGGATCAGTCTCACCCTGTATATTGACCTTTCTGAAGTACAATAAATACCAGACACTATGGAATTCATGGTGTTCTCATATTTTGGCAGAAAGGATGTAAGAGCCAAAGGAAGGGTAGGATTACTTACAACGTGCTCCCCCCCAGACACAAACTTGCCTGGATATCCATGACTTCACAGTGACTGATACTACCTACACAAGACCATCATAATAGGAGGAAAAGATCATGACATCAAAATAAAAGAGAGACTGATTGAGAGGGGGAGGGCATATAATGGAGAATGGAGTTTCAAAGGGGACAGTGGGAGGAGGGAGGGCATTACCATAGGATATTTTTTATAATCATGGAAGTTGTTAATAAAAAATTTTGAAAAACAAAACATACTACATGTTTAAAGTTTCTAAAATTGTTGTACAGAACTTCATATCTAGCACCAAACAATTAAAAACTACATTTCTAGGCACAGTAGCTAGTTTAAGACACAGAGTATTATGAGTTTTTATAGCCATAATATGTAACAAAAGCAGCAAGGCTGGAGGTATAGCCCAGTGCTAGAGCACTTGCCTAGCACGTGGACATAACTGACTTGTATCCCCAGCCCTGTGACCCCCACTTCCAATTCAACCACTGTTCTAGGCACTTTAAGAATATATCTCTAAATTTATTAAGGATTAATTTAGAAAAATATCTTTCATCCAAGCCATGCAATGTATTTGAGTCACAAATTTCTCCATTTAGGAAAATCCAGTTAGTGAAACCCTGGATTCCTTTTTTCACTGAGTGTAGTATGATATCCTAATTTTTTTTTTGCTTTTTGAGGTAGGGTCTCACTCTGGCCCTGGCTGACCTGGAACTCACTATGTAGTCTCAGGGTGGCCTCAAACTCACGGTGATCCTCCTACCTGTGCTCCTGAGTGCTGGGATTAAAGGCATACGCCACCATGCCCAGACCTATGACATCCTAAATTTAATGTTATGTTATTTTTGATAACATGTGTCAGCTTAAATGTATCTATCTGTCCCTTGATCTTACTATGTTCTTACTCACATCCACTGTACTACTTGAGTATCTGTGCCACACACAGGCTAGGAGGAGAACTAGATTTCTAAATCAAGTAGACCTGGACTACTCTCAAAGCCTTGAACTATTTCTCTGCTCTATAACTGAATTACCCAGGGGAATTTTTGAAAGGCAGAAATCAATGAATCATACTTCTTCTTTAACCAATCCTCCTTTCCACCTTTCCTTTTGTCCTCGCTCATTTTTGACAAACATGTTTAAATAATTTTTAAAAATTATTTATTTATTTGAGAGGGAGAGAGGGAGAGGGAAATAGGTAGGGGAGAGAGAGAGAGAGAGAGAGAGAGAGAGAGAGAGAGAGAGAAAATGAGAACACTAGGGCTCCCAGCTACTGCAAATGAGCTCCAGATGTGTGTGCCCCATTGTTCCTCTTCTTACGTGGGTCCTGGGGAATCAAACCTGGGTCCTTTGGCTTTGCAGGCAAGCACCTTAACCACTAAGCCATTTCTCCATCCCTGACAAACATGTCTTTTTTTTTTTTAAAAAAAAATTTTGTTTATTTATTTATTTGAGAGAGACAGACAGAGAAAGAGGCAGAAAGAGAATGGGCACACCAGAGCCTCCAGCCATTGAAAACAAACTCTAGATGCATGTGCCACCTTGTGCATCTGGCCTACATGGGTACAGGAGAATCAAGCCTCGAACTGAGGTCCTTAGGCTTCACAGGCAAGTTCTTAACCACTAAGGCATCTCTCCAGCCCCGCAACAAACATGTTTAAATGTGGGTTATGTACATGGTCCAATAATATAACAAAAAATAATGTAATTGTGTGTGGAATATAAAAAGTTTTCAAACATTGAGAGTTTAATGATATTCATCTACTTCACTTTATTCATAATGGTAATTAGGGAGGTAATTTGAGGCAGATAGGCTAATCCATCTCATGAGAACTTTCCTGTACAGGTATGTCATTGCTAAGATTAAATATATGGTGTAGATGTCTTAACATCTGAGACATTAAGCAGAATAAAATGTCATCTTTTTTTTTTTTTGAGGTGTTTCAAGGGAAATCTGGTCTATTTAATTCTGACTTAGGCATCACATTTTATTGATGTGAGTGGAAACAAGTTTCTTTTAACATAAATAATTTCCTGACCCAATAGTTTGTGCACCTATAAATGTGTGAATTCTGTATGTGTCGACCTTTAAGATAAGATGTAAGAGCAAGGGATGGGTTATATACCATAACATCTTGTTGATATTGACATTTATGAGTTTAGGCGGGCTCATGCCTAGATATGGAATCACCCTGCATCTGTTTAAATACTGACATAGCCATCTCTCTCATTCAATGGTTGTGAACGGTCTGCCCAGGTTAAACCTGATAAAGTGCTGGAATTTCTGCCTATACTTGTTTTTCTAGCTGCCTTTTCACTATTTCCAATTTTTCCTTTCCAGTAAAAGAAGCATTTCCATTTCAATGGTGGCTTCAATGAGATCCTGAATCATGCTCCTATCCACGGGTCCATCATAATTCAAGTTATTGCTTCGCTACATAACCTTACAATTTACCATTGCTTACATTGAGCTGTAAGGGCTATATGACCAGTTTATGTACTTGTCTAATCTTAAATAATTCACTTGATATCTGAGTAAGATTGCAGCCCAAACCACTGTAACACGATACTCCTTCAATGGCCTCCTACTATGACTTCTAAGTTGATCAGAAACAAGGCATCTGCTGGCATGGTAGTTGGTGATGATCCTTGCTCTCTCAGCATTGAACTGTGTGGAGATGGTAGGACTGGCAGGGGAACACATCAGTGGAAAAGTTCAGTAGCCATTGCCTGCCCAAAGATCAAAAGAAATGAGGTGTGGGGGGGAGGCAGAGAGAGGGAGAAAGAGAGAGGAAGGGAAGGGAAGGAAAGGGAAGAGATGAGATGAGAAGAGAAAGGAAGGTAAGAAAAGAGAAAGAGGGAGGCTCACAGGTCTATTTTCAGGATTACCTGCTCAGAACAGAACAGACACAATGCTTTTTATTTTTAAATTAATTAGCTGGACTAGATTAATCTTGATTAAACTGACTTTGTATTTTATGGATAGCGGACATGAATATTCCTTTTTCTCATTTTGCATCAGCTTAAGTTGACAAACTTTTTCTGTAGCCTTTTTCTTTATTCTTTATACTCCACCCTGTGTGCAATGAAATGGGGAAGAGGAAATAACCTCCCAGGTGGTTATTATTGGTATGTGTGATTTTATTGGTATCTATAATGTGGTTCAGTTTGATTTAAGTATATTATAAAATTTACATATATCATTGCTTACTATTATCACATGTGGTTTTTCACAATGACAGTGTGAAAGTGAACATGGGTTTTGTTGTTATGTTAGGAACTGAAAACTATTCTTTCAAAAATGGTGTGGAATGATTAATTTGGCTTTGAATTGTTGTCCACAGTGTATTCCTATAGAGACTTGCCTAATTAAGAGTATCTAAAAAGATAGGGTCTTGCTCTAAAAAAAAAAAGAGTATCTAAAAAATATATGTATAGATGTCTATGTATGTGTATATGTTCTGTATGAATATTTATGAGTGTTATGCATGAGTATGTATGTTTGGGGGTGGACATGTATGCGTATGTGCATGCACGTGTGTGTGTGTGTGTGTAGAGGTCAAAAGTTGATCTTGTGTGTCTTTCTTTTATATCTCCGCATTTTTTTCCTGTGGCAGAGTTTCTTGCTTGAACCCAGAGCTCACCACTTGGCTAGTCTGGCCAGCCAGCTTGTCCCAGGACCCCCTGTCTCCACCTTGCAAGCAGTTAGATTGCAGGAGAGCCACCATGGGTGCCAGCAGTTCTATGGGCTCTGGAGACCCGATTTCTTCTCTTCAGGCTGGTCCCATAGGTGCTTTATCCACTGAGCCATCCCCACAGCCTGAAAACATATTTTTAAAAGACTGAAATGCAGAAGTCATTTAAATGCTCTCACAAAGGAAGATCCAGACTGTATTTTGCAGAAACAATGGTGCATTGCTCTCACATCTTTCTTTAAAGAGCATTAATTTTGTGGGGATTTGTGCTGCTCATGTGGTGTGGATGTGGTACATTTTTTAGTAGGAATTTAAACTATATGTGGAGAGCTTTCAACAAAGGATTAATATTTGCCATGCAGCTTGCAAAATTGCTGTAGTGATAGCCTCATTTTTAGTTGTGACATCTAGCATTCTGCCCATTGTCTCACAAAGCTCATACACGGGTCTGAGCTCCCTGGTATTTTAAAATTCTTTGGTTTCTGATCACAACAAATCAGCCATCCTGAATAAAAATAAATCCATTTATTTCTTTCTATAGCTTTCCTAAGTGGTATAATCATGTGTAATTCTTACTGTCTACTCAAAACTGTTGGAGGATCAACTGAAGATTCTATTTCAATGAATACAAAAGATAATGCCTCTTTTTTTTTTTTTGTCACTGCTCTTGGCAAAATCTTTTCCACATTCAAAGAATAATGAAAATGGGCTACTCTAGCTCTTGGCCATCTTGCTAATACATGCTTTGGAGTTAATGGCCTATGAGCTGTGTTGTTCTTTATTAAATTAAAAATTTCCATTCCTAAGGAGCTTTTAAAAAAATCTTAAGAAATATGATTCTGCCATCCTAAATGTATAAACTCTGGAACTGGGGAGGATGTTTTGAAAGCTGCTTTTATTGTTGGCTTTGAAAACTGTTGTCCTTTATTATTTTTGTCATGTAGTTTTCAGTGAGTGTTTCTAAAATGGTGACTCTAGTACTTTGCATCAAAATTATCAGCAGCTCATAATATGCAAATACTTGATACATTGTCATAGAAATACAGAATCAGAATCACAGAGGAGGGCCTGGGCACTGCATTTTAAACACATATTCCAGTAATTTCTTATGCTTGCACTGACTGGAAATAACTCCTGTCATCTCTGGGCTAGAGACTGTGATTGATCGCACAAATTATGATTTTACTTTAGCCCTAGCCATATCATTTGCATTGGGTAGCTGGACACATTAAAGACTTTGAATTCACCTTAAAGAGTAGGGAAATTAAACTAAATACTCTTGGATACCTCCACAGTAGCATTTGTCAATGAATACTGTGCTGTGGTTGAACTGAGTTGAATCTCCCCAATCTCTAGATAAGGTGGCATTCTGTGGCATGATAACAAAAGGTACATGAGTGAAATATGGAGCAAGTGTGTGGTATAGAGTAATCATAGAATCCAGACAAACTAGATTTGAGTTCTTTCTCCATAATTATAGTCAACTTACCTACTGACCAGTACATTCACTTCTGTGTTAATTACCTTACTTGTTGCTGTGATTAATACCTGAAAAAAGCAGTTTAAGGAGCTGGAGAGATGGCTTAGTGGCTAAGGCCTGTGAAGCCTAAGGATCCAGGTTTGATTCTCCAGGTCCCACATAAGCCAGATGCACATGGTGGCGCATGCATCTGGAGTCCATTTACAGTGGCTAGAGACCCTAGAGTGCCCATTCTCTCTCTCTCTCTGCCTCTAATAAATAAATAAATAAATACATAAATAAATTTAAAAAAGTATGTTTAAAAATAAAGAAGCAGTTTGAGGAAGGAAGGGTTAATTTCAGCTTTTAGTTCTGGGGGCTACATTCCATGATAGTGGGGAAGACGTGGCAGCAGGAGCAGAAGACTGGCGAGTCATTATTGCATCCATAGTCAGGAAGGAGAGAGCAAAAAGGAAATGGGGCCAGGCTATTAAAATCCGACGGGTTGCCTCCAAAATGCTTGGTTCATATTAGCACCTAGCTAATGGCAACATCTTATATTTCTGTTCTTTTCTGCCCTTCCTTTTCTTTTTCATCCCCTTTATTATTTTCTTCCTTTCATTTGCTCCTGTTTTGTGCTTCCACTCTTTTTCTTTCCCTCCCTCTCTGTCTTCCTGTTTTCCAGGCTGTCCTAAATTCACTATGCAGACAAGGCAGGTTGTGAAATCATGGCAATCTGCCTGTCTCAGCCTCTCAAGTGCTGAGATTATAGGCATTGGCCACTACACACAGTTTAAATTGCTTCCTTAACAAAATATTGTTTCACTAGCTATTTTATTAATTTAGGGCTTATCAGTTAAAATAAAATTTTGGGAAAAATATAGAGAGCACATATTAGAAATTTCACAATGTACTATTAACTCAGTATGTTTATACAAGTGGTTAACATATATGGTTGCTGAAAGATTTGATTTATAAAATAATATCATGGTTTATTAAAAATATCCTTTGAGAGCCGGGCGTGGTGGCGCACGCCTTTAATCCCAGCACTGGGGAGGCAGAGGTAGGAGGATTGCCGTGAGTTCGAGGCCACCCTGAGACTCCATAGTGAATTCCAGGTCAGCCTGGGCTAGAGTGAGACCCTACCTCGAAAAACCAAAAAAAAAAAAAAAAAAAAAAATCCTTTGAGTCAGAACTGAGAGTATCACATTTTTATTTCTTGCCATGGTTCATAAATGTGAATGAGAACAACTGGATGACATACCATTCTTTGCAAGGAGACAAAGAAGACCCGTGGGTAATAACAGACAAGTGACTGCATCTATCATGGATTGTAGTTTTCTAAACATTATGGATGACAAAATTTCTAGCCATGGAGATACATCCCCTTTATAACACTCACAAATGGTTCCTTTGGACTGAAAGGATGCAAGATGTAGGCACAGAAAAAATCCTAGAAAAAGAAGGCAAGACTCCTGTGTGATTCAGAGCATGTCCTTGTGCAGTTTTCATGACATGCTTAGCTCTAGAAGTCAGGATTTATAGTGCCTGCTTCTCCTATAAGTTCTCCTATGAGTTGGTCATAGAAATTCCTCCATAGACATTTCTACCACTACAAAAGTCACATGTTCAAACATGTAATCTTTTTCCTGATTTAGTACTGTTTCTGTTTATTTGGAAAAAAGCATGACAAAATATGTGTGTGTGTGTATGTGTGTGTGTATGTGTATAAAAGGGTATAGGCCCTCTGTGGTAAGATGTGCCCAGGGAACTAGAGAAAAGTCACAAGGGCCATGCAAACTTATTCCAACCTAGTTCTGCCTATCACCTGCACAGCTATACAGCAGGTTGGAATATTTGTACCGTTAATGAGAAGAAAAAGTAAATTTGCATGGAATGTACAGGGTGTTCTGCTGTTGTTGTTTGAAACAAGGTTGCACAGCTTAGACTCACTTTCTATCCCTGACTAGCCTTGATGCTGTAACCCTTCTGCCTTTACTTCCCTGTGCTAGAATTACAGGCAGGCACCATCATGCCTGGTGAGCTTTTCTGTTTAACATATCAAACTGACACTTAGGTTTATGACAAACTGATGGTTATTGTGAGCATTGTGCATTAACTATACCATATAAAATGCCGATATAATTATAAAAGCTCAACTTCCTAAGAAAAAAATAGATGCAATTAATTACATATATTGGTGAAACCACCCTAGTTCCCTGAATTAATTTTTATGCCAAAGATGAATAGTCTCTGCCTCTCCATATGTTGATATTACAGAAAACTTAAGAACATTCACTGAGTATTTTAACCTGTCTTCTATTGTTACAGCATTTCTTACAAACAGTTGACATTATAAGCAACTTCTAAAGTGAAGAAGAACATTTTAATTGTCTACAATAGAATGTATATAAAAGAGAATTGTGTAAATCTTAAATCAACTACTTATAGAAAATTATGAAAATAGTTATGATTTTCTAGAAATATTTAAAGAAATCTACATGGTTGATACTTGTTTCATGTTTGAAAAGTGAACTATAACTTTTTAAAAAAATATTTTTATTTATTTGCAAGCAGAGAGATAGAATGGGTGCACTAGGGATTTCAGCTGCTGCAAACAATCTCCATATGCATGTGCCACTTTGTGCATCTGGCTTTAAGTGGGTACTAGGGATTCAAACTAGGGTCATTAGCCTTTGCAGGCCTTAACCATTCCTTAACAGCTAAGCCATCTTTATAGCCTCTAACTATAATTTTTATTCTTGGTAATGACTTTGTTTGATAGGCCATTATTCTAAACCTCACTTAGTTTAAAAATAGAATCTTTTAGTTAAATATGAAAGGGGCCTTAAACGTCACTTTAATCTTTTCATTGAGAAATCTATTTGTCCAGACAAGATGTGACTTGCTCATAGTTATGGCTCTAATCATGCTAGAATTGAGACTAGAACTTCTTAGTTTCTTCCTAATTAAACTTAACTAAGGTGGATGACAAAAGGGCAAGTCTTCATTTCCAGTCTCTTTAGGGGACCATTGCTGTCTCATAGAATTACCATCTCTTTAAGGAGAAATGTATAATATGTGCAAAAGTATTCTTCTTTCTGTGGGATACCAGTTAGATACCATATTGAAGATTATAAGGTGGGTAGGAGAGGGTAGAGATAGCAGAAGTGTTGAAAATGGTAGAAAATTGAGATAAATTAAGATAAGGACAGGTTAAAATATTCACCATGATCATGGTTTGCAGTGATGTGTCTGATCTCAAATTCATTTCCTTCATCCCCTACAGGCAGGTGATGAGGCAGATATATTTATGTAAAATGGACTCTGAATGACTTTATTAAATGGTCTTGAACATGTGTTAATGCTGAGAAAGAGAGCCAGCAGAGTACTCTAAAATCTTTGGCTGGGTACGAGATTACGGGTGAGAGGTAGGAGGAGATGGAGACTTGGAGCAGCTGTGAGATTGCTGTAAGGGGTGTCCACTGACCACAGACACGCCAGATTCTAGGCACAGGGGACTCCTGGAAACTGCTAAATTCAGGGCACTGGATATCTTGGCAAAGCATTGACTACATTACAGAAATTATCATTATAGATGTTTATAAACCCAAACACTAAGAAATGGTAAGAATAACCAGTGACTATTTTAACAACAGCATAACAGACGTGGAATATACCCCATGTGACAGAAGGCAAGACAATAAAAAGGGAAGGAAAGTATCTAAAGCCATGTTTGGAGAAAAGCATGGCTGTTTCTCTCAAGGTAATATTTATATAAGGTTTTTTTTTTGTCAAGTATTAAATGACTTTTTCTCTGAAGAATATGATGCTTTTCTAGGGAATGATGTTTAAAATAATTTTTACCTAATAGCAGGGTAATTATCTATTGAAACCTTAAGGGGTAATTAAAGGTCAAAGATAAACCAGTGCTGATTTAAAATATCAGTTCTGTAGCAAGAAAATAGCAGCAGAGCCCTGGTAATGACATTTGCTATCACTACCTACTTAAGCATTTTTGAAAAGCTTGATTTCTTTTTGACTCCACAGTTTGTCTAACTTACTCCCTTAATGATAATCACTTAATCTTCTTCTGATAGGGACAGTCTTTGAAGATTTACAAATTTTGGTATCTGTTTTCACCTAAGACACAATGAGACATTGTTGTGTAGGCTTTATTTTCTTTGTTTAGCATGCTCATATTTAAGCACATTTGCATGAATTAAGAAAGTTGAAGGTATTGAACTTATGGTCACAATTTGTTACTGTTTCTCCAGTTGACAACTTCAGCTAACACACTGATTTATTCTGAAATTCATAATTATTTGAAGATATAAGTGTAGATTAATTTATAATTTTTCCTGACACAATTTTGAATTAGAAATAGCAGCATTTTGCCACCAGTAATTTTGGTATTATGACTGTAATGTTAATGGTGGGGTGGACATTTGGTGGGGTGAGCTTAAAGATCTGTTGTTTTTGACATTAATCAAACTTGAAAAATCAGTGAATAAACATAAGTATCGATTGAGCATCCACAAGTAGAAAACAAATCATGTAACAATCCTAAAAATAACTGATTACATAGTCCTGATCTTTGAAGAGTTAGTACAGGAAACTAGATTTTGACAAAGGAGTTGATTTTGATAGTAGCGGTAGCTGTTTACTACACATTTTTTTTTGTAGCAATAACTATTACCAGAAAAAAGTAAACAATTAAACAATAACTCAAAGATTTGGGTATTAAACACATATGTATAAACAGATTAGGGTTACAATTTCTATGGAATTCGGGAGAAAGCCAATTAAACCTGTCATAAAATAAATGTGATATTTTGTCGCATCTGCCACCAACATGGAATCAACTTTCATCCTTGTTTGTTGATATGCTAGCATGTCAGAGGAAATGATAGCACTGTAAGTCAAAATCACCGTAGCTCTAAGTGTACGGAACTCTCTACTTCCCAGGGCAGAGTGTTAGTGACGTTTGTCAAAAGAGCTCATTTGCCTGTAACTCAGAGTCAGGAAATGTAAAGCTGTTCAAATCTTTTATGTGTGTAGGCTACACACATTTTATATGGTAGAGTTAGCTCCTTTCTTTTTTTATTGAGGTAGAGTCTCACCCTAGGCCAGGCTGACATGGAATTTGCTATGTATTGTCAGGGTGGCCTCGAACTCACGGAGATCCTCTTACCTCTGCTTCCCGAGTGCTGGGATTGAAGGCATGCGCCACCATACCCGGCTGCGTTATCTCCTTTCTAAGCGATCTTTATACCTTGTCCAGATATAGCTACTTGCTTAAGTAGTCTTGTTTTTTTTATCTCCAAGAATTAGAGAACTGTAGACATGGAAAAAAAACTAATTTTTTTTTTTGGCATGAAAACCTAATCATATAAAATTTGGTTCATATTTGGTGTGTGAAATATCACATACATGTTTCTATAAATGCTTTTCTACCCCATTACAATGAGCATATACGTTTAGAGGCACTGAGAACAAATAGTGATGTGTCTGTTGGGTATTTTCAAAGCTGGAAACTCTCCTTGCGTTTCTATATCTCTTGTGCAATTCAGTAGTCAGAGAAGTATAAAAACCTGGTACATGTGGAGGACTTGCCCTAACTACTAAAATGCCTTCTCTTTCATTTCTGAGAAACCTCCTTCAGTAAAATGATCACCTCACAGTCTACTCTCAATATTACATTTTATAGAGCAGGAGAAATCCTCTGGCTGAATAATGAAGATGCAAATAACACCCTGTAAGATCCCAGTTTCTAGAGGCAATTTCCAAATAGGTATGATCAAGGACAAGTTAGATGTGTGGGGACCATCTTTCACAACAGTGTCCTAGAGATGAATTCATCTTGTTAATAGTATGTTGACATAAAAAAGACAAAGAGAGAGAGATTTGCATCTTTAAGAATGGTGCAGGCCTTCACATGATTGAGAACTGAGAAGTGCAGTGTAAAAATTCACTCTGTAGTTTTTATTTTCTGGTGTCTGAGTAATCTGGGGATTTAGTCTTCTATAAGATAAAAGAGCTTGAAAGCTCTCACAACAACAAATAAATCTAATTAAATTCGGATTATTCCACTATATGTTTCATCTGATATTTTATATTCTGTAAGGGACAACATCAAAATGTACATAAAAGGTAGAGGAGCAAAAGGAATTATTATTTTTTGGGGGGAACACTTTTTTTAAAATCACGTTATCTTGAATAATCATCTGTACTGTGTGAATTTATTTAACTCTTGTGTTGTATTATATATGAGTGGAGTGGAAAGATGTACATCTGTTCTATAAAGCAGTGTAAGGGTTTCTGTCATCATATCATGAACAAATGTTTCATTTGCTGTATTGAGGTGTAGACAAGCCTCTTATAGTACATTCATGGAAGACATAGCGAGTAACCTTGAATTTATTATACATGTTCCTGATCATCACACATTATTTGGGAGAAAAAGTTATATTTCATTTACTGCCAAAAAGTGACTACATTTAAAAACAAATTTTCAGAGCCAGGTGCCTGAGCTAGAGTGAGACCCTGCAACAAACAAACAAACAAACACACAATAAAACAAACAAAAAATCTCCAACTGAACAAACAATTTTTGGGGCTGGAGAGATGGCTTAGTGGTTACTTGTCTATGAAGCTTAAGGACCCAGCTTTGATTCCTTAGTACCCACAGATGTACATGGTGGTGCAAGCTTCTGGCATTCACTGGCAGTGGCTAGAGGCCCTGACACACCCATTCTCTGTCTCTATCTGCCTCACTCTCTCAAATAAATAAATAAAAACAAAATATTCAAAAAAATTTTTTCATAGGCTGTTTAGGAAGTCAAAATGGAGCTTGTATTATGATTTTATAGCTTCTATAACATCAAGAGTCTCTGTTCAGAGTTTGGAGAATATGTCATTGGTCATTGCTTGAAAGTGCTAACACTGCCTTCTCCCTGACTCTCCATGAGCAGGACTTAAAGGAAAGCAGTGAAAAGTACCATTTTAACAAGATGGATTGTTTCAAGAAGGGCAATAGGTGTACACTATCAAATTTTTATCAAGGCAAACTATGTTTCAAAATTCCTTACTTTTTATTTTTTTTAATTTTTTTGTTCATTTGTATTTATTTATTTGAGAGTGACAGAGAGAGATAGAGACACACACACACACACACACACAGAGAAGAGAGAGAGAGAGAGAGAGAGAGAGAGAGAGAGAGGGAGAGAGAGAGAGAGGGAGAGAATGGGCACGCCAGGGCTTCCAACCACTGTAAATGAACTCCAGACGTGTGCGCCCCCTTGTGCATCTGGCTAATGTGGGTCCTGGAGAATTGAGCCTCGAACTGGGGTCCTTAGACTTCACAGGCAAGCGCTTAACTGCTAAGCCATCTCTCCAGCCCTTCCTTCCTTTTTAAACTGACAGATAACATGTATTCATTTGTGAGATATGCCACATATTGAAGTCCATCTAGGTAAAGCTAGTAATGAACAAACATCTTACCTCCCAGTTATTCTGTGGTAGAACCCAGCAGCTCCGCACTTTTCAAGAAGCCGGCACTGCACTTCATCATTACTAGTCACTGCGCTGGAGCGCAGAGCCCAGAAATGCCTTTTGCCTATTCTTGAGTCAGGTTGCTTTTTTTGTTACCCAGTTATTTCAGTCACTAGTTGGTTTTGAAGACTAAACTCTTATATAGATGTATGGCTTGCAAATGTTTTCTCCTATTTTGCAGGCTGTAACTGCCCTCGGTTGACTTTTCTTTGCTGTAGAGAAGCATCTTTTAAAAAAAATTTTATTTTTTTATTTTATTTTATTAATTAGTTTTGAACTCAGTGAATACAGTCAATTTGTTACCATTATTAGGCTCATCCATTACTTACCTCCTCCCCTCCTTGTTGAGATATATGAGTCATGCAATCTGGAGTTAGCCCACTGTTATGGGTAGGATAAATGTCTACATATCCCGACCCAACATGTGGCTCTGATATTCTTTCTGCCAGCTCTTCTGCAAAATTTCCCTGAGCCATGTTGGGTTCATTTTTGGTCTACTTCAGTGATGAGGTATTGGGGGTGTCTGGGACTCTGTCTCTCTGATTTGGAAGCGTCTTTGATGTCATTTCCTATGCTTGTGCTTGTTTTCATTGAGTGTGTTCTTGTGAGTTTACCCAGAATGTGTTTACATAGACCAAAGCCCTTGGGCTTTCCTTCTCACTACTTTATACATCAGGGGCTTACATTGAAGTCTTTTTTTAAAAAATTATTTTATTATTTATTTATTTGAGAGAGAGAAAGAGACAGAGAGAGAGAGAGAGAGAGAGAAAGAGGGACAGATAGACAGGGAGAGAGAGACAGACAGAGAGAGGGAGAGAGACAGAGACAGAGAGAGAGAGAGAGAGAGAGAGAGAGAGAGAGAAGACATAAAGAAAATGGGCATGCCAGGGCCTCTAGTCACTGTAAATGATCTCCAGATGCATGCGCCACCTTATGCATCTGGCTTTATATGGGTGCTGGGGAATTGAACCTAGGTCATTTGGCTTTGCTGGCAAGCACCTTGACTGCTGAGCCATCTTTCTAGCCATACATTTAAATCTTGAGTTCATTTTGAGCTAAAAAATTTAAAATATAGCAAAAAATATGGGTTTAGTTTCATTGTTTTTATAGATATATATTTAGTCCAGAAGACACTATTTACTAAAGCAAAGTCATTCCCACTGTCTGCTTTTGGCACCTTTGTGACAATCATTGGCTACAGATGTCTGTTCCTGTGTCACTGCTCTGTCTGCTTTTATGACAGTGTTGTGCAGCTTTCATCATGGTAGCTTTGCCGTATATTTTCAAATCTGAGTGATACCTCCAGCTTGGTTCTTTTTTGTTTCTTGTTAAGATTGCTTTGGCTATTTGGGGTCCATTTGTGGTTCCATAGGAAGTTTGGGATTGTGTGGCCTATGCCTGTGAAGAATGCACTTGGCATTTTGGTAGAGATTGGAGGGTCTTTAAATTGTTTTGAGAAGTATGGCTATCTGGCATACTTATTGCTTTTGTTCAGAGGGTACCTTTCTAGTTCCTTATGTTTCTTTCAATTTCTTTCATTAAAATTTAAGGATTTCAAGGTACATGTCTTTTATATCCTTGGTTAAATTTTTTCTTAATTCTTTCTTTCTTTTTTTTTTTTTATTAGTTTTCTATTCTGCAAGTACAGGCAGTTTGGTGCCATTATTAGGCTCATCTGTGACCTACCCCCTCCCCATTGGCTCCTCCTTGTTGAGGTATATGGGTCGTGCATTGTGGAGTTAGCCCACAGTTATTGGTACGATAAATGTCTCTGTATATCATGACCCAACATGTGTCTCTGACATTCTTTCCACCCCCTCTTCCACAAAATTTCCCTGAGCCATGTTGGGTTCATTTTTGGTCTGCTTCAGTGATGAGATGTTGGGCCCCTCTGGGGCTCTGGCTTTCTGATTTGGTAGGAGTTGATTTTTCTCTGTGTTGGTCTCCTTCCCCCTTGTGCTGGTATCCGGTTCATCAGGAAAACAGCACCCTTGCTTGTTTTGCTAATTTTCCTTAGTTTTAGCTGGGGCCCTTTTGAGGTATGATGGGGTGGCTCTCTCCTTAGGATCTGCATCTGTCTTTCTTTCCATGGGATTTGCAGGGCAGCTAGGAGGTAGCCATCTTGGCCAGAAGTCTAATTATTTCTTTAATTTCTTTGAGTTTTTGGGATCAAGACTAAGGCCTTATGCACACTAGGCAGTATCTGCCACTAAGTTCTACTTCTCATGCCCCAAAGTTCATTATTTTCTTTAAAAATATTTTATTTATTTATGTTAGAGACACAGAAAGAGACAGACAAAGAGAGGGAATGAATGTACTCCAGGCTTTTAACCACTGCCAATGAACTCCAGACATTTGGCTTATATGGGTACTAGGGAATCAAATCTGGGTCTGTAGACTTCATAGGCAAGTGCCTTAACCACTAAGCAATCTCTCCAGTCCCATAACTTTCTTAAATAGGTAAAATCAATATATATATATTAGTTAGTTATTTGAGAGAGAGAAAGAGAGAGAGAGAGATGAAATGGGTGTGCCAGGGCCTCCAGCTACTGCAAATGAACTCCATATACATGCGCCCCCTTGTGCATCTGGCTTACGGGGGCCCTGGAGAGTCAAACTGGGATCCTTTGGCTTTGCAGGCAAATACTTTAACCGCTAAGCCATCCTCCAGCCTTGTAAAATCAATTTTAACAATTCTTATTTAACCTGATCTACTTGAAATATATTTTTAACACAATATGAAAACTGGGTGCACCATGTTACATTTTTCTCACACTAGGTCTTTGAAATCCAGGTGCATTTTACACTAATGGTGCATGTCATTCTGGCCTACCCATACTCAAATGTCAATACTCATGTGGCTAGTGGCTGCCAGACTGGACTCTGCAGATGACCTTCTTGAATGGTAGGTGAAGAGCAAACATGAAGAAATTTTTGAAGACTCATCTCATTTGGGTTGAGTATGATTAGAAATGTTGACTTTCACACCTGGATGCTTGTATCGTCCTCTAATTTGGAATGTTTTCTGTGACAGCTTCCTTTAAGCCTTCGATGTGTTTCTTTCTCTACTCTCTTATACACCAACACTTTGTACATTTGCTTTTTAAAATTTTTATTTATTTATTAGAGCCAGAGACGGGGGAGAGAGGGAGAGCAAGAGTGAGAATGGGCGTGCCAGGGCTTCTAGCACTGCAAACAAACTCCAGACACATGCTCACCCTTGTGCATCTGGCTAACGTGGGTCCTAGGGAATTGAATCTGGGTCCTTTGGCTTTGCAGGCAAGTGCCTTAACTACCAAGCCATCCCTCCAGCCCTACACTTGCTTTTTAAATGTTATCCCAGAAACTCCAAAACTGTCTTCATTTCTTTTTCTTTTCTTTCTTTTTCACTCTAGAATGAATGTTTTCAAATAAACTGTTTTAGAGCTTTCAGATTCTTTTGCTGGTAAATTCCATGATTAAAGCTATTGTATTTTTATTTTTTATTTTTTTTGAGATAGGTTTCACTGTAGTCCAGGTAAACCTGGAATTAGTCATAGGGTGGCCTCAATCTCATGGCACTCCTCCTACATCTGCCTCTCTAGTGCTGGGATTCAAGGTAACTTTCATTGCTTATATTTCTCTGTTTCAAGACTGTTTGATTTCCCAAAATTATTGTTTCAATCTTTTTGTTAGCTTTCTCTGGTAAATGTCCGATTATTATTTGATTTTTATTTTTTATAATTAAGCAAGTTTAAGAAGGCAATTTTAGAGCCTTTGTGGGCAAGTTCACATATGTTTTATCTCCTTATAGGCAATCACTGGCATTATATTTTGTCTTTCAAATGTCATTTTCCTGATAATTTATTATTATTGTTAATTTACTATTATTTGAAAAAGGGTCTTGTCATATGGTCTAGGCCAGGCTTCATCTCTACATCCTTTTTTTTTTTTTTTTTTTTTTGGTTTTTCGAGGTAGGGTCTCACTCTAACCCAGGCTGGCCTGGAATTCACTATGGAGTCTCAGGGTGGCCTCGAACTCATGGTGATCCTCCTACCTCTGCCTCCCGAGGGCTGGGATTAAAGGTGTGCGCCACCACACCCAGCTTCTACATCCTATTTTTTAGCCCCTTGAGTTCT